>NW_027069612.1:976566-1059713 GCF_002906115.3 Quercus suber
TTCACATCATGGTGAGTTAGTCTCAGCCCCATTTTCTCATTCAAGATGTCTACGCACCCTAATATCCTAAACACATTCGCGGCACACTGGGTAGGAGACAGGCGGAAATGCCTAAGATAATTGAGAGTCATCGGCCTCATAGGGATTCTCATCACTCCTTCTACAAAAGCGAATATTGGGATCACAACTTCACCCTCTCTCCTCTTAAGGTACCACTCCCCTTCTTCACAGTACTTCAAACTCACATTATTGGGTATTCCATAGTCGAAGATGAATTTGTTCATCATCTCGTCAGACTCAACCAACTTCTTAAACTTACCCATTCCCCAAAGATGACTAAAAGTTCTAAGAGAAGAAAAGGAGGAGTAAAATCAAGGAAATTTGAGATCGATAGAAAAAGAAGACTTACAGAAGTATGACGGTACTCTTCAGATAGTGTACAAGTCCAACCAGATTCAAATTATACGCGTCAACAATTGTAAGCGCGAAAATGATGAAATCGAGCGGTTCAAACAGGTACTTATACTCCCCCTTGGGTTCCCCAAATGTAACCGCTTGCTCATAAAAGTAAAAGATCATGCCGTTGAAAGTGGGAAACGTGGTGCCGCCAAAATTTAATGTGGGCACCCATTAAGTCTTGAAACGCTAAAAACGCGATCGGGCAGTCAAAAAGCCGCCAGCGTTAGCACAAACCGAAGTGGGGCGACTCGTCTAGAGAGCCCGCAGGTATCAAAACCCTCCTCCCCGTCCGAGGGAACGTGCAACAGGGTTTTGAGGGGCTATTGTGGGGCCCGTGGGCCTGATAGCCTCGGCCCATCGGGTATTAGGCCCAGGCCAACGCCGAGGAGGACTGACCAGCCAAGGCTAAGTTAGACAAAGCCTCTTTTGTGACCCACGCCGAGGACCTGTTCGTCCTCGGCATTCTAAGGATAATTTTTGGAGGGGATAAGCTCAGAGCAAGCTGTCACATTCGCACTTAATGCATTCACCTAACCCCTCTGGCTGCATTAATGGGGATATAACCCCTTAGCAGGGCAACGTTGGTCAGAGTGAACCACTTGAGTACTGATAAGACCTCTGATGGGACAGACGGCCAGAAGAGAGGCAAATGGATGATCAACAGATGGAATAAGGAGATAGGCAGATGAAAATTATATAAGAAAAGCAAGTAAAGTAAAAGAGGGGGAAAAAAAAAAAAAGAGAGAACAAAAAGGTCTCCTCGGCCTGTGGCCGAGGAGCATTCCCCCATTTGTAAAGAAAACTCTTAGTATTTTTTATAAAGAAAGTTCATGCTTGGTGATCGACGGCCAGCGCCTAAACCTTTAACCCACTCTCTAAAAATTTATTATTTGGACTTGATTGGGCTGAAAACCCATTCGTACTCAGGGTCAATCCAAATTGAGTCCCTACAGTAGCTATTATTCAAAACTTATATAGATTTTCAAATTCAAGAAGCCTTTTAGTGCTTGCTCAAATTCCAAGAGCGCGATCGCGTGTATGATTAAAAAGCCATACACTTCAAAAGCTAAAACTTATATTAGTTACTATTTTTTTTTTCTTCACATTTACTCCAAGTCCTACTCCTACTCCTTGGTGTGTTACTATTCTTCTTTATTATATATTTTTATTTAAATGATATTACATATTAATATAATAAGTTACTATTAATTTGACAAAAATGTATGATTAATTATTTAATTATATTTGTTTGTGTATTCAATGATTGTTGTCTTACCGATCTTTAAACTATTAATAATTTTTTTAGACTATTATATAATATAGTTGTATTGTATACTAAATTGTATTTAGAATATCATTTTAGATTTTATATATAATATGGAAGTTGTATGTAAAAAAAATATATATATCATTTTATTTTTTTTATTTGCCCTCTATGACAAATTTTTAACTCTGTCACCCCTCTAAAAAGAATCCCGAAGCCGTCACTAAACATGACGCATGTTACGGCCGCAAAAAGACGGCTAACAATGGTGAAGAGTGCAGATATGGTTATTTATTCGTGGGCCGAGTGAAGGGTAATCGGCTGCATATCAATTTATTTTGTTTGCAAAATGTCATGGGCTTGGGTGTTCTTTCACCAAACAACCCAGCTTAGTTTAGATAAGTGGCCATGTGTCATAAAGCCTGAAATGACTGAAAAGTCAGAAGCCTGAAACATACAGAGAGATTGTATGGGTCTAAACTCTAAAGTCCATTTCGTGTTGAAAAAATATTATGGATCTTATAGCACAAATCATTTAGAGTAGGTATCATGCATCGTAAAGACCATTTTAGGTAGATAATATTGGGCCCTAGACTTGTTTTGCAGAATTAAAATGTGATCACAATTACAAAATGTAACGTGTGGATACGTAGTCCGACTTTGCTCAAGTCTAGCACTCATTTTGGAGAAAGGCCAACTCTTATACGATGCTGATGTGACCTGCAAATGCCCCACCAATTAAAGGCCACATGTTTTTATGTCATAATCATAATCATTTTTGCTTACTGTTATCATGTTATAATCTGTCGACTATATAAAAAGCGGCTATGCCGCTATGATGTTTACGCATTGTTCATTCAACGTATTTTACTGTTTATTTACAGAAGAAATTTAGTGAGGCACTTTGCCGCCTTTTTTTTTTTTTTTTTTTAGTTTGGGTCCGAGGACCATGCAATACCTTGGTTCTGTCTAGTATCCAGATATAATGGTGTATGTAGTTTTACCATAGGTTTGGGTCCGAGGACCATGCAATACCTTGGCTCTGTCTACCACTTCTATTTTTCTATAAGTATCTAGTTTCCCCATAGGTTTGGGTCCGAGGACCATGCAATACCTTGGTTCTGTCTAGTATCCAGATATAATGGTGTGTGTAGTTTTACCATAGGTTTGGGTCCGAGGACCATGCAATACCTTGGCTCTGTCTACCACTTCTATTTTTCTGTAAACGGAGGTTTGTCCTCAGACCGCTTTACTGGAGATGATTCCTCTTTGGGTCAGATTATGATCTTTACACGTGGCATTGATCTCGCCTCCAGCTCGAGGCCCATATTTTTCATTTATGAAGCGCCCTTTGTCTGTTCGTGTTTCGCGCTGGACGCCTCGGTGCGCGAAACGCGCCTTCATTAATGTCCTCGTGAATTAACACGAGTCCAACGGTCTACGGCCTCTTTGAAAATTGGCAGCTTCATTATTAGCCCAGCTGATAATTCTCTTTTCGAACTCTGCATAAATTAACTCTCACCAACCCCCAACCCCTATATAAAGTGAGGAGATGGTTCCCCCACAATCCATGGACCTCTCAACGCAAACAGAAAAAACACATTCTTCCAGCTCCCCAAGTGCTTTTAACAACTCCGCCGGAATTGTTACCGGGATTGACAAAAACCGGTATGGCCGCAGCCCCCACTGAGCTTTCGGTGTGGCAGAGTCTAGGCGTAACCCTGATGGCGCCCTTCGAGGTGTCCCAGAGAGGTGTTGTTAGAGAACCTAACGTCTTTCCTCGGAGCACACCCCCGACGAGGAAGATGTGCGAATTCACCTCATGGGCGGTGCTCGAGTGTTGCCGTCTCCAACGGCCAACACTCGAGAGGATCGGAGAGAATCGAGGGAACATCATGGGGGAAGGTATCCCGGAGCCCCTGCATCTGCTCCTCTCTTTGTTCCAGCTCCGCCTGGCCGAGAAGGGAGTTGTTGGTGGCCTGGAAACATGATTGCCCTTCCCCTTCTCCGCTTCTTGTCAAGCTCTCCCATTCTCTTTATACCAATAAAGGGACGGCTTGACACTTCCCACCGGCTAGTTTTTTCTTAAGGCGGCTCCACCTGGGCCTCTGATTGTAGAAATAGCTGGTAGTATTAGCTTGTAAATTTGTATGTAAAACACACCTGCCTGAGCCTCTGATTGTAACTTGTACTTTTTCTATTCATGAAATAATAAAATCAAGATCTTTCTTTTTTTTTTTTCTACTGTCAAATCTTCTATATTTTTTTTTTCAACCTACTGTAAAACGAATACTTAGAACACTCGCCTGGTGCGCCGGCCAACACCCTAATCCTCCCCACAGACGGCGCCAATTGTAGGGACTCAATTTGGATTGACCCTGAGTACGAATGAGTTTTCAGCCCAATCAAGCCCAAACAATAAATTTTTAGAGAGTGGGTTAAAGGTTTAGGCGCTGGCCGTCGATCACCAAGCATGAACTTTCTTTATAAAAAATACTAAGAGTTTTCTTTACAAATGGGGGAATGCTCCTCGGCCTGTGGCCGAGGAGACCTTTTTGTTCTCTCTTTTTTTTTTTTCCCTCTTTTACTTTACTTGCTTTTCTTATATAGTTTTCATCTGCCTATCTCCTTATTCCATCTGTTGATCATCCATTTGCCTCTCTTCTGGCCGTCTGTCCCATCAGAGGCCTTATCAGTACTCAAGTGGTTCACTCTGACCAACGTTGCCCTGCTAAGGGGTTATATCCCCATTAATGCAGCCAGAGGGGTTAGGTGAATGCATTAAGTGTGAATGTGACAGCTTGTTCTGAGCTTGTCCCCTCCTAAAGATTATCCTTAGAATGCCGAGCACGAACAGGTCCTCAGTGTGGGTCCTCCTAAAGATTATCCTTAGCCTTGGCTGGTCAGTCCTCCTTGGCGTTGGCCTGGGGCCTAATACCCGATAGGCCGAGGCTATCGGGCCCACGGGCCCCACAGCTACAATTTTTTTTTTTTAGTATTCCGTTTGTACGTTTTTTTCTTTTATATATATATATATATATATATTGTTATACTGATACAACAAATTTCACAATATTTTCACAATTATTGAGGTGTCAATTTTTTATAAGTCAAAATAAAATAATAAAATATGAAACTATGACCAACCATAACTAAAAATAAATGTTTTGTGAAAATGTTGTGACATTTTTTAGGTGAATGTGTAAAAGCTACAATATTTTTGGTTTGTTCAATATGTCCTTTTTTTTCCCAATCATCGATTTGTGCTCTTTTTTTACTAACTATATAAGAAGAGACAATGCCTCTACAGTGCCCCTTTTGGTGTAGTGAGCCAATTTTCCCCCCCAAGTTTTGAACAGTTGCTACAGTGCCACTTTGGTTTGTTCAAGTGGCATTGTAGCTATAGTAGCTACAACATTTTTTTTTTCCCTTTAGTCTTCCATTTGTACTTTTTTCCCCTTTTAAATATTTATAAGAATTCGCATATACTGACACAACAAATTTCATAATATTTTCACAATTATTGAGATGTCAATTTCTTATAAATCAAAATGAAATAATAAAATATGAAATTGTGACCAACTACAACTGAAAATAAATATTTTTTGAAAATGTTGTGACACTTGTTGGGTGAATGTGTAAAAGTTACAGTACTTTTGGTTTGTTCAATATATACTGTTCATCGCTTTTATTTTTATTTTTTATTTTTTATTTTTTCCCAGTCATCGATTTGTGCTCCTTTTCCCTATATATAAAAAGAGCGAATAAGCTCATAAATAGTGTTATGAATAGTATTTTTGGTTTAGTGACTTGCCTTTTTCCTCCTTTTTTTTTTTCTTCAAGTTCACCAACTTGGTTTGAGCTTGTTTTTTACTTTTAAAGGATTTTTATATGTTTACTTTCTACTTGTAATGTAAGCTTACTTTGTATACACACAAAAAGTAGCAAATATTATATACATTTGCCAAAAAAAAAAAAAATTTGTACAAATTTTGCAAATGTGTACAACATTTACCAATTTTTATGTATTTACAATATAAATTTACATTGTAAGTGCAATATATATTTCTCTCTCTCTCTATATATATATATTATATAAAAAGAGTGAATGGAAAAAGTTATAGTAATTTCGCTATAGTAGTTATGGTTTGTTTAACTTTCTAGCCTTTTTTTTTTGGTGGTTGAATGCATAAAGTTGTAGTATATTTGCTATATTATTTTGGTTTGTCTATAATAATTTTCACAATACTTTCATAACAAATCAAATATGTAAATTGTTATTGGTTCTTGTGGGGTCGGTTATCCAAAAAGGTGATGTTGAAATCGTAGGAAATGGGCTTGTGGCCCAACGACCCAATCCGAGGACATTCATCTATCCGAGGACAGTTAAATAAAGACGCAGTGGGAATAGTACAAGAAGAAGAGGTGGAAATCATATACAATGGCCCAAGATGCGTCCGAGGATAAAATCCATCTTGGATACAATGATCCGAGGTATATGTAATTATCTTACTATTCAAGATACTCCGTAAGATTGTATTAGAACTGAAAAATGAATATAGAACAAGGGAGGAGCAGGAAAGATAACAAATATCTTCTAAAGCTGCTGCCTCCACATTAAATGCTTCCCAGCTAACTCTTTGGCTGCATTAATGTGGATGTGATACCTGAACAGTAATCAAGCAGCCTTATGGCTACTGATTGACGGCTATGGAAGGTGTTGGATGGGACAAGAAGGAGTTCCTAGAAGTTAACTTACACGTATATGGTAAAAACGGGAGGAGAGTTGTGATATATAAGGGGGGAAATGGCCAGAAGAAAGGACGGAAAAACAAAGCAAGAGAAAAAGAGAGATAAAAACAATGAAATCCTGAGATATAAGAGAAAAGGAATCCCAACAACTCCTAAAAAAAGGCCGAGGACAATATTTTCTCGGTTGGTCAGTGTTGAATCTTCTTGACTCAGTTACTATGACACTTTTTCTTACGTAATAGAACTAGTTCTTGCACCTACGCTCTACAAATTTATTGTTTGGACTTGTTGGGTTAGAAATCCATCTCTATTCTAGGCCTGATCCAAATTGAGTCCCTACAATTAGCGCCGTCTGTGGAAAGAACTTGATCTATTTGTAGGAAAAAGGGGTACAACGTGTGGGATGGCAGAAGGAACGTTACAACAGGCAGCAGCAGGCCTACATAAGGTGGATGTTGATCCCCACCAAGCAGAATCCAGGGGGTCTCAGCATGGCAACCCGTTTGTAAACCTCGAACAAAGAAGGGATCGCGAAGGAAGTGTGCGGACAACCTGCATAGCTAGAAGTCAGTCTCAAGAAAAAAGTCGTATTTCCCATGTCAAGAATGATAACGACATCCAACGTGAGATCGACAGGTTGAAAAGGAAATTGCAACATGAGCGAAGAAGATGCTTGTCTGCTAGTTCTAATCCATCCGTTGAAGAGTCAGATAATGCCAGTTATAGACCGAGATCCAGGACTCCACCCAATGAGCCTTTCTCCTATGATGAGGAGCATCATCATAGACGCAAGAATAAGAGCCCGCCTCGCAGAAGTTTAGGTAATGATGCACTAAACAAGGCATTGAGCCAGGTTTCTAAATCACCCTTTACGCAAAATATTGAGGATGAAAATCTTCCTCGGCAATTCCATCAACCTATGTTCACCATTTATAACGGTCGAACAGATCCAGTGGAGCATGTTAGCCATTTTAGTCAGAGGATGGCTGTTCATTCTAAGGATGAGGCTTTGATGTGTAAGTTTTTTCCATCTAGCCTAGGCCCGGTGGCGATGAGATGGTTCAACGGCTTGAGAGCAAACTCCATTGACTCCTTTGAGAAGCTTACCAGGGCCTTCGGCGCCCGCTTTATCACCTGCCGTAAGGTTGCTCAGCCCTTGGGATCTTTGTTAGCCATGTCCATGTGGGAAGGAGAGACCCTGAAAGCTTATTCTGATAGATATTGGGAAATGTTTAACGAAATAGATGGAGAATATGGCGAGGTGGCTATTGGTACTTTTAAAGCTGGCCTTCCAACTGAGCATGATCTGAGAAAATCTCTAACCGGTAAACCTGTTACCAGTGCGCGTCAACTTATTGACCGGATTGACAAGTACAGAATGGTAGAGGAGGACCAAGTATAGGGTAAAGGAAAGGCCAAGGTAATCCTTCAGGAGATGAGGGACTTCAGGTTTGACCGGTACAATACCAACCGACCTCGGAAGGATTTTGAGGGGCAGTCAGGATCTACTAATTCCTAGGTAGTTAGTGCTGTGTTCTGAGAACCAGTGCAACAGGTTCTGGAGAAGATAAAGAATAAGCCGTTCTTCAAATGACCCAACAAGATGGCTGGGGATCCTATGAAATGTAATCAGAGCCTCTATTGCCAATATCATCAGGGTCAAGGACATACTACTAAAGATTGTAGGAATCTGTGGGACCATTTGGATCAGTTGGTCCAAGAGGGGAGATTGACTCGTCTTTTACATCATTCCAGCGGCTGAGGAGGCCAGGTAGGTTCGGCATTTTGGACAGATGCCTCTTCGAAACCCCCCTTAGGCACGATAAACGTCATATTTGCTGCCCCAGGAAGAACCAAGTCTTGCCCTTCTCGAGTAATGTCTGTATCTCATTGCTCAGACGAAGGCTCCAGTTCGATGTTGATGAAGGTTAGAATTGACACTCCATTGGTTCTGGGTTTTTCAGACAAGGATAAGGTGGGAACCATTCAATCGCATAATGACGCTTTGGTGGTTACGCTCAGGATTGGGGGCTATGATGAGAAGAGTGATGATTAATGAGGGAAGCGCAGCCAAGGTTATGTACCCTGATCTTTATAAATGGCTAAATTTGAAACTCTAAGATCTGACAGCCTACAATTCTCCTTTGGTGAGCTTTAGAGGTAGATCAGTCATTCCGATGGGTCTGATAAGATTACCTATCCAGACTAGCTCGGAAGTAGTGGAGGTGGACTTTATCGTGGTGGATGCTTTCTCCCCATATATGGCAATTTTGGGCAGGCCCTAGCTGCATACCTTGGGAGCTGTTTCTTCCACACTTCATCAGAAGGTGAAATATCCTTCAGGAGGCCAGGTATTAGAAATATTGGGAAACCAATCTATGGCTAGACAGTGCTTGGTAACGGCTATTCAACATCAGCCTAAGAAGGATTCTTCGGCCGCTGCTGAGAATGGTTTATAGCAATCAAAGACTCTGGCGACCCTTTTCAGTAAACCTGCCGATGAAGTAGAGTGTGAGAATTTGGAAAGGGTAAGTGTTGGGGATGATCCAGAAAAGTTCTTTCAGGTTGGGGCATAGTTGCCTTTGGTGGAAAAGGACCAATTGGTTGAGGTCCTTAGAAGAAATGTTGATGTGTTTGCATGGAATGCTTATGAAGCCCCGGGGGTGGATCCAAACTTCATTTGTCATCATTTGAATGTTAACTCCTCAGTTACTCCAAAGAAACAGCCACCTCAGCGCCCATCCAGGGTGTATGCCGAGGCTATCTGAGATGAGGTATCAAAGCTTGAGCAGGCAGGGGCTATCAAGGAGGTGTTTTATCCCCAGGGGCTAGCCAATACGGTTGTGGTGAAGAAGAAAAATGGCAAGTGGCGTGTATGTGTAGACTTCACTGATCTTAATAAAGCTTGCCCGAAAGATCCTTTCCCTATGCCTCGTATTGATCAGTTGGTGGATGTGACGGTAGGCCATCCTCGGATGAGCTTCCAAGATGCCTTTTAGGGCTATCATCAAATCCCACTGGCATTAGATGATCAGGAAAAGACAGCTTTTCTCACTCTCACTGGAAACTATCACTACAAGGTAATGCCTTTTAGCTTGAAGAATGCGGGGTCTACTTACCAACGGATGATGACGAAAATGTTCGAACCACAGTTGGGTAGGAGCATCAAGGTCTATATTGATGATATGGTTGTTAAGAGTAAAATGGTGTCCGAGCATGTGACAGACCTCACAAACGTTTTTGAGATATTGAGGAAGCATAAGCTGCGACTAAACGCATCCAAATGCTCGTTTGGAGTAGGCTCAGGAAAGTTTTTGGGATACATGGTAACTCACCGAGGAATTGAAGTGAATCTCGATCAAATTAAAGCCATAAATAGCTTGCAACCACCTCGGAATCCCAAGGAGGTCCAGAGGTTGACTGGGATGACTGTTGCTTTGAATAGATTCATATCTAGATCAACGGATAGGTGCAGACCTTTTTTTCTTTTACTCCATAAATGGAAAGAGTTTGAGTGGACCGAGGAGTGTGCCCTGGCATTCCAACATCTTAAAGAGTATCTATCTCAGCCTCCCATTATGTCTAGCCCTAAGGTGGATGAGGTCCTTTTTTCTTACTTGGCGGTAGCCACTTACGCGATAAGTTTTGTTTTGATACGAGTAGATAATGGCATACAATGGCCAGTCTACTACGTAAGCAAGTTGCTTCACAAGGCCGAAGTGCGTTACTTGCCGTTAGAGAATGCCATCTTGGCAGTGGTGCACGCTACAAGGAAACTCCTCCACTATTTCCAGGCACACACTGTGGTCGTCCTAACTCAGTATTCACTCAAATCAGTACTTCGGAGTGCAGACTACACTGGCAGAATTGCCAAGTAGGGCATAATTTTAGGAGCTTTTGATATTAAATATATGCATCGCACCTCTGTGAAGGGTCTACTTCCTTTTTTAAAAATAGTTTATTAATGTATGCTTTAAGAACACATGTTAGTAAAACCTAAAAAAAATTCATAATTTTTTTCACAACTCGCCACGTGGGGATCTAGGAATGGTTAAGGTCAAATGGCGGAACCACACCTTCACTATTCACGACTTTTTATGTGGTGAGTTGTGACAAAAATTGTGAGATTTTAAGTGTCTCTATTATTGATTTTAAAAAAGAGGCTCGACCAAACATATTCGAGAAAGTCTAGAGGCATAAAAAGTTTGATACTTGCTAATGTGACAAATTGTTAGCAATAAACAAAAATGTGATTTTACTGTTAAGTATAGATGAGAACTAGTGAAAGTTTGCTGTATGTGTAAAAAAATTGTCAATTTTTTTTTTTAAATTTTTAATAAATATAGCATTTCTCACATATTAATAGGACTTTACTTACCAAAATGCCAATATCAATATCACCACACCAACTGACCAGAAATGAGATCATTAATACCTCCTTGAACAGATTTAGGTGCGCTGCATGCACTCTTGCCAAAGTGGCAAAGTTTTCATGTGACCAACTAAAAAAATAAAAAAAAAATAATAATAATAATCTATAAGCACAATTTTTTTATTACAATTTTTGCCACGCGCAACAATGGAACAAGCATTTGTGTATTTTGTTGCCATGTGGGTGAGCTGTAGTAAAATTTGTATATATTTTATTGTGGTACTAGCATTTTTTGCGACAATAAATGATAGAGAAAAAGTGATAGATTTGTATAAAAGTGATAGTTTACCGATCACAGTTATACACATCATCAAATTGTGATGAATTCGGTAATCCTAGAAGCACTGGACCAAACAATTAATGGGTGCTTTTGTCTATTGTTGGAGATGTTGATGAGGTTCCCTCCCAGATTTTGTTTCTTCTTTTTGAAGAAATAAACTTATTAGTCCACGAAGAAAAACAAACAAACAATGCAAGGAGGGATCGATCTTTAATTTCTTCACCAAGAATTAATTACCACCTCTGAATGAACCAACGAGGGTCAGCCCAATTTTGTTTGATCTCTGAATGAACCAACTTTATTAGGCAGATTAACTACCACCTCCTACTGCTTCTTGTTCAATGAGAATCTCGTCCTATCTCTCACTCACTCCTAGATTAGCAAGCTGAATATGATAATGGGGGCCAACAGATATTTATTGCAAATATATGTTTCAGATTTATGTCTAATAAAGATGCCCCACACTTGATAAAGTACAGAATTTGTAACTGCAGTTGTGCTAGGGGCATCGAAAATTTTACAGAAGTTTTTACCTCCTCTCTCCCAATCTCCCATAGAATTACAACCCACTTCAGCCCACCATGCCACAAAGGAAGGAGGGGGGGGGGGGGGGGGGGGTGAAAATTTATGCCTATAGACTTATTATCATGACTAAGGAATAAGGATAGCTTTTAAATATTTGTTGGATTATAAGCTACGTCATTCCATCTCGTCATTCCATCTCAAAATCAATTGCTGACGAGAAAGACACATTTAAATATTTTATTGCATTCAAAATTAGAGAAGTTTTTACATCCTCTCTCACAATCTCACATAGAATTACAACTCACTTCAGCCCACCATACCACAAAGAAAGGAAGGAGGGTGAAAATTTATGCCTATAGACTTGTTATCATGACTAAAGAATAAGGATAGCTTTTAAATATTTGCTGGACTATAAGCTATATCATTCTACCTTAGAACCAATTGTTGATGAGAAAAATACACTCAAATCTTATATGATATTCGAAATTACACCTTAAATTACTTGTTTTTGAAGTGGCTGTAGAGAGTTGAATTGTGACCCCCAAACAATTCCCCCTCACAGTGACACTTTTGTGACTCAAACCTATAACCTTGGCTTTAATACCACTTGTTAGACCGGAAGTTTATGTCATTTCAGCTCAAAACAAATTGGTAATAATAAAAACACATCCAAATTTTTTATGATATTTGACATTATGTTCGGCATGCTTGTTTCTTAAACAGTTGTAAAAAGTTGATAATGTTGTCTAAGGATATGGGCATATGTCTTCAATTTTTACGCTCAAAACAGATACATAATTGCATAAATTATTATAACTGTATAAGTTAATACTCTTCGTAAATGCTGCTGGCAATGTTGATCACCGACCATCCACGATCAAAAGTGTATGTTCAGCTTTTGTAGATGTGACAGGTTCAGTAATGGGACTCCTCATAATTCATATGCCAAAAAAAATGGCACACCAACTCTTACCATTATTATTTTTTCCACCCACCCTTCAATCTTATTGTTATAATTATCTCCCCTATTTAGAGGCTCCTTTATTACATACTTTTACAATCTTAATTTTATTATTTCTTAAATTTTCACCACAAATCCTTCATAGCTTTTTTTATTTTCTTCTTATGAAGGTTTTGATTTTTTTTTTTTTAACATGCTCTTGCTCAGTAACAATTGGAATCATGAGAAATGGACATGGTAATTATGGATTTTGTCATTTTATAATAATAATAATTGAAAAGGAAATAAAATTGCTATAGCCAAATATTTCAATGTCTAATACATTCTAAAAGAAATAATTCTTCGGTGATTAAAGGTCGAACGTGATTGAAACTTTTTGGTGCGACAAGTGATAATAATAAGGCAGAAATCTCAACCATGCCTTTAAAGTATAGGTGACACGTTATTTTCGTTGCTAATTAAAGTTTTTTTGTGTGGTGTTATTTTGCTACTTAAACTTTAACATTTTATCAAGTTGTTTGTTCAATCCTTTGTTGTCCATAAATCTGTCTGCTAAGTATTGTAAAATGATGTTGAATAACATATTGGCTAATATTGCATTTAATAGCAGTTTTAGATATTACACTAGACCAAGTGGGACACTAACATGGTTAGATTTATATGTGAATTGTCAAGGTAGAATCTCTGGTCCATGAGTTTAATGGGCCAACCCCGCCTTACATGGGTAAGTAGCAAACATAAACAATTTTTTTTTTTTAAGTAAACAGTAATACTTATTAGAACACATGCAAAAATAGTAATAATAGTGTTTTAAACTGGGTCTATAATACATTACATAACTAGAGTACAACTACAAAAAAGCATAACCTTTATAGTTGTAGACTGAAGTTATAAACAGTGGACACTGCTAGACACACACAGCCAGTATGGAAGAAATATGAAATATCCCTATTGAATATATCACAATAGACCAATGTGGCAAAGATGTTACAATTTAAGAAATAAAATCATTAAAAATAAATTATTAGAATAAAAATGACAAACCCTAACATTAAAAGGTGTAAAGTCTCAACTAGTAAAGTCTTTTTTGTGGTCGAACAAAAGATATGAGGTTTAAACCTTGCCAACACAAAATATTGATTGGTGTCTTAACAGACTTAGCCTAATGTTGAATAGCATTCATCATGAAATAGGTGTCATGGGTTGAAATCTTATCATATATATAAAAGAAAACGTGTAATTTGCATTTTAGCCTAATCATATCATATATTAAAGTAGAACTTAATTAAAATTCTATTTTTTTTTTTTTGAAATAGTTAGAAATACATACATGATAAATATATATGCTTCAACCCTAGCAACTCAAATCCAATCCCCCATGTACTTATTGCTTGGGAAAGTACCAACTTGCCCAACTAGACAGTAGTCTAAATTAAATTTTAATTGCACTCTAATTTCCTTACAATTGAACTGGAATTTAATGCGAAGTTCCTTAATATTTTTAATGTACTCTCTAATTTCACGCCAAGTATCATTCCAATTAAATAATTGTAGTTATTTTTAATTGCACCTTATGTATACAAGGGTTATTAGCTAGTAAATAATAATAATAAACATTTAAAAAAAATCATAATAACAACATAATAAACCAAAATAATATTATATAATTAAATATTAAGAATTAATATAAAGTTCACTTTCATTGTCCATGCCTTTTTATAGGAGCCTTAAAATGGCCCATGAGATACATTAATTATCTTCCCCATGAAGATTAAATTTCGCTAAATTATAATTTTAGACTCTAAATTTTGGGGAAAGTTTGATTTTAGTCTTTCAAATTAAAAAATTTTGGATTTAATCATTGAAATTTTAAAAACGGAAAAATTTCCTTCCTCCCATCTATAGGGTTGATTTGATTTTGATCATTTATTATTTGGTTGGTTTAAAGTTCAAGTGATAGTCCGAAAATAGTGACATTCTTTGTGCTACTCCATGCTTGTAAAACAATTTCCGACTCCTTCCGCACTATCTACCTATCCCTAAAATAACAACAACAATGAAAAAAAAAAAAAAGTAATTGGTTCAATTTTGCTCCCCTAAAAATGGGATGTCATTAATAAGTAAATGAAAAAAAAAAAAATAGATTGAAGGACCAAATTGTTTGTTGTTGATATTTTAGGAACTAAATAACCTATAAAAAAAAAAAAATTTAGTCTAGTATTATTTATGCTATATGTTGGGAAATTTAGACCCCGGTTGATAGAATTAACAAGTTTTAAATGCAAGTTGTTAATTAGATTTATTATGAATAAAACTTGTTAAAATAAACAAACATCAACATCATGTCAAAATTATGCAGCGGAAAAATAAATAAGATAAGATATGATGACCCAGGAAAACCAATGTAACAAACTAGTTTCATAGTAAAAAACCTAGGGGAAAACCTTCCCGAAAAGCAATCCACTATAGTAAAGAGAAGTTTCAGATCTAGTACAAAACTTTTGTCCCTAAATTCTACAATCTCCGTAGATGAACTCACAGCAGAAACTTTCTACTGCTTCAGAACCTCTGAACTCTTCAATATATGAACGACATCCTTTGATGATGCACGAATCCCAGTATGTGACTAATCAATTGCGTAGATCCTAGTATGCGACTTAATTCACCAACTAGAAGAAGATTGTTGGTTGCAAAGTTCTTCACTTCATCAACAATGCAGATGAAGAAGCACTTTGTTACAAAACCCTAAGATACAAAAGATGTAATAGCTTCTTTTAAAGAGAATAAGGTATCGGTCATCTTTTGCATATATTCTCTTTGTATTCTCTTATGTGACGGCCTTTAAAATAAGACATATATAGGTATAGGGTTGTGAGAAAAGAAACCCTACACAAATACATAAGCCCAAAAATCAAATCTGAAAATTCTAATTTCCATAACCTCTATAAATAGCAAGTGTCGAGTTTTAAACTTCAACAGATACAGCTATCGAGAAGATGTCGAGGAGACAAAAACTTTCTCGATCGATCCACCGAGCTATCAAGAGGTGTCGAGATTGTGATAACAATCAACTTGATATATAGCCTAGCTGTCGAGAGGTGTCGAGCAGTTGTCGAGCTATCTGTCCGCAGGTGTCGAGCTATCTGTCCAGCTTTAATGAACAGTTTTTCTTCATTTATTTCTTGGTCCAATCTTCATGGTTTTAATACTAGACTTGAACAACATGTTTTTTGAAGTATTAAACACATCCTAGATCTACCTAAATATAAGTAAAGTGCGTTTTGTCAAAAAATTAGCTAATTACATAAAATAATGACATATGTTCTTAACAAGTGAAACACATATGTCCTAACACTATAAATCTATTCAAATGATATGATTTGACAATCATAAAGTAATCTATTCAAATGATATGATTTGACGACCATAAAGTGCTGGACAGGAGTGAACATTGGATTAAGCTGGATACGATTGAATGTTGAATTGGATAAGGCTGTGTATATATATATATATATATATAGTAAAGAATGGGAAGGATTCAAAATTAAGACGCAATTCCTTAAGGATGATAAAAAGGAATCTGTCAATAGAAAGCGACAATGATTAACTCACTTTTTTTCTTTGGGATCTTACCTTCAGACTTACATAAACATAGCAATATTGACTTCTTCTACGATTTTAGAGTAAATAAAGACTAAAGAGTGTGATACTTACAAAATGACCACCAACTTGAAATGCATCTATGGGTCCATTTGGATAGTACTTATTGTTGCTGAAAATTGATAAAAACTGATTGTTGTTGAAAACACTGTAGCAAAATAATTTTTAAATGTGTGAATAGTGTTGTGGGACTCACTTTTAATATTAAATAGTGCGTGAACAGTGTATGAACAGTGCACGCACAGTAAATTTTTGCCCCCAAAGTCAACAAGTGCGGCCCAAAAAAAAAAAAAAAAAAAGAGAAAACGCAGAAGTGAAAACGTGCCGTGACTAACCGAGCTATCCAAACCACCCCTATATATGCATTGACTAGTCTATATTTGAGTTGGATTATGATGATGATGTCATGATGATGATAACCTCATTATGTATGTTTCGGATTTGCTTAATCTTCAACAACTAATGTAAACTTAACATTCACTCACACACAAAATTCCATTTAAAGTGCAAACACATACACGCCATGCATGGCGTATGAATTACTAGAAGAAAAAAAGATAATGAAATAAAGAAAGAAAAAGACAACAATCCCACCCATTCAGTGAACAAACGCTGTTTTAATTTCTTGTCAATTCCACATATAATATTTAGATAATATAGCACCACTTACTACGTACGAGACTTTGAATTGACGTACATATACGATGGCTAATTTTCCATTAAGATGTCCTTAAGTTATTGATCTTAATTAAATAATTGAATTTATTTTTATAAAAAAAAATCAAGAAATTAAGTATGAATGCCTAAATCAGCAAATAATTGCTATTAAAAATAATTGTGTTGTATTCTATTGTCCTTTTCAGCTTCACCCCCCCCCCCCTCTCTTTTTATATAGAAAAAATAGTTTCATACTCGTTGATTTAGCAGGAAAATTCATTTTACTACCCTCTCTTTTTATATAGAAAAAATAGTTTCATACTCGTTGATTTAGCAGGAAAATTCATTTTACTGGGTCAAATTAGCTTTTTCAAAAGTATTTTTGATTTTTTAATTACCTATAAAATCCTAAATCATTGGAAGACAAACAATTTTGTCACGTATTATATAACTAGAGTAATGCGCCGGTGCCCCCACGATTAAACTGATATTATCATTACAAAAAGATAGTGTGGTCCAATATTACAAGGCCAATTGGCAATTTGGCATAGCTAGCTGGTGGAAGTAGCGCCGAAACTTAATCATATCATGTAGCAACAATTAATATTGGTCGGGTTAAAATATCACCTCAATCTCAAATATTATAAAAATGTCTTTTTTGTTGTGCTGGTGGATAAGATTGAAGAGCCCATTTCATGCCAATCTTCCATGTTAATAAGGTACATCTGGGCAGTAGTGAACTGGGACTTACTTAAAGGGAGCCACAAAATTGGATACGATCCTATGAAATAATTATACGAGTATTCAACAATTTTCTTTGTATTTAGTCCAATTTTGGGCATGCGTTTAATTGACATGACACTATCAGAATCATCACTGGGTAGGTCATACTTGGCTGGTCTTTATCATAACATAACACGTATATGTATTATGTAACTATCCGAGTTTGTTTGTCTAGGCATAGCCAATAATTGCGTTCTACAAATATTTTTTTATAACCCATTTCATTTTCATGTGAAAAAAAAAATCATTACATGGCTAAATTAATTAAAGAAACACAATTGGCTCACGTTGTCTCTAGATATAAAATCTTCTATCAACCATTGAGAATGAAAAAAATTATAGGCTAAAATGCAAAATTCATAGTCTAAATTTCTTCAGAAATCATTTCAATCCTCTAATTTTGCTTTCGTTCATTTCAGTCCTCTAAGTTTTATATTTATTCAATTAAGACTTTTTCTGTCAATTTTTATTAAAATTTTTTGAAAAAAAAAAATCATCATAACATAACATGTATATGTAACTATCCAAGTTTGCTTGTCTAGGCACAGCCAATAATTGCAATAATTGCGTTCTACAAATTTTTTTAATAACCCATTTCATTTTCATGTAAAAAAAAAAATCATTACAGGGCTAAATTAATTAAAGAAACACAATTGGCTCACGTTGTCTTTGGATATAAAATCTTCTATCAACCATTGAGAATGAAAAAAATTATAGGCTAAAATGCAAAATTCATACTCTAAATTTCTTCAAAAATCATTTTAGTTTTCTAATTTTGCTTTCGTTCATTTCAGTTCTCTAAGTTTTATATTTATTCAATTATGGTTTTTTTGCCATCAATTTTTATTAAAATTTTTTGAAAAAAAAATCTAAAAAATATTTTTCAATCATTAATTGAATATTTTCAATTTAAAAAATTTGAAGAAATTGAAAAATTAATCACAACATATAACAAAAGTTGATGAAAAAATTTTAATTGAATAAACTTGAAAGTTGAGGACTAAAATGAATAAAAGCAAAGTTAGAAGACTGAAATGAATTTTGATAAAACATAGACAATGAGTTTTGCATTTCACCCAAAATTATTAAAATGATAAACAGAAAGCAACAAAGTAAACAATAAAAGCTCTTCTATTTTTGTTTTTTGTTTTTTGTTTTGGATTAATAAAGATAGCTATATATTCTAATTACATTTACATAAACGGGAAAAGATTACTTATGCCAAAAACCTTACCTAAACGTATACTTATCCGATTATTCAAAAGTGTTTTCGAGGACACCTAGAATTAAAGTTTTGATTCATTTGCAAATGATTTCTAAAAGAATGTTGCATTTGTTTTTAGCAAAGAACTGAAGAAGTTCTCAATTAAATAGTCGCACACGTTCCGTACAAGAAATAGAAGGGCTGTCCACGTGTCCCCATAATGAAATAAGCCTGAGCTAATCTTCAAAAATCGAGGCTATATTTGAGGTATGATACTGTTTCCTTTCAACGAACCTAAAGTTCACAACAATATATTTGAGGATATGATACTGTTTCCTACTGACGAACTTAAAGTTCACAACAATATATTTGGGGTTTGACTTACAGTTAATATATATGCATATGTACCATATATGAGTAACAAAATCATCACATTTGTTAATAAAAATTAATAAAAGTTAAGCTTAAAAATCGTAATTACGTCAAATGATTACATCAAATTGCATTTTTTTGGATAAGGACAAACCGTTTATTTGTTCTAATAAACTACCATTAGTGTTTTAACTTTTAACAAAACATGCAACATTTTGTTCATATCAACTTCTTCATGTAGTCTACTTATTATTTTTTTTTTTTAGAAGAGATAAACACCAAAACTTAATAACTTAACAGTAAATATCAAATTTTTTCTTCCTTGTATATATATATATATATATAAAGTTAACTGTATAATTAGACATTTGTTAATAAATTATTTTTAAAAAAAAAGCTGTAAAAAAAAAAAAACAGATTTTTTTTTTCCTTTTATTATAAAATTTTTTATAAATATTTCATAAACTAATACTTTAAGGAAACCATTAAATTTTTTTTATTTAAATATAAAAGCGTACAATTCACTCATTAGGTTTAAGTGATACATTGTTTTTACCAATTGTTTAAGAACCCAAAATGTTCATTGAGCCTAGAAATCGGAGGAAAGCATGACTTATGAATATATAACACAAGAAAAGTGCAATGCATACGATTATGCACTCGACGCCGTACGTAGGGTTTAGGTGCCAGTTCTGACTGGAAGTTTAGGTACTTGAGAAATTCAGTCAATGCATGCCAGGCGATAGTAAAATTTAAAGAAAAAAGGAAGATACAAAAGAGACAAAGTGGATTTTGTATATCCTATACCCGGCATATGGACATACCACCTCGACAAAGTGAATGTAGTCGACGATTTCCAACACAGGGGACAGACTGTTAAGTGTTAATTAAGGAAGACGAGCCAGTAGCTAGCCAACCAAAAAATGAATGTTTCAATGGGAGGGGGGAAACAATCCTACATACCATTAGATTTAGGAGTGCTTCATTTTATTTTATACCCTATTAATTGTGTATAATTTTTTTTTAATCCTAATCTTAATCTATTTCTATCTTTTTATAAGAATGTGGTAAGTTCTAATTGCTGAAATTTAAATTTGAAACTTAAGAGTTAAGATGAGATCAGAAAGTTTTATATATCAATTACAGAATGTTACGTGTGTCTCATTCCACCCCTCTTTTATGTTATGATAATTGGTTAATTACTTATAGACACATTAAAAGCTACTCAATTTTGTAGTATAGAGTACAAACACCCAACGACGTGACAAATAATTTTTATTGCTTCCAATGGATAAACAACAACCCAACAAACAGTCCTAGATAATAAAGAAAGTTTATGCTCACTTCCTCTGCCCAATTTATGCTCAATTTTTGTCCAATTTAATTTAAACTTACAATAATTTTCATACAGGCCAAGGCCCCAGGCCCATTGGGTCTTGGGACTTGGCCAGGCGGCCTAATACGTCACCCTGTCCTCATTGGAACTGCGACCTCGACCTGGATATCTCAGGGCCCATTTTGGGCTCAGGAGCTAAAAATAAGGCTGTGCTAGCATGAATACCCCAAGCAAACCTCTCCCGATCATCTCTAGCCTGGTTGGGAGTGATGTTGCTCGAAGACACCCTGTGCTCCGCTGCTCGGTAGTGCCCTTGAGAACATCGCTACCGAGCTGGCTTCTGGAGATGAGAATCAGTTCCAATGCCACTACCACCTTTTCGACGGAACATCTACTTTGAAATGATGGAATTGGACCCTCATTCGCACTAGTAAGAGATAGCAATCATAACGCCTCCACTTATCTTAGCCTATAAATAGGAGAAGAGAATGAGGAAGAGGGGTTGGCAACTCTGAAGAGAAAATTGGTAGAAAAGAATGACCAGACAAGGAAAGGGGAGTGACTTTGTGAGAGAAGGGTTTGTAGAAATAAGAGAGTATTTGGGTCACCGAGTATAAGACCACCCCTGGTAGGAAATTCAAAGCCCACAATACAAATAGATTGTGAGCCCAAGTAGAGGTTGAGCCCAATAACCATATATTGGGTACGCACAATTTTTTTAAGAAATTTAGTTGAATCAAATTTCTTAATAAGAAAAAATTGTAATTTTTTTTTAACATAATCCTCGATGACAATAACATGGTTATACCCTACATTTTAGGAAAGGTAAGCAATTAAAGTTACCAATACTGTCCATAACACATACAAAGCATATAGATATAGAAAGAGTGAAGCTTGTATCCAGTGCTTTTTTGCCTTAGACTTGATACGATTTTGAACACGAATCTAATGCAAAAAAGTACTGGACGCAAGCCATATCCACACTGAAATATACACATAAATTCAGCAAGAAAAGAAGAAATATATACACATGCAAAGACTTGTTGAACTAGAAGGATGATGCAGATTGGTTAGGGAGAATAAAATATTTTAATATTTTATGTTGTTTTCTTTTTTCTAGTGGAATTAGGATTTATTTGCTTTTACAAGTTCAATTAAAATCATTTTCCTATTTGAATTAGTATCAAAATCTGTAGCGTAGGCGTGTAGAAGTAGAATCCATAACACACAATTACTACAACTCTTCCACGAAACCTAAGTTCCACAAGAACACTAGTTTAGTAGGCAAAATAATAGAGAAAACCTCTCTAACAAGTTTTTATTAATCCATACATCACAATAATCAACCTCTCTACTCTCCCAAAATAATAATAATAATAATAATAATCAACCCCTTTATAAAGATTATTTATAGGAATAAAATTTCTCCTACTCCTTTTAGGAAAAGAAATAATAAACCTACTTCTACTTGAGAAAGAAAAAAAAAAATTTAACTAGGAAAAGAAAAAAAAATTAAAATCCTAATTTAATTAGGAAAAGATTTTAATTAAACTTGTAAAGGGTTTTAATTGAACTTATAAAAGTAAATAAATCATAATTCTACTAGGAAAGAGAAAGCAACATAAAATATTAAAAAAATTTATTTTCTTTAACCAATCTGGATCAAAAGGACAAGGTGAATTTAGAGCATTCAATGCATACAATGAATACCTCACAAACAACTAACACACAATTACTACAACTCTTCCACGAAACCTAAGTTCCACAAGAACGCTAGTTTAGTAGGCAAAATAATAGAGAAAACCTCTCTAACAAGTTTTTATTAATCCATACATCACAATAATCAACCTCTCTACTCTCCCAAAATAATAATAATAATAATCAACCCCTTTATAAAGAGTATTTATAGGAATAAAATTTCTCCTACTCCTTTTAGGAAAAGAAATAATAAACCTACTTCTTCTTGAGAAAGAAAAAAAAATTTAACTAGGAAAAGAAAAAAAAAAATCCTAATTTAACTAGGAAAAGATTTTAATTAAACTTGTAAAAGGTTTTAATTGAACTTATAAAAGTAAATAAATCATAATTCTACTAGGAAAGAGAAAACAACATAAAATATTAAAAAAATTTATTTTTCTTTAACCAATCTGAATCAAAAGGACAAGGTTAATTTAGAGCATTCAATGCATACAATGAATACCTCACAAACAACTAACACACAATTACTACAACTCTTCCACGAAACCTAAGTTCCACAAGCACACTAGTTTAGTAGGCAAAATAATAGAGAAAACCTCTCTAACAAGTTTTTATTAATCCATACATCACAATAATCAACCTCTCTACTCTTCCAAAATAATAATAATAATAATCAACCCCTCTATAAAAAGTATTTATAGGAATAAAATTTCTCCTACTCCTTTTAAGAAAAGAAATAATAAACCTACTTCTACTTGAGAAAGAAAAAACAATTTAACTAGGAAAAGAAAAAAAAATTAAAATCCTAATTTAACTAGGAAAAGATTTTAATTAAACTTGTAAAGGGGTTTAATTGAACTTACAAAAGTAAATAAATCATAATTCTACTAGGAAAGAGAAAACAACATAAAATATTAAAAAAATTTATTTTTCTTTAACCAATCTGGATCAAAAGGACAAGGTGAATTTAGAGCATTCAATGCATACAATGAATACCTCACAAACAACAGAGTGGATCACGACATATACACAACAGATGTACTTAGAGCATCTCCAATGGCTTCTTTAAAGCCAATTTTAGAGCATCAACACCTCCAAAATCTATTCCAACAATTTCTCTATCTCTATTTTTTAGAGTAGAGTTGCTACAGTACTTCTCTATAAGTAGAGAACACTGTAACTTTTACAATTCATCTTTCAAATATTTTTTTCTATTATAATAATTAGATATTGAATAAAAAAAATGTTAGAAGATGTGTAGTTGTTAATAAAATATAAATAAAGAATGAATAAAGAAATAATATTTAAATGAAATAAAGAATAAGATAGAAAATCTATTAAAAAGTATATTTAAAAAAGTGGATAGTTAAAGATAAAAGTTACTGTTCATTCTCTAAACAATACAAAAATTTAAAAAATATGTTGAAAATGCCCTGAGTCCTTTCTTTTTTTTTGATGGAAGTACTAAGTAATCTCGTAACCATATCATGATGCTACAGATGGATGTTTCCAAATCCACTTGTACAAAATCCTTGTAGTCCTACATTTTTTTCGTCCTCAAATAATTAAGTAGAGGAAAAAAATGAAAGAGTTGGATTGGACTAGACTGACTTGACAGGCACATCCTCCACCCAATGCCCGCCCTGTTCAAAGCCACCACACACATGGTTGCATATATCAAGCTACTTCATTGGGAAACAACCGGGGTCCAAAGAATTCAATTTCACTGAAGGTTTCAGAAAATTCAATTTTTAACCAGCAATAATATTTCTAAATAGATTGTGGTCTTGTTAACAGGTAATCTTAGAACACTTATTAACGAATTATTTTGAAAAACTTTTAATACCATTTTCATGATAAATATAAAAAACTGTAAAAATGCCAACTGCTTTTTTTTTTTTTTTTTTTTCTAGATAAATTTTTTTTTAAATCAATATCCTTAGAAATAATTATAATTAACAGTTGTTGGTTGAAGTTATATTTTGAATAAATTCNCTCTACCTGTATTTATCCTATATATATAGAGGCAAGTAAATGATAATTGAGCTTCCCATTATAATTTTTTTTAAGATATAAATTTACTCTAATCTAATCTAAGTGTATATGTATGTGAATTCATTTTTAGTCACCTGAGCACCAACCATCCTAATTTCTAAAAAAATTTGTACTGTGAAGAAATTGTCACGTACCCGAAGAGAGCGTGATTGCACAGTGTGACTCTAATTCACCTCTTCTAATGAATTAGATGGCCCTTATTAATTTGCATCTTAAAAACGCCACCTTTTATGGGTGAATAATTGGCCCTATTGATTTTATTTATTTAATTATTTAATATTTTTTTAGAAGGAATTTTTATTATTATTTTATCTTGACATAATGACATGTATTATTATTGTTCCAAAGAAGTTCCTCCACCCGTTGGCCATACAGCCCATACTCCTGTCCTTCCTAATGTCGGAATCATCACGTGGCCTATTTCCTTATTTTTAATATTATATTATATAATTTTAAGAAAATTTATATTGTTGGATATTATTTCTTTCATTTCTTTCATTTATGGATATTATTTCCTTTTTTTTTTGTACTTTAGTGCTTTAAAGCCATTAAATTGGCCTCCTATGTGTAAAACCCTTTTAAATATATATATATATATATATTAGTTTTTGTTTTAAGGTTTTACTCTACATTTTTGTTGAGAATCCAGATGACACTTATTGATTTAAAAATATTTATCTAGCTAAAACAAGATGTTTACTACACTTTCCATTATGAATTAATTGGTATAAGAGCTTGTTAGCATTTTGAAATAATGAAAGACATACGGCTAAGACAATCAAGATTCACAATATCAATTTAGGTTTGAATAGCAAAAAAATATATTGTGATTGCAATATGGAGATTTGTGTAAGAGATTGTACTCATAGACAACCTGTTGATCAGCATGTACTTAATTTCAATAATATTTCATACTCTGATAGCATATCATATAAAGAATATTTTAGTAATTGGATTCTTGATCTTCAAGACTACAATTATGTGGAGATCCTTAAAGATTTTAAGGTGTGTAGCTTTTATCAAACAAGTTCGAGAGCTATAAAGCAAAACTATGGAATGATATAAAATATCTAAAAATTTATAAAGTAAGTTTAGAGTTCCCTCGTGGCAAAAAACATAGAAGAAGATAGTTAATTCTTTGTTTCCCTATGATTACAATAAAATACTATTTTGTAGCAGTGAAAAATGGAGGGTAGTAAATTCATATGAAAAAAAAAATAATGAGAATTTTGGCTTCCAATTGTCAAGAGCATAGTTAATTTTAGGAGGAAATCACGTGATGAAGTAGTGTTGAAGAATATACTAGATGTAAGTGTGTGTGATGAAATCCCACCAAAGTTAAGCTTGAGATTGAAGATAATATTTTGTAAGAAGTTTCCACGGGGGGGGGGGGGGCGCTTTGAACTTTTAAATTTTTTTACATATAATATTGTGCATTGGTTTGTTTTGGAATATGGAGTGGACAAAGTGGTAGTCTGGTAGAGGAGAAAAGTAAAAAGAGAAGTCAAAAGTGAAGATAGAGATAAGAGAGAAGGGAAATAATACATGTGTGGAGGAAAAAAAGAGAGGAAAAAATAATAAAGAAATGTGTGGATGAAGAAAAAAGAGATAAGAGAAAATTAAAATAAAGAATAAGAAATAAAAATTAAGAAATGTTACCATAATATTTTCATAATACTTTTACAATAAATCTTAAGTGTAGGGTTGTTACTAGCTAATACTAGTGAAAAAAAAAAATTTTAAGTGGTGTGTTCAAATTAAAATCAATAGCAACTTACCACACATAATTTGTTGTGAAAGTATTGTACAAATGTTGGGAACGTGGCACTTCATATTAACATTAGATGATTCTACAAGTCATTGTATTATTGTCACAAGTGCTCCACTAGATTTGTTAAAAAATACTAGTGAAAAAAAATATATTAAGTGGTGTGTTTAAATTAAAATCAATAACAACTTATCACATATAATTTGTTGTAAAAGTATTATACAAATGTTGGGAACGTGGCATTTCATATTAACATTAGATGATTCTACAAGTCATTATATTATTGCCACAAGTGCTCCACTAGATTTGTTAAAAAATACTAGTGAAAAAAAAAAAAAATTAAGTGATGTGTTCAAATTAAAATCAATAACAACTTACCACACATGATTTGTTGTGAAAGTACAATAAAAATGTTAGGAACATGGCACTTCATATTAACATTAGATGATTCTACAAGTCATTATAATATTGCCACAAGTGCTCCACTAGATTTGTTAAAAAAATATCTCCACCAGTCTCTTTTCCGATTCTTTTACTGTACCGGTTTTTAAAACCATGATTTTATGTTAGATTCTATATGGTAATTACATTAGCATATAGTTGTTTTTTTATTTTGTTATTAATATTGATAATTTTTTTTAGATTCATTTTTTTTACTTTTAATCTTCCCCCCCCTCCCCCCGACCTAAATTCCTAGCTCCGCCACTAAATACAGGCCAGTACATCAATTGATTTTATGGTGTAGGTGGGGTTCAAATTTGCAATCTCTTATTGACGATAATAAATTTTATTAGTTAAGCTAATTGGAACTCACACAATAGACAATGTTTAATTATAACTTGAAGAGGAAAGACCTAAGTGGCTATTCCTTAATTAGGTTATCAGTATGGTCCTATGTTGATGGAATTGGAGGGATATCAACTAGCGATTAACTCTTCGTTTGTTTCGACATTAATGTTTTTAAAAAAATTAGTCATTTTCAAAAAGTATTTTTTAGAAAATTATCTCATTTTCCTATATTTGGTAGTGGTTTTAAAAATGAGATATAATTTTTTTTAATAGTTTTCATATTGCCCCCTAACTTCTTTTATTTAGCGCAACATAAGATAGAGTTGTTTTCTAAAAAAATTTAGCAGAAAAAAAAATCTCTAAAAAATTAATCATATTTTTAATATAATTTTTCATTGACCAAAAATAATTTTCCTTTGGCTTTTTTTTTTAATAACTTTTTCTATATTACCAAAAACTAGAAAATACAATAAAACTATTTATTCACCAAAAATAAATTTCCATTGGCTTTTTTTTTTTTGTTTTTTTGTTAAAACAAACGGTGACATTTGGTTCCATAGTTGCTTATATTCATTAACAAATCTAGCAAAATGACTAGGCAAATCACTGATAAAGATGTCCAAATACTATTATTATTATATTTTTCTAACAACTACCTTCATTATTATTATTTTTTATTTTTGGGTTGAGAAAACTGGCTTCTATTATTTGAACATAGTAAAAGTCAGCAGTCCAATAGTGTCAATTTGTGTATTAGCCTTATCAATTGCCATTAACTAGTTCCCATAAAAAAAAAAAAAAAAAAAAAATGTCATTAATTAACTAGCATTCTTCCAAAACCGTAGTCATATCCAACAACCTAACAGCCGACCAGAATGGCTTTGGACTTTGGAGGCATCTAATCTTTATAAATTTACAAGAAAAGCAATTCGGAAATTGAAATGACGTAAACAAGATTTAACAAAAACCAATGACTTAAAGAAATAAAATGAAGACATGCAACTTTGATTGAAATAAATTATTTTATTTTATTTTGTTGCGCTAAACTCCAACTCCAACATGCCAACTTTTATTTACTAGAGCATAAACAAAGAGAATCAGATAGCTAGGATGAACTTTGGTAATATAGCTGAAATGGGTACAAGACTACTAGTCTTTCCATTGCAACTAAAATTCAAAACCATGGGACTCTACTCCAACCGTGTATCTAGGGTTGGACTTGCAACCAAATTTCTTCTGGAATAATGATTGGCAATGGGTTAAAAGTTAAAACCGAAAGGTCCAAAGGACACTGCGATATTTTTATAATGGGTCTGGTAAGATTTAAAAGCATTAAGAAGACGAGACAGAAAGTACTGATTATAGTGGTTTGGTCTTAGCAGTATGCATTCATGCCTTCATGATACCACACCCTAAACAATGGTACATCTTTACTAAATAATTTTGATTTTAAGTGTTTGGTGAAAATACAAAGAAATAATGACTCATTTATCCTACATTAGATGCTTAAGTCCAAAAGCTTCAAAGTAAAAGACATAAATTAAGAGTAGTGATAGTTACACACTGTGTGTACGAGAGACAACGATTTCAATTAAAATTGTGAAATCATATTTTCAAAAGACGATTTCAGCATTTCACAATCATAACAAAATGCGATTTCAGTTGGGGTGTGTATGACAGTGTATAACTCGACGTGTGCAACACTAATTAGCAATATATTAGTAAAGACTCTCTTCATATATATATATATATATATATTTTGGTTAAACTAAACAATACATGAAACTCTCACTTAACCAACTTATTACTCAATTCTTTTAATATTAAAATACACTACCTTTCCCGCACTAGCCAAAGAGATGTTGTTATGCTTCATGAATGTGTGCTTTGCATTGAATGCCTAATTAGTAAAACAACAAAACTCAACTTTAAAGTTAGTAATGGGAAAATGACAAAATAAATAGTTAGAATTACACATTGCGCGCATTTCTAATGGTCACAATATAATTCATTTTTCCTATTGAACCTAGTTCTTGGGATATTTGATCTCTAAGTTGGTTATCTACATACATGGCACATGATTCTCCCCAAAAAATAAAAACTTGGATCATGATTTTATAAATTTTGGCCCCATCCTCCTTGATGTATTTCACGCTCTCTATCTTTTCAAGACCTTAGTTAATGGATTTGCAAGATATCATTTTATTTAACATAATATACATAGGATCTCATGGTACTCTTTTTTCCCCTAAGTCTGGATTTGTTGTAATAATAATAATGTTTCATACTCTACCAATTGTAGAGGTGCTATGCGGAATTGCTTTTCCTGAAGTGGGATTTCATATAACAGATCTCTCAACCAATTTACTTTCTTGCTTGCTCTAAAGCTATATGCTCAACTTCTATGATGAAATTCACAATAATTGTTTTTTATTTATTTATTTAAAATTTATAACATATATAGTAGCACTACCTAAAGTAAAATGAAACCAATGATAAAGAGAAAATTGCCTAACAAGGAGTTCCAATAGTTATTGCTAAAAGCATGAAGCACAACAACATACATTCTTTAAAACAAGCAATAAATTTTGGTATCAAATAAATATTTCATCACTTGCTGAATGGTATGCCAATGATATTTGCTTGGCTTACTATTTAACCTACTAATTACTCATACTGATTATGCAATGTCGTAGTTCTAGCAGTAAACTACCGATGATTCTTTTTTTATTAACTACCTCATTGCCATTATTCATAAGAAACAAATGAATACTAAAATCAAAAGGAGTAACAATATGTTTGCAATCAAGAAAATTATATTTTCTCAAAATTTTGTGACTGACAAGAACAATTTAATCACATATTTTTGTAATCTTTATGTCCAAAATAATAGTAGTCTCACAAAGATCTTCAATATCAAAATGATTTTTAAGCACATAAGGACGAAATTTGGCTCCAAACATATTTGGAGCTACCTTTTCCAATCCATTACTTTAAAATTTATAAGACTATCTATGCATATTATTTAAAAAAAGTCATATGACTCATTAAAAAAATAATATGACTAAAACTACACATAAATGACTTCTTTAATTGTCACATAATAAGTTGGAACAAGATAACTCCAAACATGGTTAAAGCCAAACATTTTTCCTTCTTTGTTTCATTTATAACATGCAAATTAGAGCTAAAAATTTAATAAGTGAGTTTTCCAAATATTAGAATAGATGCACTTATCACGTTCATTTGACATATAACAATTTTCAATAATGTGAGAATCAAATTTTTCATGTAATTATATGGATGAATTTCTTGTTCTAGCTGTAAAAATATTCAAATTGGTGCATATAAATTTCTTCTTTTATGTCACAATTTTATAAAGTTGTTTTCTACACTCATTAGATGAATTTTCAAATAATACACTAAACTAATGAACTAAAAAAAATACAATTATATATCAAATTAATGAAGTATCAATTTTAAAAAATGTCAGATTAATAATTCAAACTCAACCCAATTGATAAAACATAATTTTGGGTTGGACTTGGACAAATTAAATTTTCAACTTGATAACTTGGGGTTAATTTCAAATTAAACCTTACACTTTCAGAGGTTTCAAATTAAATTCTGCACTTTTAAAAGCTTTTCAATTCAAATTATGCTTACATCTGTTTACATTCTACAGCGACATCCTTAATGGAAAATACTTACAATAAAAAGAAAAAGATATATTGTAATAATTATCTCATCACATGTGTTTATTTTTATTACGTATAAACATTATATATTTCACTTCAAGTAATATAACATCGTTTTGCTTAAGTAGTTCTCACTTCTCGCTAATGGCGTATGCCTTATGGATTTATGGTTTAAATTAAAACATTTTTTAAAAGTATAAAGTTTAATTGTAAACTTTTGAAAATTCATGGTTTAATTTGAAAGTACCTCTAAATTAGTGTTTAATTAAAATATAATTAACCTTTTTTTCTTTTACACTCGTGCCTTTTTTGGTTTTTGGTGTCCAGCTATATACCTAAATGGAGACTTTTTGTTGTTGTTGAGAATCAAGACTAATAAATGGAGATTTTGTTTATCAAGACTAAATGGAGATTTTATTTAGAGAGACGTTACGTGTACAATAATTTTATAATATTTTTACAACAAATTATAGGTGGTTAGTTGTTATTGGTTTAAATTTGAAACTAATACTAAGATTACTTTTTGGCCCCAACAATAACAACCAGTAACAATCTGCCATTTAAGATTTGTTGTAAAAATATTGTAGACATGTCATTTCTCTTTTATTTATCACAATGGGAAAGGAATATATAAAACGTGATAACTGCCAGAACTTATATGATCTTTTTTTATAAACCAACTTATATGATCTTTGAATTCATGCTTTACCTACCCTCTCATGCTAGCTACCAGGATGAAGAAAAAAAGAAAGTAATAAAAAAAAGGGAAATCCTGATGAATGTCCTTAGGACACTAGTTAATAATCCATTTAAAGAAAGTTTTTATGAGAAATGAAAAAAAAAAAAGTAATTAATATTTTGACAGTTTTTTTCATTTCCCATAAAAGTGGTATGAAAACTTTCCTAAAATAGATTATTAATTAGTATCTTAGGGCACTCGTTAGCATGATCATAAAAAAAATCTCTTAAATCATTCACAACTTTTTCTCAAATAAAAAAAAATCATTCACAACTAACCCCTTGGGGAAGTAGCTGTGTACATCTACCAAAACTCCAAGATTCAGATGATATTAATGCTTGCACATTAAGCAATAGTAAAATATATACTATAAAGTTGGAACTTCACCATATACCTTGTTCCAATAAATAATGTTTATGTTTCTTTTATTTCACATGTCTTAATAGTTAACATATAAAATAGAAAAATGAGTAATAGATGGGATATGCCGTATGCAACAAGATATTTTGGTGAAAAGAGATTTATCTTATCTTATAATAACTAGGATAATTTCCTCTTAAATTTGACATTATGGATAGTAAAAGCATTAATTAAATCACTATCCCATTTTTCTTTTCTTAGGATTGAATCACTATTCCTTTTTTAGTTTTCTTAGGATTGAGCAATAGATGTCAATAATTGAGACCGAGAGTTAGAAAAAAAATAACTTTCCATCTCAACAATTAAATATAAAAAAAAAAGTAAAAATAATAAAAATGAAATAACTGAACCAAGTATTGCACCTAATCCAAATCTTTGTTCTTAACATGGAGCAAATAGGAGTCTTCCTTTCCTCCTATCTTCCGAATTCCTATTTTCCGGTCATGTGGACAGCGCTATGAATGAGCTCACACTAGTTAATGGATTTTTTTTTTCTTTTTTTTTTTGCGCTGAATCACACTAGTTGACTTTGAGCCGAGTTTACTTTAAACCTCTATATGGACGGAGTTATAAACTTATGACCTATAATATGAAATCAATAGGACACCATTAAATTATTTTAAATAGCTCTTCTTCTTTTTTTTTTTTTAAGCAAAAAAAAAAATCTTAAATAGCTCTTTCAAGCTGTTCATTAAAAACAAATTTGACATGTTGAAATTTTGTTTCATATTAGGTGGCCTTCCACAATTGGGTTATTATCCAAAAAAGAAACATGCTAAATCTAGTATCAATATTTTATTATAGATTTATGAACTAAGAGGATTAACATCTGATTAGTAAAAAAATTGTCATGTTACACTAAAAAAAACTTACTTTATATATTTTACCATATAATTTTACAACTCACTTAACATTCTAGTTTTTATTTTAACATACAACTCTTTAAAATAATATAAACTACGCAATTAAATAATATAAATTTACCAACCATGAAGAGAGAGAGAGAGAGAGAGAGAGAGAGAGAGAGGGAAGTTAATAGAATTAAGAAATTTAAATTTACAAACAATGAACAATATTTTCTAAAAGGAAAAATTTACTGTAGCGGGTTGCAAATCTTTTTTAAAAATAGCAATCCGGGTAATGCTTATTTTTGATGGTTTGATATTTTAAAATAGCAATTTGGGGGTGTAATGCTCTAAGATAACAATTAATATGATTGATGTCACCTTAACAACATAATAAATAAATGTTTAAACTACTTTTTATGATCAATGATATCAGTTTATAAGATTAATGTAATTAAATTTATAATATATCTATCATTACTCAAAACAAATGAGAGGTTGGTGATTGGACACTGATTGATATAATCAAATTTGTAGTATTTACATCACCACTAAAAACAGGGGAGAGATTAGTGACTTGACCCCTAAAAAAAATGAGAGAAAGAGAGATTATGTTAAATAAATAATATAGGTAATATAATATGGCAGCAAATTACAAGGATTAGATTAGATTATGTTAAATATTTTTTTCACAGGTATAACTTTTTTTTTATATATATTTATCTTTTGCATTTTAAGTGGCTCTAAGCAATGTGGGGGTTATTCTCAAAAATTTAAAAAAAAATGACCATATTACAGTGCTGCTGATGAAACTTGATATCAACGGCTACCTTCCATTCAAAACACGTTTTCTCTTACCAACTAGCCAACCAGTCATTCTCTCATTCCATGTAATGGACTTAGAAAATTGAACTCTTCCAATCTCTTAAAAGACTTTTATTCAATATTAAAACTTCAAATGTAGCTACTCTTATTATAATCACTCATCTTCCAAGACATGAGAACCAAGAGCATGACTGTTACAAAAACGAAGCACGAGCTACCCCCCAAAAAAAACAGAATCTCTTCCAATTTTGACAATAATATATTCTTAGAACAGAGTAGATACAAAAAGAATTTGCAAGGAGTGTAAATAGGAGATTGGATTTCTACTGTTTTTAAATTTTTTTCCCCCCTGACTGAAAATGGGATTAGCTGCACATAACATTGGGAAATACAAGCTTGGCCGGACAATCGGAGAAGGTACTTTTGCTAAGGTTAAGCTAGGTGTTGACAGTACCAATGGCCAGTATGTTGCAATCAAGATCATTGACAAGCACATGGTCTTGGAAAGCAATCTCAAGTATCAGGTGAATTTCCAAACTTCATTGTTAAAAGTACAATGTTTTCTTCTTTCTAATACAATGTTTGAGATTCCTGTTTCAGGTGCAAAGAGAAATAAGAACAATGAAGCTTCTGCATCACCCCAACATTGTACGAATACATGAGGTCCGTTTTACAGTTTCCAGAATTGGTGGTTGAATTCGAATCTTTTTTGACACAGGAAAAAAAGTTTCCTTCTTATTTCATGTTTCTGTGTCCAAATTCCAATAACAGGTCATTGGTTCAAAGACAAAAATCTATATTGTAATGGAGCATGTATCAGGAGGACAGCTCACAGACAAAATGGTGAGAATTATGAATTACCTAGCTTCATGTGGGATCCAAACATGGTGTTTAGGGAAACTTCTTGCTAGAGAAAATACTAATCTTCCATAATCTTATCATTGCACATAGTCTTATGTCAAGAAGCTAGAGGAATGGGAGGCAAGAAAACTTTTTCAGCAATTGATTGATGCAGTGGACTATTGCCATAACAAAGGGGTATGTCACAGAGATCTAAAGGTCAGTGATACCAATCTACCATTGCTCTGTTAGTCAAATTCTCTGTTATTACTCAAAACCCTGACTAGGATCTTGGCAAATCCCATGTGCAGCCAGAAAACTTGCTTATGGATCATAAGGGAAATCTGAAAGTATCTGATTTTGGACTAAGTGCGTTGCAGAAGGTAGCATCCATAAGATCTTTCTTTTTTATTTTCTATTCAGTTTGAGTTCTTGGAACTTGACAATATCAATGGGTTATTAGCTGAAATTCTGATATATTTTCAGCCTGGTGGCATCCTAACTACAGCTTGTGGCTCCCCATGCTATGTAGCACCCGAGGTGAATACTAGATTTGACTTTTCATAATCTGCAATATCAAGCTTCAGTTTTATACCTGCATATGCTTTTGTGCCATGACTAATGTCTCATTTATTCATGCACAGCTGCTTCTAAATAAGGGTTATAATGGAGCAGCTGCTGATGTTTGGTCTTGTGGGGTAATCCTGTTTGAAGTACTTGCTGGTCGTCTACCATTTGATGACCGAAACCTGATAAATTTGTATAAGAAGGTAGCCTCAAATGTCAACAAATAATTTCAGTTTCTAATACAAATAATTTCATTCATCTAATGAGTACTTATTTGCACAAAGATATCCAGAGCAGAATACACATTTCCACTATGGTTTACCAAAGGCCAAAAGAAACTGCTCTACAGAATATTTGATCCAAATCCTAGAACGGTATAGCCCTATAACTTTCTAACCTAATAACAAAATTTCAGATTCTAATGAACAAAATGATAATTTTCCTTTTTCAATTTCACCACCACAGCGGATAACTATACCAGAGATCATAGAAGACGAATGGTTTCAAAAGGATTATGTGCCTGCTTGTGGATATGAAATTGACGATAAAATCCACTTGGATGATGTTAATGCTGCTTTTGATTCAATTGAGGTAAAAGCTCAAAGTATTAGCATGATAAAGAGTTTCATAAATTGACTTAACCATCTAAAATTTGCAACAGGAGATTGCCACAGAGACAAAGATTCCCAAATCCTCAAGTTTCATAAATGCTTTTCAGTTGATAGCTATGTCACAAGATCTTGATTTATCAGGTCTCTTTGAAGAGCAGGCAAGTCTAAAGATCAGAATGTTAGTCACTATAGACTTACTTGGTTTGTTTTTTAATTTAAGCAAACCCTTTTTTCAATGTAGGATGAAAATAAACAGAAAAAAATGCTTGGATCCAAGCATACAATTGATGAAACCATAAAGAAAATAGAAGCTGCTGCAATGGACGCGAGCCTATCAGTAGAAAGAATGAACAACTCTAAGGTACAATATGCTTATACTCTGATCATACACCACCCCAACCCCCCAAACACCCCCCCCCCCTCCCCCCCAAAAAAAAAAAAAAAAAATCCAGCACAGTTAATGACTTCTCACTATGGTGCACAACACAGATGAAGATGCATACCAAACAGAAAATGACTAGATGTTGTAGATCATGCCTCGATATCTCAGCAGAGGTAATTAATTGTCATATATTCTCCCTGCAAGATAAAGAAATCAGGGTCTCTCACAAATTTATGGCAAATGTCAGGTGATTGAGGTTGCTCCCACTAATTGTGTCATAGAAATATCAAAATCTGCAGGGGAGCTAAAAGTGTACAAAGAGGTATGATGAGCATATTCCTAAGATAGTTTTGTTTGTGGATTAGAGTTTACCAACAGCTAAAAATTAGTACCATGTTAATGATCAGTTCTGCAAAAGTTTATCAAGTCTGCTGATAGAGAAGTCTGAGCTTCCATCACAAACTGAAGAACCAGAAGAAGCCAATGTTGATACCAAAAATATCCAAGATATTGGAAGGTAAAGTGAAACCTACTTTGCCACTGTCCATATTAGCATAGATTGTTTCTGCTGACTCACTAGTAATCTTCAATAACTGTATGCAGCTCTGAAGAAAAAAATTACAAAGAAAATAAAGATCCCTGAGCCTATTCATCCTGTTGTTGATTAGCTAGTCCTTGTCTCAACAATCTTCAATCCAGGTTCCTTATTCTAAAAGAAAGATGTAAAGCAACGTATATACAACCAATGCTTTCAAGTGAATGGTTCCAAAGAAACTGCATATGATTCAGGTTTATGTATTCATTATAGTGCCGAAACTATGATTTTCAGAGAGCTATTTGCTTGCTTCAAATTGTCTGTTGTTTTTCCTTTTCCTTTCTTCTTGTAGTACAAGTATCTTACTCAAAGATGTACATTTCACAGGTGATAATTCTTCACAACATTTTTTGTTGTACAATAAATGATAAAAAATGGAAATTTGTCAGGTGAGTGTCTACAAAGAACAGGATTGTTTTAATGCATCCAATTTGCATATTCAATAAAATGAGGTCAATGAGAGAAAAATCAAACTTAGCCTAATCAAAATTGCCTGTCGATCCAAACCATCCATCAGATATGTGATCAAAAATTGAATTGGACATAACCCAATACTTAAGTTCAACAACACCGCACATTGTCCCCAATTTTTTTTTTTTTTTTTTTGAGGAAGAAGATTACAAATATTATTAGCCATTATCGGGGAAAAGAACAAAATAAAGGTGGGGTGGGACTTCTGTTATGAGCAACTCTGTTACCAACTCCATGCACATGGGAAAAAGAAATACAAACGTTGGTGGGTAAAGTAGATTTAGCTAAGGAGGTAATGTGTCCAAAAACTGAAAGGGAGTCTTCAGCAGATTGGAAGGTCTTGATCACTGCCTCTGAGTCTCCCTCAAGTATGAAGGGTCTGATACCGAGTTCCTGAGCAAATGTGATCGCCCTAGCAGCAGCCAAAGCTTCGGCAATGTCTGGAGAGAACAGCAGAGGAGCTTGCTCTGAGAGTGAAGCCACCGCGTTGCCATTGCAGTCATCAACAGCTACTCCCAAACCCGCCTTCCTTTTATATCAGTAAACATGGCTCCATCAAAATTAATTTTGAAACAATTCGTAGGAGGGGGAGACCACTGGGCCTGAACACGCGAAGTTCCAGTTTCAAGCGGCGAAGAAGGAAGTGAGACGTTTAAGCTCTTGAAATCTGAAAATGCTTGCATTGCTTGAGGAAGTACCTGTGCAACCGGGAAATCCTTAGAGCTGACTCTCAGTTGATTTCTCCGGTACCATAGTGTCCACATAATCATGGCCATTACCTCCAAATTCTTCCCCTCCGAATGCGCGAATTCGACCAAGCCCCTGAATGATGTGAATTGATGCCTTCCACGGAATTCAAAGCCTTGACTCAATTCATTGAACTCAAAACATCTATACACAAATCAAGTCATACCAACTTTAGGCTGTCCCATATATGTATAATGCTCTCCATAACAATGTGCAAGCAACCTCTTATAGTTTCTTGGACATTTGAACAAATACAATTTTCAGGGATGGCCTGCTATAGCAGATATTAACCAAGCTGCGGTTTCATGCTTTTCCAAGTTTATCTATAAGACAGCAGTAAAATGTAAACCTAGCTTGGAAGACTCAAAAGAATTAGAACAAAAAAAGAAAAGAGGAGAAGGGATCTTTTATCCTTCTTACTTCTTCATTCTTCATGCCTAAGTTGTCTGATATCCATAAAAACACACCTATAGAAACATCTTCATTTAAGTTATTATAATGCATCCTAAAACATGATCCTGGTCTTAAAAGAAAAGAAGAAGAAATCTTTTATCCTTCTTACTTCTTCAGGCCTAAGTTGTCTGATATCCATAACAGACTAAAACATAATACTGGTCACAACAAACGTAATATAATAAGAAAAGCTGAATCCAGAAATGAAATGCTCCCTCCATCCTCAATTATTTGTTTACCTTTGAAAATCCAACTTTTTAAGGGACATCATTTAATATACAATCTTTGAAATATAATGTTTACTAATTTCCAAAATTACCCTCTTGAATTTAAATTCCAAATAACAAAATAAAAAAGAGTATTGACTTTCCAAATAAACTAAAGGGATAGGTCAAACGCGTATTGACCTTTTGTAATAAATTAACCAATTAATTTAGTAAAATGAATTAATTAAGTTAATTAACATGCAAAGCGCGTGGTAGCACAAACAAATCATCAACTAAACTAAGTATGAGGCGAAAATAAGTATGCAGCAGAAATTAAATTGACACAGTGATTTGTTTATGAATGGGAAAAACCTACACGGCAAAAACCCCACCGGGTGATTTTCAAGTTATCATTCCTGAAATTCCACTATTATCACAACAAGCGGTTACAAGTAAAGGAATCTCAGTACCTTATACCAGCCTACAGTTGAACCCTTACCACAATACCCAATTGGACTTATTTTGTAGTGACAATTTCTCCTTTTGATGCACGGCTCCCAAGTACGTGACTAATCAATTGCGCGGATTCTAGTATGCAACTTCAATCGCCAACTAGAGAAGATTATTGGTTGTAAAGTTCTTCAGCTTATCCACGATGAAGATCAAGAAGATACTTGGTCACAAAACCCTATGGTGCACATACACAACAACTTCTTCAAGAATGATGAACTAGGGCAAAACTTTGTTTCTGGTCACAATTTGTTTGAGCAAACTTTTCTCAAAGCTTGTGCAACTTGTGTACTCTTTGACGGCCCTTAAAATAATCATTTTATATGTCTAGAGTTAAGAGAAAAGAAGTCCCAAAGACACATTCACGGATTCCAAGAAAATAGATCAGAATTTCTGTTTCTTTCTTAAACCTCGACAGATAGGAGGTGTCGAGCAACTGTTGAGCAGGTGTCGAGCACACGAGTTGAATGACTTTTTAAACTTCGACACATGCTAGCTGTCGAGCTTTAATAATCTTGCACTTCTTAGCTTATTTCTTGGACAGACTTGATAACTTCAATACTTGATCTTGAAACACAGTTTCTTGAAGTATTAAGAACACCTAGATCTACCTAATTACAAGTCAAGTGCGCTTTGTCAAAAGATTAGCCAATTACATAAAAGAATGACATATGTTCTTAATAAGTGAAACACATATCTCCTAACATAAAGGATTAGTTTAAAAAAAGTTATGAAGATTATATCTATTGAATGAGGAATTTTGGGACATCACAAAGCAGAATAGTGGACAAACAAATAGTACTTGTGGGAGGACGAGTATTCGAGAGCAGAGGCAAGTGAGAGAAGTCCAATGTTAGAAGAACAGACCTTGGAAGGCACTGACAGCAAGCCCTCGGGAAAGTTATAAACAATTCATCACAGGCACAGGGAGGCTGCAATGCCTGAGGACCCCAAGGACATTAATGTGCCCTCGGAAGGGCCGAGAACCAATTCTCAAGACCATCGAGCATAAATCGAGGTAGAGGAGGAAGATTTGTCGTCAGGCATGGAAGAGAAGAAAGCAAATAAAGCTTCCATCACCTCCGCATGCAATGCTCTAGACTCACTTAGCTGGCCATATTAATGAGGAAATGACCCCTGAACAATATCATCACAGCTCATAGCCTAGTGTAGAAACCTTCTAGTGAAGTCCTGATGGGAAAAATATCAAGGGAAATGAACCGAAACCCTTCAAGTGGAAGGCTAAGATACAACTTGGGAGACTATATAAGGCAAAAAGTTCTTTGTGAAATGGGGATGAGACATTTGAGGACAAGGAGAAATATAAAAGTGTGATTGTAATCCATGAACAAGTGTAATCGGTATCTCAGACCAAACCCGAGGAACATAATATAAGCCATCCGAGGCTCTTTTTAACCAACTCTCATGCCATTCACTTATGCTTAATGTTAATCCTTTCTTTTCTAGTTAATCCATTACATCAAGACAGGGGTATTAAAGGTTGATTAGCATCCCACCTCTATAAATTAATTGGGTGGGAAAGAAAAGCAAGCTTGACTTATTTTTGCCTGCCACAGTACTCATGGACTAATGCATAAACGTCAATATAATTGTACATTTAGATGATGTTCTTGACATTAATGGTGTGTTACCGTGTGTCAAGGAGTAGGTACTTGATTCCTAGAAACGGCCCCACACATTAAAAAGCTTTTTTTCCCTTATTTTTTACAATATCTTCGACAAATAAGAAAATTAACAAAGCTCATCCAAACTCACTCCAATTTATCTAACAATATGGATTTACTCAATTGTCAAGTTGAAGCTCTATAGAGCACATTTTTTATTATAATTGAAGTCCCATAAGTTTTTTTTTTTTTTTGGTTAAACAACGCATACTATTAAAACTTGGCTAGCAAAGTTTTTAGGTCTCTATTTCATTTTGAGATATCCCAAAATGTAGTCCTCTTTGAAAAATCAATATGTAAATTACGAAATTAACCTTTAACTCTGTATAAAAAGTCAATACCCTTTTTTCAATAGAGTTTAAATTGATGAGGGTAGTTTTGGAAACTTGTATCTTTTTAATTAAAAGATAATGCATTTAACGATGTTTCCTTTAAAAAATTGGATTTTCTAAACAAGACCAACAATTTAGAAGTTAGGACTAAGGGAGTAATATATTATAAACCCAGCAAATTCTTTATGTCAAATATCAGGAGGAAGAAAAATTTTGCGTCCAAAAGACAGTAGAGGAAAAGGACACTCTCCACAATTGTCTACTGACTGCAACAGTAACAATGTAAAATACACTTAAACATGAAACATTGATAATTATTCTTATCAAAGCTCGTTAACCCTATTAAGAAGGAACAGAATTCAGGAGTGAAGCTTCTCAACCATATTAAGAAGGAACATCATTGAGGAGTGAATAGCAATATATTCACTTCATTTTGATGTATAATCAAAGAGTTTTAGGGGGCCAAAAAATATCAACCACTAACCCAACCATTTAATTCATCTCACTAAACCTGAATGATGTGGGTCAAGTTCTTTCTCATCTAAAGGATCCATATTCATAAGATTTGATTAAATTTTAGTGGCCACCAGTCTAATACAGCCCTGCCTTCTTTCTTGGACTGGCTCTGGGAAAATATTAGAAACTAGGAAGCAGTGACACAGACACAACACAACATTTCTTGAAAAATTAGGATACAATATGACAATTAATTAGTTAATATTAAAAATATGTAACAACCAGCAAAATGTTCGAAAATATATCTAAATTTAGTAGTAGCAGTCAAATTTTCACTAGTGCCAAATTCAGTAGCAGCAGTCAATTTTTCGGTAGTCATTTTACCTACAAATAATTCAATTTAAAAACTAAATAAATTAATGTAAGTAAATGATCTGCACAACAGCATTATACTTATTCATTATATTAAATAATTAAACAAACAAATAAGCGCACATAGTAACCTAAGTCTAACTAAACAGACCCATCAAATTTGTTAATATCAAACAATCTTTACCAAACCAAATCTCCCTAATAATTAAAAAAAAAATATATATATATATATATAATTTAGTAGATAAAAAAAAAAATATATATATATATATATATATATATATAATTTAGTAGAGATCCCAAGCAATATAGAATAGTAGTTATTAGTCAGTCATTACTCAGTACAGTAGTTGTCTCGTTTTAGTTTTAAAAACAAAAACAAAACAAAAAAGGAAGAAGAAGAAGAAGAAAAAGCCTAATGGCATGTTTGGATGTTTAAAAAATGAGGGGGAGTAGAGTAGAGGGAGGGAGAGTAATGCGATTACCTTGTTTGGAAGTTTTTTAAAGAATGAGGAGGAGGGGTTTGGAGGAGTTTGGAGGGGTTTGGACTCCCTCTAGCCCCCCAATTTTAATTCCCCAAAATTGGAGAGATTTGGAGGGGGAGTAGAGTACATAAACTATTGACCAAGTAAATTACCTAATTTACCCTTATTATATTAACAAAATTACACAAGGGGAAGGGCTAATTACTCCCTTCCCCCTTACTAATTTTAAAAACATCCAAATAAGGTGGAGGTGAATCATTCTCCTCTACTCTCCTCCCCACTACTCCTCTTCCCTCTACTCCCCTCTACTCTCCTCTCTCTCTAAACTTCCAAACAAGCCATAAAAGAATAGGGAAGAGTGTGGGTGAGAGAGAAAATATGTATAAAACATAAACTAATTGAGGGTCACTGTCACTGGCCACCAAGGAGGTGCAAATGATCTCTGGTTTTTTTTTTTTTTTTTTGGTTGCTGCTTATCAGTGTCCTTACTCATTGTGTCACAACCGTGTACTTGTGTCCTCATTTGTTTTTTTTTTCCTCCCTTCGCCGGACACTCAAGGGGCAGCCATGTCCGAGGTATGTCTATGGCCCATTTTACCGTATCCATGCTTTCTAGATTAGAAACTATGAGTGACAAAGAGGGAGTGAACCCATGGTGCAATTGTTTGAAAATAGAAATGACATTTCAGCTTATTTTTGAGAGCTTTCTTCTTCTTCTTCCTTTCTTTTTTGTTTAACTACAAAGAAAAGTTTTTTGGGAGGAACAATCTGATATAAAGCGCCATATGTTTATTAGATATTGAAGTTCAGAAACCCTAAGTGTATTGTAGAACACCATCCTGTAAAATCTTACTAAAACAGGATGCATACATTTGGGTCATTTGGTATAATGCTACTTCATGTTTAGTCCGCCATTAAGGTTATCATATAAACACTAAGAAACCTTTTCATCAAATTAAGTTATATTTCATTAACTAAAAAAAAATAAAGTTTAGGTATGATTACAAAAATGAAAAGCTAATTGGCATCAAATATGAAAGCAAACCAACCTATTAGGAAATAGGTAGCAACAATTCAGTGAAACTCCCTATTTCTCCAACTTGACATGAAATATACACCATAACATCCCGAAGTGAGACAATGGGCTAGGTACTCAAAATAGCAATGCAGTCTAACCCATCATCAGATCATCAATTGAAGACCCAAACTTGTATAGGGACTACAGAAGGAAGTTATCAATCATATGGAAAACCACATCAGCACCATCTGAATTTAACCAAACTTGTATAGGGACTAGAGAAGGAAGTTATCAATCATATGGAAAACCACATCAGCACCATCTGAATTTAACCAATAGCTCTTCACCTGAAAACACAAGTAGATAATAAGGAAAAAAAAAATAAAATCAAAACATCAAACATTTGTTACTGGCCAGCACTTTGACCATATATTTTGTATTTGCCTCGTTATTATATGTTACAGCCACTTAAAGAATCTTGAACTAGACCCCTTCAAGGTTTAAAATGACTAGGTTATACTGGTATAGTTTTCAAGTTCAGGATGCAATGTGGAAAGAAACTAAAACAAGAAGAAAAAGAACTAAAGCTGCCAAGTAGGCAAATACTACTAATTTACACTTGGACATAAATATCTACAGCATCCAATTACTAATAATTTAGACTTGGATATCAATAACTCTTCTTTAGTTAAGATGGTCTCCGAGGTATGTACAGAATCTACAGATATAATACCTATTGGTTTGGTTTGACCAGTTTGACCCAAAGACAAGACAAGCTTGTGACCTGCTACACTCATATCATAGTATCTACCTAAGGCAGCTACCTCAGCACAAGGATTTGTGTTCACACAACCTGCAGGACAAGTTGTATGCTCAACTAGGCACATTTACAGCTATGGAGCACATTTCAGGAAAAAAAGGGAAAAAAAATAAAAGATGAAGAGAAAATTAGGCACATTAAGACTAACATCTAGAGTAGGCACAACCTCTCTCAATCAATGATATCAAAGTTAACATGTCCTACAGGAACAAGAAGAATTTCCCATCCATTTGAAGGAGGTGTTCAGAACACAAGTCAAAAGAAAAAATCACTAGGAAAAATGCTTTAGAGCTTTCAGCTTATAGAAAAGCTACTAAGATTCAGAACTTGCCTGGATGGTATTGTGAGCAATATATCGCTGTCTACTTTTTTGAAAGCTGACATCCACACGTTCCCAAGTTACCTGAGTTAGACCTCTAATCATCTCCTCTACATATATGGAAAGAAGAATACTCATAAATAACCAGAAGTGAAATGGGAAAAGAACTTAAGAATAAATGTTACAGAAAAAATATTGTCAGGCATATGCAGATCAAACACTATGGTCAAGAAGTTAACAGTGAGACACATAGAGAGTATATGTGTAACAGTAAGCAGCACATTTCATTTTAACTGTAAATGAGATATATAATATATTGTATTTCTGCATCGCTTAAATTTTGTCAGTTTCTTCTCGTGGAATTTTTGGAGTTATGTAATTTTAGATTTTAATTCCAGGCATCTCTCTTGTATATTTCCATAAGCTTCATTGATGCCCAATAATATCTCATTAATATAACTCTTTCTACTGATAAGAAATAAAAATGTAGATACAATAATAAACAAGAGTTACATCCCCCATCCTTTTTGTGGTTTGATTGGTAAGTATTTCCAAATCTAATTAGAATGCACTTATGCACCATTGAAGTGCAAGAATCCAATAAAGATGCCACCTATTGAACTTAAGGAGTTTAGATAAATTGGAAGTGTTTCGCACAATATTGACAACATTATTAGCAATCATCAAGTAGCAATTGGGAAATCAAATGATGTTTAATAGAATATTATTATAACACAAAACTTATATGATTGCTATTGTGTAGAAAACATCATGAGAAGTGAACCATGGTCAGGAAACAAGCATAAATAAAGGAAAAGGAGACAAATTGGGACAGAAACATGTATTTAAAGAGCGCAAACAGGGTGAACCACCCTTGTAAACTGGATGTCTACATGAGAAAACAGAACAAAACATATCTAAAGTTTAACAACTCAACAAAATCCAACATTGGCTACCCATTCATTTAAGACTTTAAGAAAGAAGAGGCCCAATATCTTGTGCTGCAAGTAAATAACCCAATCTTGGGCAAATTCTATTTTCTTTAAGGTGATAATTCTTCCCCAAATAACCTTTGGGAATGGTGAAGATAGTAGGGAAGGTAATAATATCAATGCTAAAGGTAATTAGTAATATGGGAATGATGATGTTTATTGTTGTAGTTAATTAATTTTTGAATGTAAAATTTGTACAGTTAACACCTCCAACCATATGCTTTGAACTTGGAATTTGTTTCTTTGTCTTATTTTTATTGTATCACATCCTACCATCCCCATCTCCAAGAGACACCAACAATGCACAGAAACCAAAGCTCAAATTTTTAGGTTCGCACTGTTGTGTCCACCCCTGGAAAACTAAAGCCAAAAACTAAGCAACACCAAAAAAAATAAAAGAAGGTGAAAGGTTTGACAAACCTTCTAAGTCAATCGTTTGGTTCCCAGCAACTAAAGATGCTTTGTTACAAACGTCATCCATGGTTTCTCGCTCAACATATACAATATGGGGGTATCTCTCATCTGTTACAAGAAGATTGGACTGCAAATGAAAAAAAGAAAAAAAAAATTAAGTGTTTGTTATTATATAAAACATGTACATATTAATGGGAATAATAATGCATTAGAATGTATATAAGACCAAAACTCAAACCTAACCTTCGGAAGTTCATTTTGACGCCGAATTGATGACGTTCTCCAGCCAACCATATCTTTATGACAAGTTAAGGTTGACATAAGATCATATAAAAAGCAAAGATAAGACCTTATGTTTAAACACAACATTCAAAATCCAAAAGCTGCCTTAAATACAAAAGAGGATACGGTCATAATTTGCATTTGCATAAGCCACACGCCTTTTGAATGCACGTAAAGCTGATCTACACAGGTCATTAGTCACAAATTAGTGGAAATTGCAACAAATAAATTCTTAGAATTCAATGCTATTTGGTCAACTGATCAGTGTTGTGGATAAATTGACACTAACATGAATTTTAGGTCCTCAGAGTCATTAACCATTCGAAGGAGGAGAGGAGGTTTCCCGTCATTTTTGTCCATGAGGAATAGATGCTTCCCAGACATCCCAGCAACCAAGTGTGCAGTTTGAGATGCTCTTCTCTCGAGAAAAGGAAGACCACAGAGAAATGGGAGCTGTAAATACAAAAACAAGATATCAAAATGCAAGGGTCATTGTACTGGATACATGTAATCCATCAGATGCATATATAAATAAAAATATATTGAGATTAATTGTCTCATTATATAAAAATTCTCTAATAACATAATGAGAACACAAGATAATTAAAACTTCATCAAGGTGCAATCTAGTGGAGATCTCAATGTTCTTCAGTTATCATCATACCAATAATCACAATAACCATGTATTTACTTTCTTCTAAAGAATCTGAACCAAGTGAATTTGTAAATATGATAATCCATATCTACAACCTTCTCTTGCCAGGGAGCTCTAGCTCAATTGGGACCTCCTCCCCTTGCTAGTGATAGGTGGAGGGTGAGTGTTGTGGGTTCAAGACCCACTAGGTGTATGTAATTTACCAATAAAAAAAATTCACAACCTTCTTTAACTTAGTAAGAACTGCCAATCAATTTTTCCCTTAATGCTTTATACACAGAATATGCATTCTTGCATGCATGTATGTATGTATGATGGTGCTCAAATTGCCTATAAGCATTTAGTAGCAAGCTGAACCTGCCTGTTTATGTCCCTTTGAACCAAGATGTGGTGTTGCAAATGTTATAAAGTTCATGGGCTCCAACCCAGCAATTTTAGCTTCATGAGGCTGCTCATGGCCTTGCACCATAGAATTCTTGTGCTCTTCACTTACAGGGTTTCCAGTAAGAGCTGCAGTTTTCACAATTGAAGAGTGTTCATACAGCCTCCCAATGGCATACCTTGCAACAAGGCCTCCTAAAGAGTGTGCTACAAAAGAGATCTTCCGAACCTCAGGCCTACGTCTTACAACAGCTAAGACCTGCATCAGGTAACGCTCTATCACTCAAGATTGATGTTGCAAAGATATTCCCAAATTAGTAATTAATAATAACAAAAACAACAATGGCAACAATAACCTAGGAAAATTGAGATAAGTGAAGTTCAATATATCAATTAATCCAGGAAACATAAGGTCATAACATTATTACCAAATACCTCTTCAGCAAGCCTCTCACCCATCAAGTCAACTCCATCAAATGTCAATCTCGAAGAATTACACTCACTGCCTGCTTAAAAGGTATCAAGTCAAAAAAAAAAAAAATTATGTACTTGATCAACACATTAAGTACATTAATAGAGCCATTGAAAGGCATAATAGGAGGCAAGAATTTTTAGACTTCAGAAGGCTTAATAATGAATCACTAGAGTATAGAGAGCATAGAGAATAAAATTAGCTTTAACAATCCTGAGAAAAATGAAATGAGTTACATTTATAAAGTAGCTGGCCACTTTGACTTCATCCTAAATTCATATTAATTCAAAATATTCAAGAATTTGGACAATCATTTATTATTTCTTTTTCTATATCAAATATTCACCCAGAACAAAGCCATACCTTGTAAGTTAATTGCCAAAATTCTTTATAAAGTTGATATAATTATACACTAATTTTAAAGTTTATTCCCCAAAAAATTTCCAGAATTTGGTCAATTTTAGCCAAATTTCTGAACCTATTACCAAATAATTTTGATAGAATGGTGCGGCATCCCTCGCCTAAGCATGGATTCCAAGTTAAAAGTTATTGTAAGGCTCTAAGATCAGGGGATGAGGAAGTTACCTCCTTGGAAGACCATATGGAAAGATTGAGCTCCACCTAGAGTTGCTCTATTCACAGAGACTGCGGCACTAAGGAAAATATTGACAGCAGATAATTTGAGGAAAAGGGAAATAAGAATTGAGGAGTGGTTTTGTATGTGTGATTCCAATGGGGATTTTGTGGATCACATTCTTCTACACTTATTTATTGCTAGGGATTTTGAGGTATATTATTATGCCTATTTGATGTTAGTTGGACAACGCCTCAGTTAGTGAATACCATGTTGGCTTCTTGGAACAGGAAGTTGGGAAAACTCAATAATGGAGTTCATTGATAGCTCCTTTGGGCCTTATATGGTGTCTTTGGAAAGGGCCGAATAGGCGTACTTTTGACGGAAAGGTGTCAGTCATACCACATTTCGGGTTTGCTTTTCTCAGAACCTTACACAACTGGACTTCATATTCCATTATTTCTCCATACTCGTTTTCAAGGACTTCCTAGATGATTTATATTTCAGATGTTATCTTTTTTTGTTCTTTCTAGTTATTCCTTTGCATACACTTTGTCTAATAGGATAACTCTTTTTTGTGCTTTTTAAATAAAATTCATTACTTATCTAAAAAAGTTTGGCTGAATTTAATTTAGATTTTTTGATCGGTGAATTTAATTTAACTTAATTCAAGACTAAACATTTAGTTAATTAACGAAACATTAAGAGAACTTCTTATTGACATAATTCTCTCTCTCTCTCTCTCTTGCATACATGTTGCTCATAAATCCTTGGTAGTATATGCTATACCCATATCAGTAAAAACTTGCAACTTTAGATGTTATCACCCAAAATCAAATTGTCCCCCATGCGAATTTTGTGGCATAATGCATAGTAGAGCATATGAGTGCAGCAGGGAAGCCTTGATGATGCCAGGTCACTACATGAATATGCAAATCGATTCACAATCCTAAAGCATTTGGTAAAGTTGCTAAAAGCGGATATATTTGCGTATAACTCTATAAAGTAGGAAAACAATGAGAATTTAAAAAATACACAATGGTTTTGAAACTCTTGTTCAACAAATTCCAGTTAAACAGGGAAAACTTTATCAACATAATCAGATAAAAAGTGGAGTAAAATTAGCCACATCTGCTTGTAGAAGATTATAAATTTATCTATGTCAATCTGAAAGTAAAAAGTCATCCCAAAGAACAAAATTGAAATGAAAAGCTATTCTCTTCAGCATTCTATCAACTACGTATGATTAGTTGAAAATACTCAGATATCTAATTAGCATCCTATAAATTAAGAAAGCTTTAACGAGCAGGTAAAGCAGGAATCACATGTGACAAGGAGAACTCACGGTGCACAATTACTTTATCAGGGAGCTTCTTTACAAACTGCTCTCCTGCATATCTCCAATCTGAGGCACTGAAAACACAAAAAAGCTGTATTAGAGTATGTACAAGCAGAACTCTTTTGTGGAGCAACTATTATCTAACAGAACATAATGATCACTTATATGAAAATAAAATTTGAGATGGAAGATTGAGAAGGCCAGGAAAGACAAAAAGATCTCGGACTAAGGGCAGGTTAAGTACATTAATGTGTCAAAGATACTTATTAAACAAAGAAGACACAAAAGATGAGATATATGACACAATGACCTTGTAACAAGTAACTCGAGCAATCACACGTCTCTGTAAGATAAGATTGACTGCAAAATTGTGCCAAGTTTGTGTGAAAACTTACATGACAATTTTAGATAGATACTGTATACCTGCTACATGGAAAGTTTTCACCATTGAAGACAAAATTATGCCATTGGAGTAGGAAGAAGAAATATTTTATGCAAAACATTTAAACCAAGCCCAGAAACTTCGAAAAAAATTATTCTTATAACCTGAATTTTTTTCTTTGGAAATTAACACAAAAACACACAATGGTTCTTTAACCCATAACCTCACTCTCTACCTCATTCTTCTAGGAAGAGGAGGTGTCATTGGAGCTAGAGATCAAGGGCCTCCCAACTGAAACTTATACCCCACATTACTAGATAAAGCTCACACCTGTTACTTTCCTTTCAGCCTTCAGCAATTTGGGTAATGTTGGAATAGCATTCTAGTAAATTTTACTACCTCCAATGGAATGTTTTTTCAACTATACATAAATATAATCACACGCCTGGAAAATTAGAAAGTTAAATATGATGGTGTCCTGGCATAGCCTTAACCAACCGCTCCATTTCAACAAGGATTTACTGGACTCAATAGAGGGAACCGATAATAATTTGAGCAGTCATTGGAGCTTGGATTAAAAAGGTAATTAATTTATACCGCTTTAGCTTTAGCCATAATTTTAAGGAAGAGGTTCCTCTGCCCGGAAAAGGGCTTTAGGGAGTATAAAGTCTACTTCTCTTTGATTGGAATCACTTGATCCTGTCGCTATAGTTCATGTCCTGAAATATTGCAGTTTTTTTTTGCCAATGAGCTCTAGCTAAATTGGCACCTCCTCCACTTGCAAGTGCTAGGTGGACGATGAGATCATGGATTTAAGACCCACTAGGTGGACCATGGAAGTGTAACTTACCAATTATTATAAAGGAATTATTTTGTTTCTTTTTCATTTAAGAGGAAATGGGTTTCTCCTCCTATATCTAGTTCTAGACTCTAGTATATATCCCATCGAAAGGGCAAAACTTAGGTACAATACTTAGGTGCTGTTTTTTAGGTTCTCCCTCTTAAAATTCTGCCATGTAGCTGTACTTAATTAAAAATACACTTTCATTCATGAGAAAAAAACCACATTTCAAATGCTTAAAAGGGAAATTTAACTAACGGCGCCTAAGTCCTATATCTAAGTTTTGCCTTTCTCGCAAAATAAAGTTGATGCTTGCAAAATACAAGTCATAGCTCGTAAGCAGTAGTTAAAATCCAAGACAAAGCACCTTCCTAATCAAAGCAAACAACTACCATTTGCAATATAAGGGTTTATTTATTTTATTCTTTTGCATTTTTTTTTTTTTTTTAAATTTCACAAGTAGTTTAAAAGCTTTTAAGGCTATGCTTAATGGTGTCAAATTTGCAAGGTCTTATTTTTTATTTTTTATTTTTTTCCTTTCTACTCTTTACCAGCTATTCAAACGATACATGAATCATGAATGTGAGCTAATTTTGATTTCAACGTAAAACTCGAACCAGCAAAACCGAATTCAAGCTCCAAAAAATTCAACAAATTAATGGTACCTGCCAATAAGTCCATTAACCATGACGACAAGGTGGTCCGGGAGCGGCCCAGAGGAGACTTGGAAGACGTCCTCGCCGCCGCTATCGGCCTCGACCTTGATGACGCCCTTGCTGTCTTTGCCCTTGAAGCAGCCACCGCCAATCTTCCTCAACACCTCCATGCTCTTACCGGAGCTGCTCGCCGCCGCCGCCGCCGCCGCCACCAAAGGCCTCCTAGTCGGAGACGAGAACCCAAACCCTACGCTTAATAAAAACGCCGATTCGCTTCGAATAGGTTTGGAAAATGCGGGTGCGAGCGACGATGAGGATGAAGCTGCTGAAGCGGTTAGAAGAGGAGAAGTTGTGGCGATCATGGAACGAAGAATGTGAAAAAGGAAAAAGGAAATGGATCGTGTGTGGGTGTGTGTAAAGGAAGGAAGAGCCAAGAGTGTGACAAGTAGGAAGGTTCTTTTTGTTTCTTTGGGTTTGTGGGGAGTTTCTACTCTTTTTAGTTTTTACAGTTAAAAAATAGAGACGCACCATTATTGATGATTCTTTCTTTCTTTCGAAGACTTTTCAAATTTCAAGCTCTTTTTCTTTTTTGACGGTTTCCTATTTCAGGTTGGGGCCGTTCGACTCTTCAAACTTCAACCTCTTTTATTGTTGAAATTTATATTATTTGAAATGAAATTTAGACCCAATATATATATATATATATATAGTATGATACCTGCAAATAATGAATAATTTAAGTAATCTGTGGTTAAACCATTGTTATTAATACCGTTTTGGTTTGTCAAGTGGAATGGAATATTTCGGTACCGGCCGATTTTAGCATATCGTTTCAGGGTGTTTTGAGATTCCTAAAAAATAATTTATATATATTCTTGTAGGACATAAAATTGTCAATTCTAATAAATAAATAACTAAATATCAAATAATACAAATTATTTAGCCTTAACTCTTAAGTCATAAACATCAATTTAACGTCACACAATAAGAAGATTTACAAGTCAATAACTAAATATCAAATAATACAAATCATTTAGTCTTAACTCTTAAGTCTTAAACATCAATTTAACATCAATTTAACATCACACAATAAGAAAATTTATAAGTCAATAACTAAATATCAAATAACAACTCCTAAGTTCTTAACCACAAAACAAATTATAAGAAAAAAAAAATTATGACAGAGGGAGAATGAATGAACAAACAAAAGACATTATTTATGACAATGTATACCACAATCACATATCTTAAGTTCTTAACACTTAATCTTAACTCCTAACTCCTAAGTTCTTAACCAAAAAAAAATAAAAAATTTAAACAAGCCAAATCCTATACCGGCCGAAATTCACATCTCAGCTGGAATTGCCCGGAATTGTCCGGAATGACCGGAATGATCTGAAATGGCCTGAAATCTGACTCGAGGTGGAACATGAGGTATTCTCATACCAGTACGAAAAATTCCAGCTATTCCGGCCGGAACGGAACGGAATCAATAACAATGGGTTAAACGCAAAGTTGTTAACATGTTTGGTGGAGAAAGCAAAATAATTTAGGGCATGTTTGGTAGACTGTAATAAGCACTGTAATGTAATAGTTATTCTTATGGTTTAGTTATTCTTTAATTTGGTTATGCTTTTATTACAAAAAATAATCATTCCTTATGAATAGCTATTTTTCAAAATAAGGTATAATTATTCATCTTTAAAAGGTTATATTAGTTATACCTTAGTAAGTGCAATAATTTCAAAACTTAATATATTCTCAAATAAACAAACTTTCCATATACATCTAACAATTATAAAAATAAACAATCATAAAAAAATAACACATATTTCTCTTAAATTTAAAAATAACAATTTTTAAGGAAATATAATTGTATGAGTAAGAAATTTCTTAAAATAAATGTTAAGTTTCATTCTAATATTATAACTTACAACCAAACTAATGAATAAGTTTAGTTATTACATTACAACACATTTTATTCCTAGTAATAAATATTACAATTCTTGTCATAATTCTCATTTGGTGTACCAAATGTATCCTTAGTTAACTCATTCTAGGGAACAAGGAACTAAAATAATTAAATTGATTAAAATTAAAATAATTGAAAATAGAAATTAAGGGCCTAAATTGATTTTTTTTTTGTCATTTTTCTTTTATTTATGGTTATCTTTTTTTTTTTTTTTAATTGGTTATCTACTACTTAGTAAGAGACCTCAATCACTCCTAAATGGAAACAGCTAAAAAGATCATATGGGTATAGATGGACCATTTAAAAAAGGTTGTTCACGTTTTATTTATACAATATTACTTCTTTTAGTGAGTATCATAATTAATGTTACATAATTATGTATTGTTGTATTTTTTTTTTCAATCGTAGAATGCGATGGTCTCGTAAAAGGAATTTTTTGTTATTCTCATAAAAAGAATTTGAATCTAAATGTTTTTATTAAAAATATTAAAATATGTTAGTTGAATTACAAATTCTGAAGTTATTGTTTTCTTTATTTTCTTTTTAAATGCTTTTCTTTAGGATTTAGTGAAGTTGGCTTAATTTTTTTTTTTTTTTTACTAAACAGTAAATAACATTCAAACAAATAAAGAAGAGAACTACAAATACATACAATAGACAACACAAACCCAACACAGAACCCAATAATAATAGGCAAAACTTAGGTACAGTACTTATGTATTATCTCTTAAGTTCTTCTTCTTAAGATTCAGTCATGTGGCTGTACATAACTAAAAATATATTTCCATCCCATGAGAAAAAAGTCACATAACTGAATCTAAAGAACATCATCTAAGTATTGTAGCTAAGTTTTGTCTAACAACAATACACAAAACTATCCCAAACAACCAACCGAAAGCAAAACTAATCAGCAAGCTAGAACAAAACCAAGACACTAAGGAATAGGACATTCATAAGAATCCAAATTTGGAGGTAGTTCCCAAGGAGCAAACAAACCCAACTTAGAGCTGGACATTCCCCACTTTGCTAACAAATAAGTGAGTAGCTTTGTTACATTGACTTGGTTTCTTGTGAATCTAAACATTTGCATTAAAAACACTAAAATATATCAGTTGAATTACAATGATATTGGCTAAACATTTTTGTATGTTACTCTAATCATTGTAGGTTAAATGTTAGATGAGATATGTTAATAATATATCCGGAGTTAGTCAATTACTCAAAAAATCTCCAACATCTTAATAGGGATAATAAAAAGGTATAATCTACCATTTTGTTTTTTATTGGAAAAAAAATTTAAAAAAAAAAAGTTGAAATTTTGTTATTTTGTTCACGTGCAAATTTCTAATTAACTTGTAGTCATAATCTTAATCTAGTCAATGAGTTTCCTCAATTACGATGTCGATGGGTTCTAGAAGAATTTAGCCATAAAAACCAAGAACTCTAGAGTCTAACTTGGTGAAGGGGTGTTAATCGAAAATTACCTCGTACACCCGTTATATTATAGTGTTTATATCCTTCAATCTCTGTCACATAAATGTAATATCTATCTATTTGTAGGGTTTATTTTTATGGGAAAATGTGATTTTTTTTTTTTTTTTACTAAACAGTAAATAACATTCAAACAAATAAAGAAGAGAACTACAAATACATACAATAGACAACACAAACCCAACACAGAACCCAATAATAATAGGCAAAACTTAGGTACAGTACTTATGTATTATCTCTTAAGTTCTTCTTCTTAAGATTCAGTCATGTGGCTGTACATAACTAAAAATATATTTCCATCCCATGAGAAAAAAGTCACATAACTGAATCTAAAGAACATCATCTAAGTATTGTAGCTAAGTTTTGTCTAACAACAATACACAAAACTATCCCAAACAACCAACCGAAAGCAAAACTAATCAGCAAGCTAGAACAAAACCAAGACACTAAGGAATAGGACATTCATAAGAATCCAAATTTGGAGGTAGTTCCCAAGGAGCAAACAAACCCAACTTAGAGCTGGACATTCCCCACTTTGCTAACAAATAAGTGAGTAGCTTTGTTACATTGACTTGGTTTCTTGTGAATCTAAACATTTGCATTAAAAACACTAAAATATATCAGTTGAATTACAATGATATTGGCTAAACATTTTTGTATGTTACTCTAATCATTGTAGGTTAAATGTTAGATGAGATATGTTAATAATATATCCGGAGTTAGTCAATTACTCAAAAAATCTCCAACATCTTAATAGGGATAATAAAAAGGTATAATCTACCATTTTGTTTTTTATTGGAAAAAAAATTTAAAAAAAAAAAGTTGAAATTTTGTTATTTTGTTCACGTGCAAATTTCTAATTAACTTGTAGTCATAATCTTAATCTAGTCAATGAGTTTCCTCAATTACGATGTCGATGGGTTCTAGAAGAATTTAGCCATAAAAACCAAGAACTCTAGAGTCTAACTTGGTGAAGGGGTGTTAATCGAAAATTACCTCGTACACCCGTTATATTATAGTGTTTATATCCTTCAATCTCTGTCACATAAATGTAATATCTATCTATTTGTAGGGTTTATTTTTATGGGAAAATGTGTGGTGTGTACTAAATAATTTCATGGTGTTTATTAAGGACTTTTCTTGACATCTAGAATTGTCTTTGGAGAGGTAAGTAAAAAATTGATGAATTAAATATGTATATTTTGATGTTTTTAAAGCAAATATTTATTATTCAAAATCTCTCATTTTTACTATAACTGTTAGTGTATAGATTAGCCCATTGGGCTTAGCCTAGTATATTACTTGTACTACACTTATATTACTTATATTGCACACATACCTAGCCTATATAAAGGCTCTCTTTTGTACATTGTTTTACACATATTAATATACTGACTATTCAGTCATTCTCTCTCTTTATATTGTTAACATGGTATCAGAGCCTTTCCTCTGATTTTTTTGGTTCCTGTAGACATCTCCAGCGTTCTTCCGCTGCCCTCGCCTTCATCCAGTACTCACTGTCAGAAGCGAGTCACCGCCGTCACGCCCACAACCCTAGAACACTCGGATCTCGTCAGTTTGTTGATCAAGCCGCCAAAGTAAAGGCACATATTGACAGATCTGACAGTCCCAAGAAAAACCCAACAAAGAATGGCCAAAAATCACCTCTCACGCGCCCCCATGCGCCGGCTGAAGTTTCTGCCGCTCGATCACGCACCTCCACGCGCCTCCAAGCGCCTCCACGTGCTCCCACGCGCCCCCACACGCTGTCATCCTTCCACACGCGCCTCACGCGCCGGCCACGCGCCTGCTCCGTATCGCGTCTTGCCACGTCAGCCCTAGGGTGACGTCACTCAGCCACGTCATCATCCCACGTCAACACATCCGTTGACCGTTGACCAGACCGTTGACTTTGACCAAAGTCAAAATTTTTCAACAGGACCTGTCTTGCTCAGTTTTTCGCGTAGATTCCGATTTTGGGCTCCGTTTCTGCATTTAAGGTCTCTAAATCTCATTTTTTGGTCATTTTCTTCATTATGGCTCAACAAAATGAACGCGACATCATACGTCCTATCACCATTATGTTGGATGGTCCTACTAGCTATCATGCATGGTCTTAGAATATGACTGTTTTTCTCAAGGGTCGTAAACTGTGGAGATATGTGACTGATTCAATTCCGAAGCCAGTACCAAATCCTAAGTCCAAAGTCACAGCTGCTGAAAAGTCTTCCATGACTACTGTTACAACAGATGATTATGAAGATCGCCTAGAGGAATGGGAGAGTATTCAGAGTAAGATCTTGTCTTGGTTTATTAATACCTCTATTCCCTCCATTCATAATCTTCTTCCTCGTCTTGAGACTGCTGAGGCTGCTTGGAAGTTTTTGGCCGATCGCTATAATTGTACTAATGATTCAAGCTTGGAGTTCCACATTGAATCCAAACTTTATCAAATGCGCCAAGAGACATGTCAGTCTATTTCTGATTTTTATTCTCAGACTTCTATTATGTGGGAACAACTCTCTACTGCAGATCCTCCACTAGTGTGTTCTAAGGACATTGAGCTCTTTGTCAAATATCGGGATCGCCGTAAATTTATGCACTTCATGATGGGTTTGTGTGAGGATTTTGAGCCTACTAGGGCTTCCCTGCTTAGCCGGTCTCCTACTCCTTCTCTTGATATTGCAGTCAAGGAGCTCATCTTTGAGGAAAACCGTCGGCCTACTTATCACATGTCATCATCTGATCATGTATTGGCTACACCATCTCCACAGCCTTTCATTGCTGCATTCACTGCTCCTCCACAAATAAACTCTGGGCGTTCCACCTCTCAGTCTTCCAAAGGTACTCGCTGCGAGTTTTACCGTGCTAAAGGCCATGACATCTCAGTTTGTCGCAAACTGCAAAAATTTATGCAAGAGCAGAATAAAGCTTCTCTTCTTCGGGCAGCTGCTGTATGTCCTTCCGATCCATCGGTTCCTACAGGTCCATCTTTGGCTTCCTCACTTACTACGACTGATATTAAGGCAGTTGTTCAACCGGTTTTATCCCGCACTTCCACTGCCCTTTCTGTTACCTCAGGTAAACAACCTTGGTTTTTTGATACTGCATGTTGTAACCATATGACTCCTGATGAATCCCAATTTTCTGATAAGGCACCTTTAGAACATCCAATCACCATTTACACTGCTGATGGAACTCCTATGCCTGTTAGTCATAAAGGAACAATCTCTTCTCCTTGTTTATCCCTTAGTGACACTTTTCATTTCCCAAAGTTATCCCTCAATTTGCTTTCTGTTGGTCAACTTTGTGAATTAGGCGTAGATCTTCTCTTTACTAATCATGGTGTGTATGTGCAGGATCCCCGGACGGGTCAAGTGCTTGGGACAGGCCGTAAGGTTGGTCGCATGTTTGAGGTTCATGACTTGAAGATTCCTTCACAAGTTGTTTCTGCAGCTGCTACCACTACCACCTCCTCACCTGATCTATGGCATGCTCGTCTTGGTCATCCATCCTTATCTCGTCTTCAGTTGTTAGCTTCTCAAGGTCATTTAGGTTCAGTTCAGTTTCAAAAATTTGATTGTACTTCCTGTCATTTTGGCAAACAAATAAAATTTCCCTTTAATAATAGTGACTCATTTTCTTCTGCACCCTTTGATCTTATACATTCTGATATTTAGGGTCTTGCACCTGTTCCTACTGAGGGGGGATCTAGATATTTTGTCATATTTGTGGATGATTTTTCTCGATATACTTGGATTTATCTGCTTCATCATAGGTCTGAACTTGTGTCTATTTACCAAACATTTCATAAAATGATTGAAACACAGTTCAATCGCACCATCAAAGTTTTTTGATCAGATAATGCTCAAGAATATAATGATAAATCTTTCCTATCCTTTTTAGACAATCATGGTACACTTACTCAGCGGTCTTGTCATTACACCTCTCAACAAAATGGTCGTGCAGAACGAAAATATCGTCACATTCTTGATGTTGTCCGCACCCTTCTCATTTCTGCCTCTCTTCCTGAGCGCTTTTGGGGTGAGGCTGCACTCACTGCTGTATACACCATTAATTGTATCCCTTCACCAATTACACACAACAAATCACCATTTGAGTTTCTCTATGGTCAAACCCCTGACTACTCCTCTCTTCGGGTTTTTGGTTTTGCTTGCTTTGTCTCTCTTCCTCCTCATGAACGAACAAAGCTCCAACCTCGTGCTCGTCTCTGTTGTTTCCTTGGTTATGGTGTATCTCAAAAGGGGTTCCGCTGCTATGATCCCATTTCTCATCGTCTTCGTGTCTCCCGTCATGTTGAGTTTTGGGAACATCGTCCTTTCACGAGTCTTCAGCAGTTTCCTACATCCTCTTCCTCTGAGTCTCCCATTTTTACTGATCTTTTCCTCTTTCTCTATCCTGAACTTGTGAAGGATTCTTCAACATCGACTGCCTCTCCAAACGACTCATCTCCGGTTCTGTCCCCGGCATATGACCTGCCTGTCTTGGATCCTGTGGCACCACCCTCTCCTGAGTCTCCTGATGGTCCTGAATTTCATCGTTCCACTCGGGTAAGCATTCCTCCCCCTTATCTCTCTGATTATCACTGCTCTTTTGCCCTTGCCACCCTCTATGAACCTCACACCTATCGTGAGGCCCATACTGACCCTCTTTGGCAGCAAGCTATGAATGATGAACTAGATGCCCTTCATAAAAATCACACTTGGGATATGGTTGATTTGCCTCCTGGTCAGTTTGTAGTAGGTTGTAGGTGGGTTTACAAGATCAAGACCAAGGCTGATGGATCTGTTGAACGATACAAGGCTCGCCTAGTTGCCAAGGGCTTTACCTAAGAGTATGGCATTGACTATGAGGAAACATTTGCTCCTATTGCTCGCCTTACATCTGTTAGATGTCTCATTGCTGTGGCTGCTGTTCGCCGTTGGCCTCTTTATCAAATGGATGTGAAGAATGCTTTCCTCAATGGAGACCTTCAAGAAGAAGTGTACATGCAACCACCCCCTGGCTATCCACATTCAGGCAGTCAAGTTTGTCGCCTTCGCCATGCTCTTTATGGCCTCAAGCAGGCTCCTCGAGCTTGGTTTGAAAAGTTCAGCTCAGTTGTTGCTCAGCAGGGTTTCACTTCGAGTCCTCATGACACTGCTCTCTTCGTCGGAAGATCCTCTGCTGGTATCACTCTTATTCTTCTCTACGTTGATGATATGATTATTACTGGAGATGATTCTGCAGGTATTTGCTCTCTCCAGCACTTCCTTAGTCAGCATTTTGAGATGAAAGATTTGGGTACTCTCAGCTATTTTCTTGGGCTTGAGGTTACCTCATCCTCTGATGGATACTATCTTTCCCAAGCTAAATATGCTTCTGATCTTCTCTCCAAAGCCGTATCACTAACAACAAGACTGTTTCCACTCCTTTGGAATATAATGCAAAGCTCACACCCTTGGATGGTGAACCTATATCTGATGCTACTCGCTATCGTCAGTTGGTTGGTAGTCTGATCTATCTCACTGTTACTCGTCCAGATATTTCACATGCCGTGAGTATGGTTAGTAAATTCATGGATGCCCCTCGTTCTGTCCACTATGTTGCTGTTCTTCGGATTCTCCGATATGTCAAGGGTACACTTTATCATGGTCTACACTACTCCTCTCGATCTTCTCTTGAGCTTCATGCTTATTCAGATGCGGACTGGGCAGGTGATCCAACTGATCGATGCTCTATCACAGGTTTTTGTTTCATGTTGGGTATTTCTCTTGTCTCATGGCGTAGCAAAAAGCAGGATGTTGTTTCCCGTTCCAATACTGAGGCTAAGTATCGTGCCCTTGCCGACACCACCTACGAGCTTGTCTGGCTTTGCTGGCTCTTGGCTGACATGGATGCTCCACAACCCACTGCTACTCCTCTTTATTGTGACAATCGTAGTGCTATCTACATTGCTCATAATGATGTCTTCCACGAACGCACCAAGCACATTGAGATCGACTGCCACATCACTCGCCAGCATCTCAAGAAAGGCAATCTCAATTTGTTCTCCATCTCATCTGCTGACCAGCCTGCTGATATCTTCACCAAGTCTCATCCGCTTGGTCGTCTTCGAGATCTTATATCCAAACTCCAGTTGGCTTCCTCCTTGCCACCTCGAGTTTGAGGGGGGATGTTAGTGTATAGATTAGCCCATTGGGCTTAGCCTAGTATATTACTTGTACTACACTTATATTACTTGTACTGCACATATACCTAGCCTATATAAAGGCTCTCTTTTGTACATTGTTTTACACATATTAATATACTGACTATTCAGTCATTCTCTCTCTTTATATTGTTAACAATAACTATCAAATTATCAAAAACAAAAATTGACACGAGAATTTTAAGTTTTAACCAAAGCATGTTCAAAGATTATAAGAATTTGTATAATTAAATGTGATCCATCTATTATTTCTTATTGTATATTAAAATAACTAAGCTAATTCAAATACAATCTTCACATAAAAGTAAATTGACCAAGAAAAATAATGAGTAGAACTTGCATTAACAAGAAACATGGTTAATATAGACGAAACTAAATTTATAACTTAAAGGAAAATTATAAGGAAAACTAAACGAAGTAGATCAAGTTTGGGTCTTGATGTTGATTCTGATTATCTGTTGCTTAATTGTTGATGCTATTTAGTGATTGTTTGGATAGCGCGTCCAGTCCAGCGTCCAATGTTTTTTTGGTGGGTTTCGTGCATCGTTCACGAGACTCACAAGTACCTTTTTTTTTTTACAAAAACAACTTTAAAATTAGGTTCTACGATATTATTCACATATTTAAAAATTAATTTGTTACAGTGCTTTCAGTTTTCAGCAATAAGTAGTATCCAAACATATTCTTATACTAGTGACTTGATTAATTTTAATGTTAATTACTTAGCCAAATTTGGGATTCTTAAGTCCTTTAAAAAAAAATTATCTCTTATTCGGTATGTAAAATCTACAAATAAAAATGACTTTTGTCTCAATGCCACTTTTATTTTCCAAAAATTTTTTTTTAAGGTATCTATTTTATCTTTTTTAAAAACACGAATAAACAGTCCTAAAAACAAGTCTAACCATGACTTGGGCTTGGTCCAAGTAAGAAAAGGTGGGCCGTTTCTGTTTTTAATAAAATATAAAGGTACGTAGCTCTAGTTTTATTTGATACAGCAAATGGGTACTGTTTGAAGGGTTGGTATTCAAGATTTTGCAGCAAATGGACTTCTATGAAATGGGGGCTGGGTTGCTCAATTATTTTACCTTTTCTTCTCCAATATGGCAATATGGACCTTATCATTCTCCCCCAAAAAAAAAAAATGGACCTTATCATTTCTAAATTGTTTATATATATATATATATATTTATATAATTATATATAAGGATTCTACATATCCTCCAGAAAAAAATAAATTCCCGAATTTTGTATCTAATATTATTTATTTATTATTATTATTTTTTCAGAGCTTTTTAGAGATAAATGATAAGACCAAACCTTTGAAATGCACAATCCCTCTGAACCTTACAAACTCTAAAAAGTTTACTTAGATTAAATTAAATAGTAATAAAAGATTAAAAACGAAGAAAGAAAAAGAAAAGAGGCATGTATAACATTTTAACCAAGCTACCTTACCTTTTACGGCTTGGAATTTATCTTGGATCATTTGCACAAATGTAAATTATTTAGGAACTTGTGGTTGTACTTGTGGGATAAAAAATTGCCATGCACTTTGCTAGCACGTACGTCTATTTTCTTGGACCACATATTAAATTCTAGAATGCACCATGGTGGGCACCGATGTCCCGTAATACAAACAACATAGAGCTCACGGGCTCAACATGGCCTAGCTCACGAGAACACTTCAATCACAGATTGTTCCTAGCTATCAAAACTCATAGCTCACGACCCATCAAAGCGATTCTATCACACCCACCAAGCAAAAATATAACACATGGTCCAACCACCTCCTAATTGGTGCACGTACCACACACTCCACAACTTTGCAGTGCCTTGATATATCTAAGAAATTCATATATATATATATATATATATATAACAATTAGATCCCTAGGTCCATTAGTGCCACAACAAAGAAGAAAAAAATGAGACCCTGTTTGCTTATCTTCCTCTTCCTCTTCATTACTCTCACTAGCAACAATCGTTTAGTCACTTCCCAATCTTCTCCAATAGCCAAAACACCATTGAAAAAGCCAGACAATGATACCATATACAAAGTTTCTAAGGAATTATGCTGGGGTTGCATTGGAGAGTCACTACAATTCTTGTTTGCACACAACATGGTGAGGGCATACAAGTGGGAGCTACCATTGACATGGGATTTTCAGCTTGAAAACTATGCAAAATGGTGGGCTGGTCAAAGAAAAGCTGATTGCAAGTTAGAACATTCATTCCCAGAAGATGATTTTAAGCTAGGAGAGAACGTATTTTTGGGCAGTGGCTCTACATGGACTCCAATTGATGCTGTGAACGCTTGGGCTGAGGAGGAGAAGTATTATACTTATGCTACAAACACTTGTGAGGCTGGTCAAATGTGTGGGCACTACACACAAATTGTGTGGAGTACTACGAGAAGGATTGGATGTGCACGAGTTGTATGTGACAAGGGAGATGTGTTTATGACATGCAATTATGATCCTGTGGGTAATTATGTTGGCGAGCGACCATATTGATGAAATTGGAATTTGGGTGTGTGAAACTCTTACATTATACATTAGGATAGCTTTGTCTGTCATATTTGCGCTCATAGTTGTAGGATGTGTGGCCGGCCATGGGTATCATAGTGTTTGGAACCATGAATCAAATAAGACAAAAACTACTCTCATTATATTTGGGGACCTGATTATGTTAACCTAGTGGGAAACTTAGCTTATGAGTAAGGTTTCTTAAAAGAAGTTTCATTGTGTAAGTATATGGCTGTCTATTTGTATTAAAAGCCAAATATGTAAAGTAAGTGGTTGGATTTTCTATTGGAAGTGAAATCTTTAGTTATTTACAACATTAATTTTGTGTGTTGGAAAGTTCAAATGTTACAAAAACTTATGTAAGATGTTTCTATTATATTTTTTGGTAAATACTATAGGACAAAAGTCTTATAACTTAACTCGTATTTTTTTTTATAGATATTTTAAAACAAAAAAAAATAAGTGTAGTGTTGAAGTTTTCCTCCAAGCTCCAATCACCAAATTATCCAAAAAAGAAACAAGTACACAAAAACATGATCAAAGTGAGTACAACTGTACAAGTACACTTAAGAAGAATACTCTAACTCACTCTTATAATAGTTTAGGGGCTATATGAAGTTATCAACAGACTTACTCGGAAGCAATATATGTAAATTAAGTAGCCCATAATATGATATAAAGACCCAAAGACTTTTTTTTTTTTTTTTGGGTTTAAAAAGTGAGCTAAATAGATGAAGACCCTATAAATGTTATATTTTAGGACAACGATGTGGAACTTTTCTCTCAGATAAAAAAATGGATCTTCCTCCCCCAACTTACGCTAACTATATTCTCAGAATATTGAATGATTACTCTTGAAATGTTGTGTGTGCATTGCGAATACTATTAGGAAGGGGAAGCTAAAGGGTACAGAGCCACGATGGAACTGAAACTTGAAAGCCCAAGCCAATGAGATGATGTGTAGCAGAGTGGCAAAGAGCATTGCCAAGCTCAATGCTCACTGCCCATTAAAATTGGCCGCAGCTGCCGTGCATAAACATGGAAACAAACCTTCATGAGCACTAGACAACACTATTTTTTTTGCTCAAAGTCAAAACTAGAACCTCTGTTCTTAGCAAGGTGAAATAAATAACTGATCATTTCACAACAATTTACGTACATTGTAATAAATGGGCATTAAAGAGTCCACAATAACCCCCATCGATAATACACAGTATTGAAAGTAGCCCCAACATATTCCATTTCCATAAAAGAAGTATATTGCAAAATTAAATTTCTTACAACATCAATATGGCCTTTCTCCAATATAATTTCCAGGAGGGTCATAGTTGCAAGTCATAAAATCCCCCCTACCCCCAAAACAAGTCACCTTAGCACACCCAACTCTTCTTGTAGAGCTCCAAACTATCTGTGTATAATGCCCACATTCTTGTCCACCGGCGCAAGAGTTAGACCAATAATTGTACCATTGACGCTCTGAAATCCAAGCCATGACGGCCTGAGAAGGTGTCCAACCATCTCCACTACCCCAGAAAATGTTCTCACCATAAGGGCCATTAGAGTGCTGCAAAGCACAGTCGAATCGCCTTTGGTTAGCGTACCATCGTGCATAGCGTGCAAGCTTTGCGTCCCACAACAATGGTTGGAGTCCAAGTGCTGAACGAGCTGCATTATGTGGAGCCAGAAACTGGTTTGCTAGGCTTAGCCGCCGGCTTGGCCTTGTTAAAGCATGAGTAGTAGTTGAGATTAGTAGGAGAAAAACAGTGAGGCCGCTTAAACAAGCACGCATTTGAAGAATTTCCGAGTGTTTCATAAGGGATTTCTTTATGGGGGGACTTTGTACAATGCACATGGGGTAGCATTTATAATGAAGAACTTGGGAGTAGTTGGATTAGGAGGGGGTCTAAAGTGTCAACTATGGGGTGGCACCCATGTTCGATAATGATTGCCACACTTGTTTTTGTAGGGAACAAAAGTCTCAACCTGAATTATCATTAAAATAAAAAGTCTCAAGCTGAATTCCTTTCTAAGATTTCATAATTTTGGGGTGGCCATTTTTTTTTTTTTTTGGGCCTTAAAATTATATACTCATTTTTTTACGGATTTTGCCATGCCTCTGAGGGAAGGGGCCGGGAGTAAAAACAATACTTGGAAAAAGACTTCTATTGAGGGTCATAAATAAACAAAGCTATTTATGAATCATTTGAGTTTGATTTGGAAAAATGCTCGTTTCTATAATTATGTTCCTTTATTAAGCAACTGAACTAAGCTTAAGAATACACTTAGGCACAAGTATTAAATAAGTTGAGCTTAAAAATAATAACATGCTAATGAACGTACAAGGCTCGATTCAATATATATCGTATTATATGTATAAAATTTTAAGACATATTTATATAGATTTGAGAATAGAAGGTATAAGCCAAAGGCTTTGTAGCTGAATTGGTATCTTCCCATACACAAAGTGCTCGGGGGTTTAGGGGAGAAAATATTCGAGTTGCGAGGTTAGCAGCATGTTGTAATTATTTCTCAAAAAAAAAAAAAAAATAGAAGGTATAAATTTGTAATAAGTTCATAAGATATCAAATGATTATTATTTGTAACTTATTAATAATATAAATAGTTCATTTATGAGTAAAATAATATATAATTTGTAATAATGCACAATTATTAAATGTACTATTTATAAGTTCATAATGTGATCAGGGGTTAAAAATTTTAATGGTAGAGTTTTTTTATACATGGGAAAAGAATAAATTAATCAAAAAGCTTGTGAACAAGTTTGAATATGTGAAATATAGTTTGGTGATGAGCTCAAGCTTGACTTATGTATTGAAATAAAATTAAATCAACAATCTTAAATTTTTAATACTTGGTTCGTTTATAACCATAAAGCTCTAGAATGGGCCCATGGTAGGAAATTATAAGGAAATACTAAATTTATTAAAAATTTTACAACTAAAAGCTTACATACTAATGTGTTTGCAAACCCAATTAATGCCATGTTAGCAACATAATAAATAAAATTTTGAATTATATTTTTATTTTGTATCTAAAAATTATACTTCAATTTGAAAGTTTTATAGTAAAATCTATAGTAGCTACCATCACTAAAATCATAATATCATGTTATAATGACGCTAAAGTTACAATAAATTTTATTAAACATGCCTTACAAATTGATGCATCAATTTTAAACCAAAAAAATAAAAGAGTTAAAGTATATTTTGGCCCTTAAAAAGTTTGGGATTGTTTTCATTTTAAAATTTTATGTTTTAAAATTTTCATTTTGACCATGCATATTTGATTTGTTTTCATATTAGCTTTTTATATTTTAAAATTTTATTTTAACATTCGTGTTTAATTCAATTTTTTTATTTAACTCTTTACTTTTCAAAATTTGTATTTTTTCAGTGAAATTTTTTTTTGACCATTTTTTTTTATATATGTGGTTCATTTGTTTAGTTGGAATCGAGAATTTGTTACACTTACCGAAAGTTCTCATATCTATGTCTCATGTTTTGGTTGCAGACAGGGAAATCCAACCAAAATGTAACATCTCATTTATCTCCATAAACTAACGGAGAAAAATACTTTTGTACAGCTTGCAACAATAATTAAAATAGCTCCGGAGTAAATACTTTCGTCCTTCAAACAAATTTCTAATGCTTTCGAGAGTCAAATACATTACTATAGTCTAACGCTAAAAATAAAAAATTAAAAAATAATTAAAAAAAACATTATTTTGTTAAAACATATATAATTTTTGGTCCCATTTTAAGTGTTCTAATTTGTATATTCAACCTCCCATTTAAAAAAAAATTTATACTCTAATCTATAATCACAACTTATAGTAGAGTATAATTTTTTTTTTTTTTGAGAAAAATAGTAGAGTATAATTATACTATATACTATTGTATTTGAGCAGTGAGAAATCATTTACCATGGTCCATGGATACACAGGAAATAAGCTTAGGCATGGTCAATGCTTTTGGTGGGGCATGGTAGCTGAGTCTAATTTGAATGGACATCTCATCACATTCATAGCCCCAAGATTCCATCTGGTTGTTAGATATGAGATTTATATTATTTGGTGAGGGAGAAATGGAGTATTAAATTTGTTGTACAAGTCAAAGTGAAAATTGTGTTCGTCTTTATTAACGCCGAAATTCGTGGGGATAATTAATATTACCTAAATCAACGGAGCCCAACCATATGATCACTGATCAGTGGGTGGAATCAAGTAATCAACTACTCTCCTCCTTTTAAATCACACTTTGTTTGGTTGGAATTGGGAGAAGAGAAAAGAAAAGAAAATTGAAAATACTTTCTTTCATATATGTTTGAAATAGGGAGGAAATGAGAAAAAAGAAAAAAGAGAGAGAAGTAATTTGAGGAATAATGTAAACTAAATGACTAATGAGCAAAAATGTAATTTTAGCGAGGAGGTTAGTGCAAGTGCTGAAGCGGAAGTTATTGTTTCACATTTTCACGCAAACGAGACTGGCAATGAGGCAAGTTTGTGGTATGAAATTAAGTTTGGAAATTCTGTTATACAATAGATTTGCCCCCATTTCGCACCTCTCTCTTCGGACATATAAAAATTTTCGAACGTGAAAGAATTCAGTTATTTTCTCTCTCATGTATTAGTCCATATCCTTACTATATATACTCTCATTTTCCATGTATTTAGTAGACTTGGTTCCCATCTAAAGAGCGTGCAAGAGAACCTTTAAACCCTAGAGAAAAACCCATAACCATCTCTCCATCTACCCATAAACCATTACATATCAATTTCTAATTACATAACCTACTATTGAAGCATATCGATCAAGAGCAATTATAAATCATAAACAATTCAAAATTTAGAACATAGAAACATAAATTAATAATACAACACTAAATAAGGCTGAAGAAAATATATATTAATTTTTTTTTTTAATATAAACATCTACTTCATGAAATAGGTGAAACATGTTTTATTTGGTCAGGTCAACATGGGTCATGTATCCATGGTCGATTTGAAACTGCCATCCCACTCCTCCAAGAGAGAATTGAATTCTCTTTTTAAATAGTGGACGATGGTCTATAGAGATTTGAAACTAATTAAGTTCTTACTAAATCACAAATCTTTTGACGAAGAAGAAGAAGGGTAATTCTTAGGACAACAGCTAAGAACATAATCACACTATATATTTTTCAAGTTTTATTATCAAGGTGCATGAGAGTCATACAAGATCTTTTTTCCCTTGCATTTGGGTTTGGAACTTATCTGTGCACTTATCATTATTATTTTTTATTTTGGAATAAGATATCTTTATTAAAACCGAATATTGAGGCCTATTCTTGTAAACAAACCACATAGAGTAGAATGAAGGAGATGGGAACAGTTTCCTCCACCTTACACAAAGAAGCACGTCTAATTATGTCATGAACAGCTTGATTGACAAACCTAAAAACATGAGAAAAATAACGACACACCAGCATGCCAAAAAAGGAGATAGGATGTTTCTAAAAGCAAAATATTTCTGATAGTCATGTTTCATGAAAGTAAAGATGGGCTCTACCCATCTTATGCTTGGAGGAGTCTAATTGAAGAGTCTATTTCTCTCGATTCAACTACCATAAAGAGCTAGCTGAGACCAATTAATATGGCACCATTCCAGCAATGGTATGTATAGAGTCAAATTAATCAGGGCACAGAGTATCTAGACATTTCATTATAATAAATGAAAAACAAAAAATAAAAGGAGTATCTAGACATTGATAATCTGTTAGTGTATTCAACAGTGATGAATAGAAACCATCTGTCTAATTTTTTGTGTTTTATTTTATATTCCACCAATAGTACTCTATTTTGTTTGTTTGTTTGTTTGTTTTTTTTTTTTTTTTTTTTTTCAATTTTTCAATTTTGTTATTTGGTAAGAAAAGTAAAAAAGAATACATGAAAAGTTATGAACAGTGGAATATAAAATGAAATCATAGTTTCAAAAACTAAATTGTTTTAATGATCCAGAAAGAGAAGAGGTTCAAGGTTTTTGAGGTCGGACCAAGGTTTGATTGAGGTTGAACCATAATGATATTATAATTAATTTAATATTAAATTAAAATATAAATAAATGTATTACATTTGTTAAACAATAGAAAATTTTACTAAAAAATATTTAAAGCTATTTAAACAACCTTCAAATGAACACTGTTTGAGATCATGTGACCCAGATGAAGATCATTCCACCCAAGGCAGCTGCCACTTATATAAATGAACTCTGTTTGAGATTTAAGGTTCAATAAAACTTCATTTATTAATTTCCAAAAAAAATAAGAGGGGATGTAGAATGCTGCTCTTCTTTCAAGAACAGTTGGAGTAATGATATTGTATTGGGATTGAAATATTAATAATAAAGTGGTTTTTCCTAGGTGAGTAGTGCACCAAAATTAAGAAATTCAAATGAACACTTTGAAAAAGAAAAAAAAAAAAGACTCTAATTTAAAGAAGTGGCTCTCTCTCTCTCTCTCTCTCTCTCTCTCTCTCTCTCTCTCTCTCTCTCTATATATATATATATATATACACACTATTATTTCGAATTTATTACAATTAACTCAACAAGTATCAATTTTTACTTTTTGAGAAATGTTGGCATAAAAGTATATCATTTGACAAGACAAGTGATAATAAAAAGAGGATTTCTACGATCATAACATTTTTATAACAAATTATAAGTGATTAATTGTTACTAGTTCAAATTTGAACTTACTATTGAGATTACTTTTTTTACCCCAACAATAACAACCAGTAACAACTTATCACTTAAGATTTGTAGTGAAAATATTGTGGATATAGCATTTTTCTAATAACTATAGGGAAATTTTTTTTCCTATTTATGTTTAGGGTAGTTTACAATTCTACCCTTATTTTTTAAACCAACTAATTTCTCTTTCTATATTTGGGAAATAAGCAAATACTTCCAATCAATTACTTTCTTAGTTAAATTTAAATCTAACAATATATTTTGAAGAAATCATTAGTTGTATGCCATAAGGAAGAGAAAAAGTTGAGAATTGCAATGTTGTTTCTTGGATTGCATTTCATTGTGATTCCATTGGATTTAATTGAAAAAGTAACAGGTTGAGAGTATTTGCTAATTTCTCCAATATAGAAGAAGAAATTAGTTGGTTTAAAGATAAAAGAATGGTGAACTACGCAAACATGAAGGGAGAAAATAAATTTTTTTCCATAAAAATGACATGATAATAATAATGAAAGTAACAGTATCTACAAGTGATTAAATAAGATCAATTTTATTATGTGAAGCATGCAAAAAGTGAATTTGTCCGAGTTATTATTGGAACGACAAAAGTGAAATTTATTTTGACTTGGATTTTGTTTGGAAAGAAGCAGTGGAGTATTGTTTAGAAGAAATTAAATTGGATCTCTCTTATCAAAATTTAATTCAGTTCATGATTTGGGCTTGATCAAAATGACAAAAGGTGGGGCATTTTTCTTCATGGAATATATGGGCTTTGATAATCACCTTAGCCCTACTGAGCTTTAGCCTGGGCTTTGATTGATTATACATAAAAGAAAACTAAGACGGACTAACTTAGAGGCCCAAAGCATAAACAATTTTTTTTTTTTTTACGCAAACGAGTATTTATTTATTATTAACAAAATACAAATAAAGAAAATGCAAAAGTGAGCTACTAATTTTACTAAAATCTTACTAAGTGATGTGACAATGAACAACCAAGTGTGATTATCATTAACATAATGAATAAAGTAGAAAATAATTCCAAAACTACTATTAATTTTACTACATCCTGTTTACAAATTGACGTAATAATTGTGATTGCTACCAAATGATAAGCAACATAGTAAATAATTTTTTTGAGTAAACAGTAATACTTATTAAAACATACATGAAAATAATAATAGTGTTTTAAACTGATTTTATAATACATTACATAACTAGAGTATAACTACAAAAATGTCTAACTTTTGTAGTTGTAGATTGGGTTTATAAATAATGGACACTAGAGACACACAACCAATATGGAATAAACATCACATTTTTTTTTTTGAGTAAACAGTAATCTATATATATAATAATAGATGAAGCAGAGAGAAACTCAAATAGAATTCCAAATTAGAGTTCCAATTTTGTGTCATGTGTCATTCCAATTGTTCAATTAGAATATGAAATTGGAGTCCAATTTTACTATACACGTGTATAAAGAAAATAATCAGAAGAATATAATATGATTTGGGGTTGTTTTCGAGAGAATCATTACTCTGATTCATTATTTTTATTTATTTTTACGTAAGTTCATTGTTCTCTTGGTTCAAACTTCAAAGTGCCTAGGGAACTATAACAGGAAGCCAAATATGGAAAGAAAAAAAAAAAAAAAAAATTGGAAAACAACCTATAGAAAATAAGCCTTATTTTTATTAGGGTTTTCGGTTGACCAAAGATAGTTTTCTATTAACTAGGTTTTTTTTATGCTATCAAACACTGAAAAATGTGAAAAATTATCTTTACAGAAGGTTTTCTAGCGAAACATATAGAGCGTAATTATGAGAAAATCTTGTTATAAACCCGTTATTGCACGCTTTATATACACACTCCATTTGAAATTGTGTTATAAAAATACAATTTTAGTTAAAATTATAAAATCATCTTTTTAATAATCATTACTTTATAGTTACATAGGTACATAAGCTCGTTAAGATTTTTGCTCAACTGATGTGTACCCGTAGTAAATGTGGTACACTAACATCCATTAATATTAGGGATACCAAAATAACTATACTGCTACGTACGGCCATTTGAATAGCCAATACTCGCGCGCTCTCGCGAGTTTCGAGGCTGGTGGCCAAGTTTTCATCAATGTCATGCACTCAATGTGGTTCTTGACCTAAATTCAATTCTATTTTTCATGGTGAATATTAGTATATATGTACGAAACCTAACTTGAACAAGAAATTTAAAGCCCAAATGTGGAAAAGAATTTAAGAGTTGTAAAATTGAGAGCAATCCTAAATAGGAAAAAAAGATTTTATTGATCACAGAAATATCTAGAAGCTCTTAAATGATTTACAAGCCCTACTCTTCTTTATATACACGCAGCACAGAGAGAGGGAAGAAAAACTAACTAGCAAAGCTAACAAAACACAGATCAACACATATTAGCTTTACATCAAGGAGCACAACCTTTTGTGCTACAACTTTGGTACAACTCTGCTATGACAGACTGTAAGTGATGCAAAAAAAGATGTGAGTCCATATGGAAGTGAAAGACAACTAATCACATTTTGTCACATATAATAGTTGTAAAAAGTATTTGATAAAAGTTGTGGTTCTAAAATAGCTCACAAGTAAAATATGAAAGCAAGCTCCATGTCTTGAATCACTCTGTAAGTATTTTTTTTATATGATAAATCACTCGTACTTCTTGTGATGTAGTGGTTATTCCGGGCAAAGACTAAAGAAGAGTACTTTGGCAGAGTCTTTGTAAATTACAAGAGTACGTATAGAGTTTATCAAGAAATAGAATAGTTGAGGAATCGAGTACTGTCAAGAACTTGAAAGCTAAATTTTATACACCATGATTGCATTACCCGGATAAGATGAAGGACATAAAAATACATGGGATTAGTGCTATATTCACAACAAAACCTAGACAATAAGTAGTTATTCGTATTTGGACTCATTACTAATATCATTTTATTTTTACTTATCCTTAACTACTTATCGCATAAATTTTTATTGTGAAATTGTTATGAAAATATTGTGAATACATGGTTAAAATAGATATAACTCAAGGTGAAGCATCACCTCTTAAATTAAATTGTTTGAGAAAGGGAAAATTCAATAGTTCAATTTGAGTAAAGAATTTCCTTTTCTTTTTTTCTTTTTGACGTAAAGAATTCAAAGAAGTAAAAAAAAAAATGTAATTATCTAGGTGCAAAATTGTGGGCACACATGCATATACTAATTTATATAAATATATATATATATATATATGTATGTATATAAAGGAAAGTTAATGATTGTCCTAAAAATATTGGTTTATGAAATATTTTTAAAATTTTTTAATAAAAAAATTAACGAACAATTAATTTTTTAATAACTTTTTATATTTACCATAAAATTAGTAATACAAATTTCTTAAAATAATCTATTAGCAAATATCAATAGTCCGACGTGACAGTAGATAGAACTCCTTAATGACAAGATTGATATTTAGAGTAAATGTGGTCGCTATTTTCCATTCCACTAGCTTATTATTAATTAGTCATATTATAAAAGTCAGTGTTCAACTTTCTTTCATTTTTTTTTTTTTTTGTGAGAAGGAAGTCAATGTTCAACTTGATATAACAAATGATGATGTAATTGATTTTGTGAAGGCTGGACCATAAACTTCAACAACAAAAAATAAGCCCTCCCCTCCCTTCCCCAGTATCTACGTACCTATCTCAAAAATAAATAAATAAAATTTTAGCTAGGTTTTACGTTTTATTGTTGCGGAAAACTGATTGTTCTTGAAAATACTGTAGCAAAATAATTTTTAAATGTATGAATAGTATCGTGTGACCTATTTTTAATATTTTTAATGCATGAACAGTGCATAAACAGTGTACACACTATTCATGCACAGTACATTTTGTCCCTCAAAAGTCAATAACTCTGGGTAAAAAAAAAAAAAAAAAAAAAACTGAAAACGCCACTTTAAGTGAAAATGCACATTTTTGTTTTTGTTTTTTTTTTTTTTTTAAGCCGGAGTTATTGACTTTTGAGGGAAAAAAAATACTGTACATGAACAGTGTTTGCACTGTTCATGCACTGCATATTAACTGTTTACTCATTAAAAAATATTAAAAATAGGTCCCATGATACTATTTATACATTTAAAAATTATTTTGCTACAGTGTTTTCAGCAACAATAAGCAACAATAAGTTGTATCCAAATGGACCCATAATAAGAGAAAATATTTTAATAAAGTATATTATTATGTCACGGTAAAAACATTTTCTCCAATATCATAATCAAAATAATTTCATTCGATATAGTAATTTTTCAGTAAAAATATATTCTATCAAAATCTATTTCGCAAAAATTCAAATTTTATTTGTAATATTTTAAATTAAACAAATATATAGCCCAAAGGTTGTCAAATCTTTTTTTTTTTTCATTTTTCTTCTTTCAATAAAGCATATATCTACAAATCAACAAATAACCTAAATTCAATCAGGATTGAAGACTAATTAAACAACATACTTCACTAAAATTTTCTTTCTACCTACAAACGTCAAACACTTCGTCCCCCTCAATTAATACATTACAATCACCATCTCACACTGCCTATCCATCATTTCTTCTCTTCAACTCAAACTGAAACTGAAACTCAATCCAATCCAAACCTCTTTCACTTTCTCTCTCTAAATTTTCCTCACCCTCCATTCCTGCCAATCATTAATTTCCTCTTGAAGATCTCTCTCTCTCTCTCTAAAATTTAGTATATAATGGTCTTAGAGGTCCAACATCAACGTGAACACCAACCTTTGATTGTCCTGTTGTCCTGCATTCTCAATCTCTCCTCTGCTCTATCCTCTCATCAAATTTCACTTAATTACCACGTTACTTTCCATTTTGAAGACAATAATCCTTGACCTTATACAAGGTATACTTAGTTACTATAATCCATTAGTTTATCTATTTGCTAATCTTTTTTAGGCGTTACTTCCACTTTCGCTGATTTACTTGACAAAATCATAGCCTCAGGTAAAATATTGTGCAGAAGCAGACGGAGCAAAAGGTGTTTTGGCAAATACAAACATGAGCCGAAGACCGAATAGTCCAGAGCTGGATTTGAGGCTGAACTTGTCACCACCAAGGGCAAACTCACCAGATGAGTCGCCAAGGGTTTCGACTTCTTTTTCTTCAGACATGTCAATTGAGGGCTCAAGCGTTTCATCAGAGCCTGAAGAGACATTGCAGTGCCCGAGCAGCCCAGATTCCACATCAATGTTGCTCATAGGGTGTCCTCGTTGCCTCATGTACGTCATGTTATCCGAGGTGGATCCAAAATGCCCGAAATGCAAGAGCACTGTGCTGCTTGATTTCCTCAAAGAAGAAAACAGCAAGAATAATAGAGGGAACTGAGGAGAGCGTAGAATGCCTTCCTTTTCTTGTTCTTCATGGAGCACCTACTTGTCTACGCTACCTTAATTAGGGTTACAGTCCAGTTCTCTCTTCTTCCATTTTCTTTCCCCCCCCCCTGTACGTTAGGAGCCTCTTTCCTTTATATAACCCCCCTTCTCTTCATCTTCATCGTCCACTTGTACCTCATCCGTGAGTCTACTTGAGTACGTGTCACATCAAGCATCTTCTTTAGCTCTGTGTGAGTGGCGGTAGGTTAGGATACATTGTTTAGGGGTCTTCTCCACATAAATGCGGCCAGAAAAGTTGCTGCAGAGTATTAAATACGGTGGTAGCAGCTTTTCCTTTAGATATTTCTCCATCCTTATCGTTTCCCAGCATACTCAGAGCTTATCTTGATCAGGTGGAGTCCTCGGAAGATCATTTTGACCTTTTACACGCTCAATTGATTTATAATATTCGCGTCAGAGGATTATAACCTCTTCGGATAGGAGATGTCCTCTTCGGATTGTAATCATTCTTCCTTCTGAGGGTCCCACTTCCAGATGGGCCCTGCCCTTACCATCTCCTTCTTCTCGGTCGCACAATAGCTCTCATATGGGCTCTCGGCCCACTATGTTGGACTGAGCCCTTTTCCCCCCACAATAGCCCCTCAAAATTTTAATTTTTCCCTCGCATCCGAGGAGAAAAAGTAAGATTTTGATTTGCCACGCAAGGGAAAAGAAATAAAAATAAAGAAAAATAAAGAAATTTAAAAGGGGGAAGTCATAAATACCCCCGTTTACACGTGCGCGGGCATAGAGACAAGCGCTTCATTATTGCCGCTGTCAGTTCCGTATTCCTAAAGCGCTGTATTAATTACTCTAGGCGGCGTTTTGTCCTTTGCATCCAATGGTGGGTTGTTGATCCAACGTTCAGGGTTCTTCTTCAGGATTTGAACGGAATGAATGACACCGTTTCACTTGTCTCCGTATATAAACCCCTGGAGGAGGTTATTTTTCTTTACTTTACGCATTCTCAGAGCACCCAAAGAGTCCTTTCCTTCAAAACCTTTCAAGTCTCTTCGGATTTCTGTGTTCTTTGCTTCCAGGATCTACAAAGAGTCCATCTTGAGTCCAGGGATTTTACTTCAATCTTGTTTGTGTAAGTTTCGGCACCTCCTGATTCTTTACTTTCTTCTCGGCTAACGTTTTCTTCCCTCAAAACCCTTCTCCTGTCCACTGCTTCAGTCATTCTTTAAAAATGGGCAAATTCCAACATCTCGTCGATAGTCCGGCGTTGATAGAGGAATTTAAGCGAAATTATGGTATCCTGCGAGGGGTAAATCTGAGATATTGCCCTCCAGAGCAGATACTAACAGCCCGAAGAGAGAGAGAGGTTGTAATCCCAATGATAGCCTTCATTGAAGGGGGAATGACCCTCCCAATGGGCTCCATTACTCTAAATTACCTTCGCAACCACAGGCTCTCTCCTGAGCAGTGCGCGCCCAACACCTTTAGGATACTAGGGGCCATCGATGTCTTGAACGAATAGTTAGGACTAGGGCTGACCTGGCATGACTTAGCATACATGTATGAATGTCATAGCCAAAAAAGGGCAGGATACTACCTTAAATCCCGATCCGATGTCGTTAGATTGTTCTCCTACCTTCCCAAATCAAATAAAGGGATGAAAGACGACTATTTAATCGTCTCGGGTGCATGGCATGACGGTCTACACTGTTTGACCGAGCCAGGAGAGCTAGGTGTGACTTCTTAGACTTAGGATTTCTAACAATAGTCTTAGGATCTTCATTTTCCATAGCCATTTTTTTTTTTAACGTCATCCTATTTCAATTTTCTGACCCGATCTGTTTATTTTTTTTACAGATAAGGCACATACTGCTCCTCGGCTCAGCCTTATCAACGCCCCCGCCCTCAATTACCTACTATGCTCGGAGATATTCGTAAGTGAAGACGGACAGCTCCGGTCCATCCCACTCATACTCGGCTACACACCCAAGAAAGTAGACATCCAGCCAGCTGGCAACGCCATCACACAGGGTGATCACCGGTTACAACGAATAGACGTCGCTAGCGACACTTTTTGGCGCCATACGACCTTGCACCTGTTCCACACCCCAATCCATAGGGCATTCCCTTGCTAATCCGACCAGTTCAACAAGTTCCTCTCGAACCGGCGGCAGTAGGTGAAAGAGTCAGCTCTTCATCCGCTTCGTTAGAGGAACAAATTGACAGATTTAAATTCAGAAGGGACACTTCAGGAGAGGTTCAGGTAATACCCTCTTCAGATTTAGAGAAGGAAGCCGACAGGCAATCCTGTGTCCGCCAACCACTTCTGCTGACTATAGTCCCTAAGGACTCTTCCGAAGAAGAAGAAATGTCTGACTTGAAACTTCTTCTGAAGAAAAGGGGGAATAAAGCTGAGTCCAAGGGGACGGGGACCTCTCGGCCAGTGGTGAACTTACCTCCACCCCCACCCCCACCTCAGATCTTTGATCCGGCCTTGAAACCGATACCGGATCTAAAGAAAAAGAGGCCTCTCGAGCCTGAGGACCGGGAGGTGGTGGTGCCACCAAAAACCACCAAGCAGCAGAAGGTGATAAAGGATCATCGTAGCAAAAGGGCCTCTTCTGTGGAGAGCAGGGAAGAGCATCCTGTAGCCGACGTGCGCCGAGGGCAGCGCACTTGGTCTCCCAGGTTGGAACTAGATGGGGTTCCATTTTCCTGGGAGACCTCGGTTAGGAACTACGACGGGGGCAGAGTGGGGCTGATAGCCGAAGCTTTGGAGCAACCGCTGCTCCTCCCCCATGACATGAAATCATACAGGCGTTTCAGCTAGTATGATCTTTTCATGTCCCTGAAGAGGGACCTGGCCATGGTAAGCGTGCTCATTCGGCTCTTCGGTTGGAATAGTAATTTTCTATACTTTATGCTAACTTCATTACTTTACTTGTTCAGATTACCCAGCAAGTCTTCGTGGCTGAAGAGTGGAATCGGAAAGCCTACGTTGAAGCCCAAGCGGAGGCCCACTCTAGGTCCGAGGTTGAAAAGGCACTGGGCAGCCTGAAGGAAGAGGTCTTTCAGATCTCGGACCAGCTAAAAGGGGTGACCCAGGAAAGGGATAGCCTCAATGTCGGTCTGAGAAATGTTGAGACCCAGGCCGAGGCCTAACGCAAGCTGCTGAATGATACTCAAAACAACTTGGCATCTGAGAAGACGCTTGTGAAGGAACTTCGCACCGAACTCCAGAAGGCCAAGGAGGCTCGGAGGGACGCTCAGCTGGCCAAAGAGGCGACCGAGGCCGAAAAGAAAGCGGCCTACCAACTGGGAGTGGAGTCGACAGAAAAGGGTCTTACTGAGCAATTTGCTTCAGTCGCCCGGGACTATTGTGACATGACCTGGGGTAAGGCGCTGGATGCTGCTGGAGTGCCTGCTGACTCGGAGCTGAGGCTGCCCAAAAGCATATTTTATGACCCAGAAATCTGAGAACTTTTAGAGGTTGATCCCCCTCCTCTAACACAACTCCTAGAGGTCTCGGAGCAGCCTTCGGTTGACCAAGCTCCCCCAGTCATCCTTGAGCCTACCAAGGATTCTGGCCAGCCAGGTGATCAGAGCCTCCCTACTAAGCCACCTGAGGAAAATGGCGAGGACTTGGGAGAAAAGGAAACATCCTCGGAGCCCAAACACCAAGCCCCAGTAGAAACTTAGACTTTAGGTTTTTTGTTTTTTTTTTTTTTTATAAATATTACCGTTTCCTAAGAAAAAAAAAAAAAGAAAAAAAAAAAGAAGGTAAATGAGCCATGCAGAATTTTAATGTGAACCTAAACTCAAATAACTAAAATAAGATAGAACTTAATGGATGAAAATGACAGTTGATTAAAGTGTAATCTATATATTTATTTAAAAAAATGGAAATGAGCCATGCGCATAAATTTAATCTTTAGATAATGTTTAAAACTCATCAAAAAAGAAAAGAAAAAAAAGATGATAATGTTTAAAATCGAGTTAAGAAGAAACAACTAGAAACCATTTTTGACCAAAAAAAAAAACTAGAAACTATGACTATAGAAGAGAATAGACTAGAGAGTAGAGACTTCACAGTGTCTGTTGAAGTCAAACAAAAAAACAAAAAATACAACTCCAACTCCAGCAGACCCTAACCTTTCTTATGGCTGAATTAGCTGCTCAGTCGAACTCTGTATTTTCTGTGGACAACTTTTCGAGTTTCCCCATACCGCTTTTCATTGCAAAACATTGGTGGCTCTGGAATTTAGAGGCGGGATTGAGCTCGATCCTCCTCCTCCTTTCAACTCCCAAGCCTCAAGATTCTGGGTCTCTACGAAATTTATTATAAATCCGACAACACTTTATCGAGCCTCTGCTCCGGCTGCCCGAACCTCGAAGATTTGGCAGTGGTAAACGATTTTGTAATCGGTCCTGTCATTGTGAATTTTAAAATAAGCTTACCTTTTCTGAAACGTTTACGTATCGACTTCTTATCATTTCAACCCGGACCTCCTGATTACAGACTTGAAATATACGCCCCAGTTCTGGAGTGCTTTCGATTTTTTTGGTTCTTTGTCAAACATAGTTTTTCTTGAAAAACTAGCCCACTTAATTGAAGCTCATTTCAAGGTTTACGTAGTAGGTCATGTATTTTAGAGGTATTATTCAGATAAAGTATTCAAGGTTGTAAGAGCACTAAATAGGGCTAAATTCCTTGAATTATTTCCTGGTGACGAAGAGGTAAGACCCCTTTTTATCTTTTGTCATGGTTTTCATGTTTTTTGTTTATTAATATTGTTAGGAGTAAGCTTATTGTGTTTATAATGTTGTTGTGCAGTGCATCGACTTTGGTTATATATATCCTTCCATGTTCCAAAATTTGGTCCGATTGAACTTTAAAGTTACTCAATCTAACTGGCACGTGCTACAATCCTTGCTTGTAGTGGCTCCTAATTTAGAAGTTCTTGTTCTTGACAAGGTTAGTTAAGTTATTCAGAAATCAGAATATATGGTTAATTAATGTACCCTAAACTTACACTAATGATCTACTACTGTACTGTGTATGTTGTCTTCAGCATTATTACCATAAAAGTCAGTTATGCTGGATGGAGCCATCTGATGGTTCTGGTTATTTGTCATCGCGCCTGACAACTTTTAATTTTAATGGATATGAAGAATTGGAACATGAAGACGAATTCATAAAATATATTCTAAAGGAAGCGATAGTCTTGAACTCAATCACAATTAAAGTTTCTGCTCGATTTTATCAAAAAAAAAAAAAAAAAAACGTTTCTGCTCAACATTCAAAGGGAAGTTTTCTCAAGAAATTATCAATGATAGTCAATTCCAAGTGGTAGCAAATAGGCTAGGGATGCCTCATATGAGAGGTCACTAGTTTGAATTTCTCTTCCCCCCTCCCTCGGGCCAAAACTCACCTATCAAAAAAAAAAAGATGGGTATTTAGTAGTGTAAGGACTGTTTTTGGGCTGTTAACACCTGTATCGTATCTAAAATGTGTCTTAAATGGATGTTGTATTTTGACTAGGAAGCTTCTGACCAAACTGTTGTTCTTCTTATGTGAATCTTATTGCTTACATGGCTTATGGAGAACCTGTTAGTTCGTGTTGCATCGTAACAGGGGATTCAAATCCTTTAAAATTATTTTACCACAAAAAAAAAAAAAATATAGACGGTTTCCCATCCATTTAATTCTTATCTTTCTTCATTTTTTGTGTTGCTTTTTTATATTTTGCTATTGTTTCTTTGTCTTTTGTCCTCTTTTGCCAAGAGGCAGGGCAAACATATTATTATTTATTTTTTTTATAAAAATGAACCCAAAATTTTGATTTCTTAGATTAGGATCTCCTATTTCACTTATGCTTCTTCTCAATTTTCATTTCTTTATCAGTTTCTTTAAGAGATTTATCTTGTATGCTCATTTGGATTTACTCTGGTTTCTTCTATTTTAATAAGTTTGTTATTATCAAAAAATTTCCTCCTTAATTCCTTCTCAACCAAGATATGTTGGCTTCTATGGCTTTCTGCTATATGTTGAGTTCCTTGGCTTTCTCTGTAATGCAACTAGCTTTGGATCAGATCCACTTGTATGCATTAATGTTTCTCCTCCAGCATGTTCTAAAGTTCTACATTCTGATGAATACCAAAACCTCCCTCTGAACATAAATGTTGCCCTAAGCCTTATCAGAACCAGCTTTCCTCATTTTCTTAGCCTGCAACTCCATTCTGGAATTTCTTTCTTTGCTGTTTATTGTCTAGTATCATTGAATAGGATAGCATCTCTTCTAATGGTTATTTATGTTAACATATCATCTTATTCTTGTTTGTAACTATGCTCTACTCAATGGTCTAATACTTACGCATTACTCGCTGTTTTTTATATTGGAGGAGTTTATTTGATCTAAAGCTCATTGGCTTCAAGCACCAACCTATTCACTATTTTATTCTTCAGCGTGTCTCTAGTGTGACCGACTTGTCTCTAGTGTTTGAAGTGCTTCCAAAGATTCTTTTGGACAAACAAGTACTTAATTTTTAATGGTGGTGTTAATTGGCCAAGCTGAATTTCTCGCCCTGATTTAAATATCATTAAAATTTAAGTAGCAAAATAAAAAAAAAAAAACAACCTGGAAGGACAATGGTATAAATGTGGATAGTAAGCAATTCTTGGATTGTGGATAAACTTAATTAATTTCTACAAATGGTATTTAGTTGTCTTGAGGACCTACTTTTGGGCTTCCTAAGTGCCTTATGCAAAATGTTATTGGACTTTGATAGGAAGTTATTAAGTTAGTATACCAAATAATAATAAATAATAATAAATAATAATTTAAGTAATTCTATTTTGAAATTTGTCGTATAATATGCATAAATTGATGATGTAAAACCTGTTACTTCATCAATTGCGAAGGGATGCAAATCTTATCAAAAAGTTTGTTCATACAACTATAATATTGCATTAGATCAATTCCATTGGATATTAGCTAATCAAGAAAAAAATTACACAACACTGTAATGTGTCTTTGTCTTACAAGATTAATAGTACACCTCTTCCTTTCACCTTCCCTTATGCATATATCTAGTCCAATATCTGAGTCAATTCATATTAGCTCATTAATCACTACAATTAAAAATAATAAAATAGTCTCTCTCATTTTCAATGTTGGATTGAACATTTTCACTAACTTTTCATCTTTCATATTCACTCTCACATTTTTACATTTATGTTGTAATATTTATTCATTTTGATTAATTAATATTAAAAAGCTCCAACACTATTTGTTGATCAAGACCTACAAATCACTGTTCTAGCTTTGTGCATTAAACTATAGGTGAAAAACAGTCTTTATGTTAAAGTTGAAATCCACCCCCCCCCCCCCCCCCC
>NW_027069612.1:1059869-1328581 GCF_002906115.3 Quercus suber
TTCAGATAAAGTATTCAAGGTTGTAAGAGCACTAAATAGGGCTAAATTCCTTGAATTATTTCCTGGTGACGAAGAGGTAAGACCCCTTTTTATCTTTTGTCATGGTTTTCATGTTTTTTGTTTATTAATATTGTTAGGAGTAAGCTTATTGTGTTTATAATGTTGTTGTGCAGTGCATCGACTTTGGTTATATATATCCTTCCATGTTCCAAAATTTGGTCCGATTGAACTTTAAAGTTACTCAATCTAACTGGCACGTGCTACAATCCTTGCTTGTAGTGGCTCCTAATTTAGAAGTTCTTGTTCTTGACAAGGTTAGTTAAGTTATTCAGAAATCAGAATATATGGTTAATTAATGTACCCTAAACTTACACTAATGATCTACTACTGTACTGTGTATGTTGTCTTCAGCATTATTACCATAAAAGTCAGTTATGCTGGATGGAGCCATCTGATGGTTCTGGTTATTTGTCATCGCGCCTGACAACTTTTAATTTTAATGGATATGAAGAATTGGAACATGAAGACGAATTCATAAAATATATTCTAAAGGAAGCGATAGTCTTGAACTCAATCACAATTAAAGTTTCTGCTCGATTTTATCAAAAAAAAAAAAAAAAAAACGTTTCTGCTCAACATTCAAAGGGAAGTTTTCTCAAGAAATTATCAATGTTCCCAAGGCACTCAGCAACATGTCTACTTACAGTTGAGATTGGTATATAACTTTAACTGGTACTTAGCAACTAATTTTGAAGGTATGTTACAAATATTTTATCTTTATAATAGAGCCTCCCTGTGTGGTGAAGTGACATTTCTATTTTCTGGTTGTTATTTGGGTGTGAGATTGTTCCCCCCCGGGGGCAAAAAAACAAAAAAAAGTTAAAGTTGAAACTTTGAGCTTTATCATTAAAAGTTAAAAAACTCTTTAGTGCACACTTTGAGTTTAAATAGAAATAATGAATTGAAGACATAAGTAGAGTTAAAAAGTTTTTTTTTTTTTTTTAATAAGTTATCACATAGTTCAATTATAGAGATTTAACTGAAGAGAACTAATGCTAAAAGTATTGTAACTTAATTGCCTCCACATATACAAAGTGTCTGGGACTAGGGAGAAAAGGTTCGAGTTGAATTACAATATTAAAGTGTTTTAAAGTTGTTACAATTGTTTGATAACTAAATTAATAAAGAATTAACTACAATGTTAAAGTATTTTAAATTGTTACAACTGTTTGATAACTAAATTGATAAAGAGTTTTTAGATGTGAGAAGGAAAAAAAGAAAATGACATAATAAAAGTGTTTTGTATAAAAGAACAATTTGGTTAAAAAAAAAAAAGTGCTTTTAAAGTTAAATATTTTATTCTATAAATATATGCTTTCATACTTAAAAAAAAAAATCGAAAGTTACAATAATGGGGTGGATGATTTGAACCTGAACATTTATGTAAGAAACATTAAGAAGTACCAGTTGAGTTGTAAGACTTTTGACATATGTATATAAAATATGCAATATATTTATTATTATGCCTATTTTATTAACTATGTCTATGAGTAACTATGATTGATATCAATCTTAGGGATATCGTATCATTTTTTTAATATACTTATAATATTCATTATGAGATAATGTTTATAAGGATGCAATCTGGAGTTTTGGGTTCCAACCACTAATAGGAATATGAAATGTGTTCTGTCATATGCAATGTACATGACTCACTTAACTCAACCAAGTGAGTTATATACATTGCACATGACAATGACAAATATCATATTTTTATTGGTCGTTGGAACTTTAGGCTCCAAGTATGTTTGGAGTCAAATATTTTCCATGCAATATATAGCTTTCATTTCATTTTGTGATAAAATTAAAGTTAACCTATAACAGCAATAACAATCTCATCAAAAAATAAACATAACAGCAATAACAATTTTCATAACAAAAATTTTATAAAACGTTGGTAGACAATTGAATTTATTTTAGTTTGTACCCTCAAAATTAATTTGAATTTGTAAATTGGTAAATTCTACCAACATTTAATCCCAAATTACCTCTCTAATATTCTTGCGCATAAACTACCATCCTATCAAACTTTGCTTTTGGATTATCAGCAACCATCCCATGAAACGAAAATCATTTCTATATACGCTTAAATCAGGTAGTGCCAGGTATGCCATCTAAGGTAAATGTTAACGTACCACAAAATCGCTATTGCATTGGCAAAATTAACCAACCAAGCATTTTGGGTGTCTGGTTTGCAAAGACGAAAGTTACAACTCAAATTCACCAGCAGCCACTAGAGAATTCCATAAGGACACGACTTGTATCTAGTGCACTGGTGCACTATAAAAGCATTAATATCAAAAGACTAAGAGAACAATATCAAAAGCATTGATAAAAGCAATATAAAATGTGAAGAAGAGAGTATAAGAATTAGATGGATGGGAAACCTGTCTTTTCAAAATTTTTTGCAGGAGCATATGTGTTGACACAATTTGAAGCCTCTGTTTCAGTTGAACTACATAACTAATAGGTCCTCCATTAACTATCTGAGCATGTCAAAAAAAGCAGAGACATTCACATCAGAACAACAACGTTTCGGGTCAAGAAGCTTCCTTGTCGAAACACACACATTTAGAATACAGGTGTTTAAACAGCCCAAAAATTAGGAGCCACTACAAGCAAGGATTGTAGCACGTGCCAATTAGTTCGAGTAACTTTAAAGTTCAATCGGACTAAATTTTGGAACATGGAAGGATAAATAGAACCAAAGCCGATGCACTGCATTGCAAGATTATAAACATAATAACATCAAAAAGCTTAGTCCTAACAATACTCATCAACAAAAGAAGAAAGAAAAACATGCCAAAAGATAAAATGAGGTCTTACTCCTACCTCTTTGTCACCAGGAAATATTGAAAGGAACTTGGCGTTATTTAGTTCTTTAAGAAGCTTGAATACCCTATCTCCATAATAAAACTCAAACACCCGAACCCAATCGTTATCAGTGTGAACATCGATATGTGCTTCAACTAAGTGAGATACCTTGGTCCACCATCACTCTCTTCACATCATATTCCCCGATCCTGAGTGTGATTACCAAAGTATCGTCATGAGGTTGAATGGTTCCAGCTTTATCCTCGTCCGAAAAGCCTAGCACGGGCGGGATAGCCTGTCTATGGCTCCTCGGATCTCGGCCAATATCCCCCACTAGTAGCCGAGCCACTGACATAACTTTGGACGGCCAGGACCCTATTCTTCCTGGCACTGCGAAAATGACGTTAATAGTACCTAATGGAGGTTTAGTAGAATCCCTCTTCTCGGACTCAAAATTTACTTGGCCTCTTCGGCCACTAGAATGGTGCAAAAGGAGCCTCAACCTCCCCTCACGGACCAACTGGTCCAAGTGATCCCACAAACTTCTGCAGTCTTCAGTGGCATGCCCATGGTCTTGATGGTATTGATAATATAGATTGTGATTGCGCCTCTTAGGGTTCTCTACCATTTTACTCGGCCACCTAAAGAATGGTTCATTCTTGATCTTTTTCAGAACTTGATGAACTGACTCCTTGAATACTGTATTGACTGCCTGAGCATTTGCTGAGCCCGACTGCCCAGCGAAATCTTTCCTCGGCTTATTGCTGTTGTAACGGTCCGACCTAAAGTCCTTCCTGTCCTGGGGGATAACCTTATCCTTACCTTTCCCTTGCTACTGATCTTCTTCAACCCTTTTATATTTTTCAATACGATCCATAAGTTGACGCATGTTAGTGACAGGCTTGTCGGACAAGGATGTCCTTAAACCATGATCAGTGGGGAGACCCAGCTTAAACGTGTCTAGGGCCATTGCATCAAAGTTGCCTTCCATATCATTAAACATCTCCCAATATCTATCCGAATACGCCTTAAGGGATTCACCTTCACGCATGCTCAAGGATAGCAAAGAAGACAAGGGCCTGGCCACCCTTCGGCATGTGACGAAATATGAACCAAAAGCCTGAGTGAGCTCTTGGTAGGAATTGATGAAGTCTGCTTTCAAGTTGTCAAACCACCTCATGGCCACGGGTCTAAGGCTAGAAGGGAATACCTTGCACATCAAAGCTTCATCTCTAGAGTAGACAGCCATCCTTTGGTTAAAATGGCTCACATGCTCCACAGGGTCAGTTTTACCGTTGTAAATAGTAAAGGTTGGCTGGTTGAAATGCTAAGGAAGTTTCGCTCCTTCAATCCTACACGTGAACGGTGACCTGGAGATTTGGTTCAAAGCCTTGCTCATGGCATCATTTCCCACCCCTCCATGTGATGGCCTTTGAGGTTGCTTCTTGCGAGGGTGTTCATCCTCATATGAAAAAGATTCACTGATTGGAGTTCGAGACCTTTGTTCATAAGTGATGTCTTGTTCGTCACCTGAGTCGTCATCAGAGTGCGAGGCAGCACGTTTTCTTTTCGCATGGCTCCCTTCTTAACCTGTCAATCTCTATTTGCATGCTGTTTTTCTCTGCATGAGAAACATGACTTCCGCCACGAGGTTGAGTTCATTCAGTGTGTGTAGTATGCACGCTGCCTTCATGGTCTTGTCTCCGCTCCAGATTGAGAAAATGGTCTATATGTTGGGACGCCCCAGATTCTGCCGGTTGTTGCCCTGGTTCAGCCATGATCAACTACTGCTACTTCCCCTTACACTCAAGCTCTTCCCACAGACGGTGTCAATTGTAAGGTTGGGATTTATGGCCCAAGCCCAAAACAATTAATTTGTAGAGTATGGGTGAAAGAGCTAGGTTAAGTATGGGATTAACAACAATGAATCACAACTTTCAAGCACAAGCTAACATGAAACTACACGTAAAGAGTGAATATCCGAAGAGCTATATTATTGATTATCTGATGAACAAAGATCTTAGGGTTACAGTCCAGTTCTCTTTTCTTCCGTTTTCTTTTTCTTCCTCCCCTTTTACGTTAGGAGCCTCTTTCCTTTATATAACCCCTTTCTCTTCATCTCCATCGTCCACTTGTACCTCATCTGTGAGTCTACTTTAGTACGTGTCACGTCAAGCATCTTCTTTAGCTCTGTGTGAGTGGCGGTAGGTTAGGATACACTGTTCAGGGGTCTTCTCCACATAAATGCGGCCAGAAAAGTTCCTGCAGAGTATTAAATACGGTGGTAGCAGCTTTCCCTTTAGATATTTCTCCATCCTTATCATTTCCCAGCATACTCAGAGCTTATCTTGATCAGGTGGAGTCATCGGAAGATCATTTTGACCTTTTACATGCTCAATTGATTTATAATATTCGCGTCAGAGGATTATAACCTCTTCAGACAGGAGATGTCCTCTTCGGATTGTAATCACTCTTCCTTTTGAGGGTCCCACTTCCAGATGGGCCCTGCCCTTATCATCTCCTTCTTCTCGGTCACACAATAGCTCTCATATGGGCTCTCGGCCCATTATGTTGGACTGGGCCCTTTTCCCCCCACTTTGATTCCCTTAATTGATATAGTGATGAGTTTGTGTGTATGCGCATACATTGAGTCAATATTAACATTTTTTGAAATCCTTTGGTCCTTGCTTGATGATTGACTTCTCTTGCAGATATCAATCTTGCACGAAGATAGCTTTTAACCTATTTGGTGTGACTTTACTAAAACCAATATTTAGCACATGGGAAGAATATCCAATGTCAACCTTGTGAATTCTTAAACCTATTAATTAGTCCCCTTTATGGCAAACACTTCTCTCTTAGTAGCTTCATAGCTGCCAATTTAGTTTCATATTACTCTATTTTGGCTTATAGTTGTGCTACTTTTGAATATTTTTTTACTTAAGTTTGATTGCTGTGCCAAATGTCTCTAAAGTTTTATTTACTTAAGAACTAATTAATTGTATGGGCTTAATTACCCTTTAATTACCCTTTCAATATACGCATGACTGCGACTGTAACTTGTATACTATATCAATCTATTGTGGTTCAACTCGCTTTCTTTTATACACACACACACACACATACATATATATAGATATATATACTGCTAAGTTTTGCTAGTAAAATTTTATGGTTAATAATATGAATTTAGACTTAACTGAGTCTTTTAAATATGAATAAACTTATGATTAATAATATATTCATTCTCATGCAGTAGCATGGGTTACATACTAGTATTTATTAGAACACAATAATACATCTATTTGTAAGGCTTATATAGTAAAATTTATAGTAGTTGTGACATCATTCTAAACAAATTCCTTTGACCAACCAATTTCTCCTTACTCTTTTTTTTTTTTTTTTTGGTTTTTGTTTTTAGATTCTGTTAATGGGTGCTCTTAGGTATTTGTTAATGGACTATTTCATGAAAATTTTAAAATCAATTTATGGGAAATATAAAAAACTATTTAAAAAATCAATTACTTTTTTCATAATATTCGTTAATTTTTCCTCTCTTTAAAAAAAAAAATTATTTATAAGTTGGTTTAGAAATACTAAATATGCAGCAGCATAGCTTGAATCTATTATCCCCAGGCGCCAACCCCCAAGGCCTAAGCACTTAAAAGGTATCAATGCACCTTAGATGTGATTGGTTAGTCTAGGTGTAGGTTTTTTCAAACTTATTTTTGCCAACTTATTTGATTATTCAACTTATTTTTGCTACTATTCATGAGTTCTACTTCATTTTTTAATACTATTCATGAGTCTGACTGTACTATTTCAGTTAATTTTTATCTTTATCTATAGTATTTTTAGTAAAAAGTTTTCAGTTTCAACAAAATAAGAGGATTCCAAACAAAAAATAAGTCTAGGTGTAGTTTGTTGACTTTGTTCATAGTAAAAATGTGATATATATATTTAGAAAGTAATGCTATAGTCACAAAATATTTTACAACATTTTTACAAAATATTGATGAAGTAAATTCTTTTTTGAACCCACCACTATATCACTTTTTACTTACTAATAACTACTGATTTACATATTGTAAAAAAATTTGTAAAATAGTTTGTGACTTTAATATTTTCCATATTTAGAACACTCCTAATAATAGATGAATAAATATGGGCTATAGTACAAGCATCACTCCCATGCAATCTATAAATCTATATATCTATATAATAATAATAATAATAATAATAATAATAGGTGAAGCAGAAAAAAACTCAAATTAGAATTCCAAATTAGAGTTCCAATTTTATGCCATGTGTCTAGATTTATGTGGGGACCACAACATAATTATCCTTCCAATTGTTCAATTCAAATATGAAATTAGAGCCCAATTTTGCTCTATTTGTCTAAATTTAAGTGGGGATAATGATGCATTAAAACCTAACACGAAAGCCAAAAAGACATCAATAATCAAGTTCATTCACCTAGGCAAGAACATCTCACTTGCACACTTCTAAGCACACTTTTATTGGTGGACTCAAAATAGAGTCTCATGCTCTTCACTCTCTTAAATGTTTCCTCCCCTTTATCGGCTCTCTTACACAATCTCAATTTGTGTCTCTCTATTTTGTGGGCTTTGTTGAATTTGTATTTTATTACTAATAGTCGATTTTCGAGTGTTATAGGCTTAACCATGTGATTTGTGAAAGGAGGATAACAGAGATCTCATTAGGCCTCTATGGCTTTCATAGTAACTCCACTGGTGCTCCTCTCTCTCTCTCTCTCTCTCTCAATTTTGATTTCAAACTTAATCTCTTATGCAATATTCGTCTATTCCAAGTCTCTCAAACACCAAATTTCACTTCCAAAGACGCTAGGAACGACTTGACTAACCATCCTCTGACAACTTTCTATTCAATATTCAAAGGATAGAGAGATACTTCCTTAGACAAACTTCGGTAGTCCATCATGTAAGTGTAACTCCTCTCTCTCTCTACTATCTATTACCCTTATTAGCGACTTTAAGAATAGAGATCAGATAGAGTTTGTTGATTGGCCATACAATACATACTCAAAGGAGGGTTTTTTTTTTTCTTCACTCAAATGGTCCATCATCTTACCCAATGACCTGCCATACAATTACAAACTAGGGTTTTTTTTTTTTTTTTTTCCTATGAAAATTCCAGGCACCAACAGCGATTGGAGGTTCAAAAGCATGGATGGATTTTTTTCAATATTATTGTCACTAAGGTTCATATGTCTCTCATTTTCTCATTTAGTTTTCATTCCCTTATTTGAAATAATGATGGGTTTATGTCAACTAATGATCTTTGCAACTTCAATGCTTTAGTTTTATTTATATTGAGGTAATATAATATTTGTGTGTGGGATTTGGTACTGCAATGGTAAAAGGGTGGTTAGTGACTCAAATTATTGGTGTCTTAATATTGAAAACTACCAGAAATAGTGGACACTGAGTCACTGAGATATTAGCGTGTGTTTTGAATTGGATTAATTGATGGACTATCCATTTTATTCCTATTCATAAAATTTTAATGGAATTGTTTTGGATAGCTTGAATGCTAAATTGAATGGAGGATTGCATCGTAAATCTATTTTATTTCATGCAAGTTTCAGAGCATTTTAGAACAATAAAACCATCATAATATCGGAACCATAATCATTAGTTGCAGCATCAGCAACAAAACCAAAAGTTTCAATTGGATTTGTCATGCAGTTTCACATTCAATTGTTCTTCTTCCATGTGTTCACAAAAAATTAACTAAAGGTATCCATGGTTGAATTGTTAACTAACAGCTCCAACCCATGTAACCCAATGACCTGCCATACAATTACAAACTAGGGTTTTTTTTTTTTTTTCCTATGAAAATTCCAGGCACCAACAGCGATTGGAGGTTCAAAAGCATGGATGGATTTTTTTCAATATTATTGTCACTAAGGTTCATATGTCTCTCATTTTCTCATTTAGTTTTCATTCCCTTATTTGAAATAATGATGGGTTTATGTCAACTAATGATCTTTGCAACTTCAATGCTTTAGTTTTATTTATATTGAGGTAATATAATATTTGTGTGTGGGATTTGGTACTGCAATGGTACAAGGGTGGTTAGTGACTCAAATTATTGGTGTCATAATATTGAAAACTACCAGAAATAGTGGACACTGAGTCACTGAGATATTAGCGTGTGTTTTGAATTGGATTAATTGATGGACTATCCATTTTATTCCTATTCATAAAATTTTAATGGAATTGTTTTGGATAGCTTGAATGCTAAATTGAATGGAGGATTGCATCGTAAATCTATTTTATTTCATGCAAGTTTCAGAGCATTTTAGAACAATAAAACCATCATAATATCGGAACCATAATCATTAGTTGCAGCATCAGCAACAAAACCAAAAGTTTCAATTGGATTTGTCATGCAGTTTCACATTCAATTGTTCTTCTTCCATGTGTTCACAAAAAATTAACTAAAGGTATCCATGGTTGAATTGTTAACTAACAGCTCCAACCCATGTATAAGAATTTTGTTATGAAGCCTATTTGAATGCAAAATATCTAATAAAATGTCTGATAGAAAGTAGAGTACATGTTTGTAATGCATCTTCTAGCCACTCGATAATTTAAGTTAACAATGACAATGACACTGGAAGTGTCACTTAGGATGAATCTTCTATATCTAGCCACGTGATATATAGCTTATGCGCAATTGTATAATTCATTATATGTGAATAGTTTGTCTCTATTCAATTTAATAGAAAATTGTCATCCAAAATTTTAATCAAAGTCAAAGGTTTGTATTAATTTGTCATCAATAGAATGTCCTCTGTTCTTGATTTCATAAATGCCATAGTTAAAAGCATATGAAACTTGATATATGCGTTTTGTAATTTCAGAGAGGCAAGTGATGTTGTGGACCTCTTAAGGATGATACAATCAATTTCTTTGACCTTTGAGACCCCAATGCTCTGATGGTGAAATTTTCATAACTATGTGGGGTTACTTTGATTTGTTTGTGATTGTAAACAAATTTTTTGTTGAAGATTCATGGAGTTAATATTTTTAGCCATTGTAACACATAGGGGTTCAAATAAAAAATCATGTCAAAATCCAAGACTAGATTGTGATTTATATCCCCCCCTCAAAAAAAAGATTGTGATATATATAATATCTATTTCAATCTCTCTCTCTCTCTCTCTCTCAAGAAAACCTTGACACTATTTTCTTTTTGTTTTTTGTTGTTTTATATTTATTATTATTTAAATCTTTCATATTGAGGGCAAGTTGTACATTTAGGTGATTAAGGTGTGAAAATTTCCATATTGAAGTTGATGAGGATAAAGAGATAAATGTGTAAAAAGACGAAGATGTGTTATCATGAAATCACTTGGTGAACATTTTTTCCAAGAATTTTTGAAGTTGATGAGGACATAGAGATAATTGATAAAATTCTTTAATGTTTTTTCCCCTTTTTATCAGTATTGTTCAAATGTTGTCGTACGTATGCATGGGTTATTTATTGTATAATACAAGTTTTACTATAATATGGTTTTAAATTTCAAATGTCTTATATACATGTGATTTCAAAAAACACAGAATAAAGCATGAAAAGATGTGTCTTTCGCATCTTCAGAGTTCAGACTTTAAGAAATCAAATGTTGCACTTCTTTGCTCAAACACAATGCTTAAGCCACCATTATACATTTAGTTTTTGAGTCCTATTACTCCTACACTTCTTATGTACAAATCCAAACCAACGTAACAACTATCTATAGACTCCTTAAACCGTTGTTCCCTACCCAATTATTTTTCTTTCATTCTTTCTTTGTCTTTGTATCTCTCTCTTTCCCTTTTTCTCAACAAAAACCGCTCCTTTCATTGAAGGCAATCCTTCAATCCCAATGTATATCACACAAATAGAGGTGGATGTTCTTCTAGGAAAAAAAAAGGTGATAGTATTGCATTTCGTTTGCCAAATTTATAAAGTACAAGCTCTTATAGTATATTACTTTTTGTTGAAACATGCTGCTTATTTTATGGTTGTCTTTGTCTGATTTTTATGTAGGATAGTCCAAGGTTATTATATGGTTGATTGCAAAACGGAATTTATTGTTTCATATAATAGAAATTGGGTTATTTATTTGTGTAGAAACAAAGGTCAAAGAGCTATTTCTTCTAGAGCTTATCAGGCATGTGTAGATCTGTCAGTTTTTTCTAAGGTTGATGGATGAATGATATTTGCGTAGGTGTATTTTTCTAGATAATTTTGAGACTTGGCTAAATTGTGGTTTGAGTCCAAATAGTGCAATTGAAAGAGCAAAGGCTAGGCATTATTAAAAAATTGCAAACAACATCTCTCATGGTGTCTCACACATAATGAACATTGGTGGCCACATAGAGTCTAGGTTGGAAGTTTATTTTCAACTCCAAAATTTGATTTTTTTTTTTTTTTTGGGTGGGTTTCAGATGTGATATGATTCGTATAGTGAAGTATGATTGTGATTATGTAAAAACTGCTTGGGTTTAAATGGGGTTGGTGTGTATGGTTATTCCCTAGCATTGAACTTTGTCATAAATTGAGTGAAAAAGAAATCAATAAATTTCTTTTGAGTTAGATGATTTTGATTATTCCAAAATGTGGTTTATTATGTCACAGCAAAGCAAGTGATGACTTTAGACAAGTTGTCGTTTCTCAATATTGATGAGCTTGAGCTTTTACAAAAGTATGTTAATCATGATATTCATATTCAAGCTAATAAGGATAATATAATCGTTAATATCATGTAAGCTTCTTGAGTATCAACAACAATATTCTCTCAAACCCACAACCTTTAGAAAAAACCTTGAATCAAATTTGCATTACTTTTAACTTATTAGACTTCAATTATCATTTTTTCTAAACCATGTGTTGATGCCAGATTGGTCATTTTCTGAACAAGAGTGTGTGTGTATTTTTTTTTTCTTTTCATTCATGCCCTAGGTTTAATCCCATAATCAGAGAAGTGTATACCTAAAATTTTGAGTTCTTTGAATTGTGTGTGTCCTAATTAAGAGATACTTTAGTTCACAAGTATTTTCCTTGAAATTATTTATATACACATTGATTTTTGAGTTTATGATGTTTACATACTAAGTTTAATTCTTTAATGCATGTATAAATTTAGTTAGTTTGAAAGTAACTAATTGATATTAGCTAATTAGTGGCAATACTAAAAATAATTTCAAAGAAATCCAAATTGGGTTTCCCTTCGAAAGAATTGTTGTTGGTGGCAAATTAGCATGGGAAGCATAGGCTTCTAAAATGCCGAAGAATACTTCGACTACTTGTTGCGGGAACCACCATGTATCAAAGTCCAAACTTTCAAGGTTGCCAAAAAGCTGGAATGGGACATTGGAACCGTGATGAACCTTATCCTTATGGTTATGAAGAATTTGTGGTTATGTGCAAGAGATGCTCAATTGACCTTGAAATGTTTAAGTTGGTGAATAGGTTTTTTTTTTTTTTTTTTTTTTTTTTTTTTTTTTGTTGCAAGTTTGACAAACAAAAATATATATTAATGCTCCTTTATATATTTTAAATAATAAAATGCAATATTCTCTTTTTCTTTTTTCATTGTAGCATCACTTAATAAAATGTAATATTTTCTTTTTTTATTCATTGTTTTATCTAATGCTATCCTCCATATGATAAACCAAAAAAGAAAAAAAAAAAAAAAGGTCCAATAGCATCACTTAAATAATAAAATGCAATATATATTTTTATTGTTTTATCTAATTCTATCCTCTTTGTGATAAACCCAAAAAGACAAAAATGAAATTGACCAATAGTATCACTATAATTAACCATTCCCGTGCGATTGCACGGGTTATATACTAGTTTAACTTAAATAGCGGATACTTTTGTGGCCAAAAACCACTCATCCACCCTATTATATATGAATAAGCTTAGAGTCACAAACTTTTTTACAAAATATTTTACAAAATATTTTACAAATTGCTGATATAGTGAACGGTTATTAATCAGTAAAAATATGATATAAATAGTGTTTCTAGATAAAAACTAATAAAAATTTATCATCTTAATAATCAGTAAAAGTATTACTCCTTTTATATAGACCCCTATTGACCCTTAACAACCTTTCACTTATACATTTAGCCTATGCAATCAACCGCTTCTCCACTTTAACTAAACAAAACATTCATTTTCACAAAACCAAACATTCATTTTTTTTTCCCTCGGAAATTGAAAACAAAATAGACTCAATTAGCGCCAAGAATTTTATGGCCCAATTGAAATCTTTTTATGTCCAAACCCCCCCTCTCCCATTATACCTATCAAATTATTAAAAATACCCAATTCACAGCTAGCCCTTTGCGCCAATCTAATTAACTAAACCAACTATGTCAGAAACCACCAATGCAGGTGAAAAACACGTCGCGGTTTTGGCATTCCCGTTCGGCTCTCATGCAGCCCCACTTCTGAGCCTTGTAAGCAGAATCGCAGCCACAGCTCCAAACGTGTATTTCTCATTCTTCTGCACTTCCAACTCCAACAACTCTGTCTTCTCCAACGAGGGCTTGAATAACATAAAGCCTTACGACGTGTATGATGGGTTGCCTGAGGGTTATACGTGCAGCTTTAACAATCCGATCGAGCCGGTGATGCTGTTTTTGAAGGCCATGCCAGAGAACTATAAGAGCGTGATGGAAGTGGCTGTGAGAGAGAGACGGAGAGAGATAAGCTGTATAATGAGTGATGCGTTTTTTGGGTTCGCTGGAAAAATGGCTGAAGAAATAGATGTGAATTGGGTTCCACTTTGGACTGCTGGACCTCGCTCACTTCTGGTTCATGTTGACACAGATGTCATCCGCAAAAGACTTGGAGATAGTGGTAAGCATTTCTTGAATGATGTAAGTTTCAAATAATTTTTTTTTCTCACTTTTTTTTTTTGTTTGACTACGTGATTGTTATGCATTATTATGAATGTGTTTATACATAGAATTATATGTTTTATTATTAGGTACTAATTAATGATTGTGTTTAAATATGAAAATATATATTGTACCACTTAAAGAAACTATGATGTACTAAAATTGTAGCTGATGAGAGTTTAAATATAGAATATAATTTAAATTTAATTAAAAGTTTATGCGACGCAATATTATGAAGTCAACCAAAGTTTATGTGACACAATAGATTATAGATTGTAGATGTATGTCTTTTTACACAACATTATTATTAAGGCAAAACTATGGTTAAGTTTTTGAAAAAATCTATGTTTACAAAATTTTTCACAACTTCTTGTCATAATTGTAATATGGTTGAGTGTGATTAATGAAGAAATAATAGTGGGTCCATGTATAAGTGATGATTGAACATTCACAGTTTGCCATGTCAGAGTTGTGACAAAAAAATTGGAATAATTTGTGATTCCAGAACTACTCCAGTTCTTTAAATAAATTTCATTAGAATTTTTTTAATTAAATCCAAATGCAAAATTATAATGAATTTAATTATTTTTATACCCCATGAGGTACCTAGATGGTGGGCTCATTGGTACAAGACGTGATGTATATCTGGAAATTCTAGGTTTAATCTACCACACTATTAGTTCATGAGGTTTTGAAGGTATTTTAAGAGTAGGAAGTGAAATAGTCTAACTAAAGGTTGAGATACTACTTGGTTAAAAAAATGTTTTAGTAATAAAAGCATTGTTTGTGTTTTTATTGATTAATGCACCTAATCAACTATGACTAAATTTTATCCTTACTAAATTATTATTTTTAATAGGTAATACAACATTATTTAGTGGGAATGCAATCTTGAAAAAAAAAAAATAAATAAATAAAGGAATCAATTTTTTTTTTTTTTTTAATTTCATGGTGTATTTTCTTCAGTTTCCCANGCAAACTACAAGCATTTTTCTTTTTCCTTTAATATGTCACTAATCTCCTTATTGAATACTAAGTCTTTTGTCCTATTTTTTGTGTTTACTTTATAATCCACCAATTTTAACTTCTTATATATATCATGATTGATGGAATACAGAAAGTAAGATAGAAAATTTGTATTCCTCATTATCCTAACTATATACTTTGATATCATGGTTATATTAATAAAAAAACTATATTATTGAATTTGATCACGTCTTTTTGTGTTGTATTAAGACCAACTAGTATGTAATCTCGTGCATATACACGAGTACAATTAAAAACAATCACAATTATATGATTCAAATTATATATTTTCTTCTAGAAAATGTTCAAATTATATATTGTATTAGCTTACACTTTTTTGAACCATACATTTCTAAAATATGTAATGGTTTCTCATTATATATATATATATATATAAATTTAATTGGTTTAGAATCTTCGGTTTTGCATCCAATAATTCACTTGCCATAAAAATTAAAAATTTCGATGGACACATGACAAAAATTGAATTATAATTGAAATCCAATTTTGAATCATATTGGATTTGGACTCATTGATTTTTACACTCAATAATTCACTTAGTACAAAATTAAAATAAATAAATAAATGAGACACGTGGCACAAAATTGAGATTTCAATTAAAATCTAATTGGATTTTTTTGAGTTTTGACTATTAATATATTATTATATATTATTTTCTCTAGTCCAAAAAAAAAAAAAAAAGACCGATTGTCAAAAAAAAAAATCAATAAGACATATGAATTAAATTCAATTGGGAAACTGAAGAAAATACACCATGATTTTTTGTTTTCATCTGATTTAGAAAATGTTTTTCCTTATTGCAGGCAGTGAAGACCAAACCCTTGAAATCATTCCAGGATTTTCTTCATCAATGCGTGCAGTCGATTTACCTGAAGGAGTGATAACAAACATATCAACCCCCTTTTCTATGATGTTACACAATATGGGATTAATGCTGCCACATGCAACTGCGGTTGCCATAAACTCCTATGAAGAGATAGACCTTGAGATTGTGAATATACTCAAGCAAAGATTCCACGAGTTTCTCAATGTTGGTCCATTCCTACTAACATGTCCACAAACAATCTGCTCTGATGAGCACGGCTGCTTGGAGTGGTTGGACAAGCATAAAGCCGATTCTGTGGCATACATAAGCTTTGGAAGTGTGATAACACTTCCACATCCTGAGCAAGCAGCATTGGCAGAAGCACTCGAGGCAAGTGGGTTTCCATTTCTTTGGTCACTTAGGAGCTTTGAGGAAAGTTTGCCAAAGGGGTTTATAGAAAGGACAAGAACACAAGGAAAAATAGTTCCATGGGCTCCCCAAATGCTAGTCTTAGGACATCGTTCAGTTGGGGTGTTTGTGACACATTGTGGATGGAATTCTGTTTTGGAAAGTGCTATTGCCGGCGTGCCAATGATTTGTAGGCCTTTTTTCGGAGACCAGAAACTGAACATGCGAACCGTAGAGGCGTCTTGGGGCATTGGTGTAGGTATTGAAGGTGGGGTTTTTACTAAAGATGGAATAGTGAAGGCCTTGGAACAAACTTTGTCAAGTGAACAAGGGAAGGAAATGAGAGAGAAAGCGGAAGCTTTCAACGAGTCTGCATTGGCGGCTGCTGCAGGTGATGGTAGCTCTACTAAAGATTTCAACACTTTGGTTAAGTTGGTCACCAGTTAAAAGGATATTAGCTATAGTGATCATACATTAATTTCTCCTTTTGGCTTGTAATTCTACTACGAGGGTGAAGTAGTGGAAAGCTTGTTTGAGCAATGTACCATGATTTCAGTACCTGGAGTTCTAATGTATATCTAAGTCTTGGTTAGAAGGTTGTTTGCATACATTTTCTGATGCATTAATTCATCATATGCATATAGCTAGGCATGCTTAGGACCAAATCCTAGGCATGCTTACTACCCATGCTAGAGCATGCTAGTTTCATGGTCTGTGGATTAGTGGCCTAAAGTTCTTGATTATCACAGATGGGGTTATAATATATTGTGATTATGGCTGGTCTGAGGTGCATTATGGCCTCCAAGACACCACGCACAAGCACTGCAACAACTGAGTTTGATGAGACTCAATTTAAGGATCTTGCTACATCCAATTTGCATGTTGAATCCTTTCCATTTCTACAATCGTTTATAGAAAAAAAAAGTCTTAAATAAGGTCCATGAAGTTTCCACAATCGTTAGTATTCATTTACAAAGAAAAGATGAGCCTCCAGTGGCGGAGCCACGTTGGAGCCCCAAGCTTTTTGAATTTTCTTCTAACACTGACCCAAGTATGCAACAAAATCACTAACTTAAACAAAAACTTCCTTACTTCCCCCCCCCCCCCCCCCCCCCCCCCCACAAAAAATTTAGTTAGAATTTGGCTTACTCAAAATTTTTTTTTTTGTTGAATTTGACCTATCAAAATCTAAAATTTAGATCCTAAACATCTATAATTGGCCCATCAAAATTTTAAGTAATCCAGAAAAACCCAACAATTAAATTTGAATGTTCAAATAGCATTAAAAACACTATGAACGTTTAGACCCCCAAATAATAAATTACCAATTCAAATTTTATATCAAACAATGTATGTGCGGAAAATGATAAACAAGCTTATAACAGAATTGATAAACAATTTAAACCATAAATAATCACAATCACAACAGTAATTAGATGGTAAAGATAAAGGGAGGAGAGATGTAAACACAAGAATAACACATGATGTGTTATTGAAGAGGAAACCCAAGTCCTCGGTGTAAAACCTCTCCGCCGCCCTCCAAGCGGTCAATAGTCCACTAGAAAATGTAGTTGGGATACATGAACAGTAATAGACTCTCCAAGCCTAATCTACCTAGGTACCTAAGCCCTCCAAGCTTCTTGCTCCAACGAGGTTGCGCTGAACCTTTTTCTTTTCTAGCTTACCAGATTCTGCTATAAACCATAGCATCAACCAATAGTCATTGGTCTCTTCTAAACTGCTTCCTTTAACACCAAAAGAACCTTCTCATAGACGTGGGTATAATGAGAAAAGGATTTGGTCAAGAACCTCTCAAGAATGTATCAATAGAGAGGAAGAGAGTAGAGGAATTTGAAGAGTCTCTTAGGTGAAGATTGTGGATGAGGCAATCTTGTTTTTTCTAGGGTTTCTCTCTCAAAATTCTTTCTAGAAGCTCTCTACCTATCGTGGAAATGAGGGGTATTTATACTAGGGTGAGAATGGAATACAAAACGTCAGTTTTTCCCAAACAGGGCATTCTGGCGACTTGACCTCGCGATTGGGTTGAATTACGAGTTCAAGCCGCGAGCTAACGGCCTAGCCAGATTGGGACTTTTGTCCTGTAGTACAACAACGGCGCGACTCTTCAGCTTCTGGCGTGTTTGGCTCGTGTGCAACTTCTGGCGACTTGCAAGCCGTGAGCCACCCGTGAGATCTAGTCACAAGTCCCTGTTTCTTTGCACAATCTTAAGCATTTCTTCACACTCTCTCACTCACTACACTTACAAGATTCCCATCTAAATACAAGGTTACTAAATGCTAAAATACAAGCAAATTTGGCACGGAAGAAAGCCAATAAGATGGTTAATTAAATTCAACCTTACAAAATTGGTAAAAAAATAAAACCCAAAAACAAAATACCCATAAGATGACCCATTCCTCAGCCCCTTGGCCATCTAAATGCTATATAAAAAATCAAAAATCAAAAATCAAAATCAAAATTCTCACATTCCAAATCACCAAAGATCAACATTAAAAACAAAATCAAAACAAAACAATCACTCTTGTGCTGCCCGTCTCCTTGTTGTTAGCTCATGGTCGTCAACTCGACTTCAGGCTTCTGTTCTCCAGTGCAAACCGAAACCACCATGTATCTCTCTCTCTTACTCTTTTTGTGTTTATTTGTTTATTGCCAAAGACAGTGTCGGCATCACATAGTGTTCAGGGGGTTCATTTGAACCCCTTGACTTGGGGAATCTTTTTATTTTTTTATTTTTTTTAAACATATAATATTTTAAAGTTTTTGTTTTGATCACCCGAAATTGAAAAATTGAACCCCTAGAAGAAACCCAATAATAAATCAATTCAACACTAACATTTATCTTAGCCTTTTTAAACAAAAAGAAAACCCAATAAAGAACCAATTTGATCTAAAATCTGATAATAAAATAATAGAAAATCCAACAACAAAAATTAGTAATTTGTTGATTTTAAATTTCAGGAAAAAAAAAAAAAGTGAACAGTAAAGTGTAAACAACTAACACTAAAAAACAATTAAGTGTAAGGTAGTGAAAGCAGGAACTATGAAGTAATTTTTTTTTTTTTTAATGATTGTATTATTGTGTTGAATTCTTAATAGAGTAATACAAAAGACACAAAAAAAAAAAGAAAATATTTTTAATGAGTTATAAAGGCTAATAAGTTCTCAAAGTTGAGTTGAATTGTTAAATAATTCAAATAATTGAAAAGAACAAAGACAAAAACTAAAAAATAATAAATTAAAATATTCTAAGTAATAATAATTAAAGTTCACTTAACAATAATGTGGGGCCTGAGAATTTGGCAACCTCGGCCCACTTTGTACCCGGCCCAAGGCCCATGCCGAGGAGGAGGAAATGCCTAGGGATGAAGCATGAAAACCGAAATTGCCCAGGAGCCTTGCCGAGGACGACTCTGCCCTCGGCCAGCCAAGATCGTAGAAGGTCAAGGAGCAAAGCTAGGATTGAATTGTCACCTCCACAAATGCGCACTACCGATGTTCAGGCAGCATTAGTGGGAAATGACCCTTAAGCAATGTTACCTCAATTGCTGCAACTCACTGGGAGTTCTGGTAAGGTGGCTGATAGGACGGGTTGTTAGGGGAATGCATGGATGATCAACATGTGGAGGGAAGAGATCGTTGGAGGAGGACCATATAAAGGAGGAGAAACAGATTGAGGAGAGTCCTATGAAAATAGGACGGCTAAGAAGCTCCTCGGACCGGGCTGAGGACAGATTCTTAAGGATGGTTACAATTCACCGGCGTTCGATGGTGGAAAACACTGCATGGGGCGTTGTCCACTTGCTAAGGCCTAGCTCTTGAACCTGCTCTCTACAAATTCATTGTATTGGACTAGCTGGGCTTGAGTCCACTCATTCAACAGTAGAAGTGCCCAAACCCAGTCCCTACAATTGGTGCCGTCTGTGGGAAGAACTTGTGCACTAGCAAGTGCAATGGACAATCGTTCCTAGGCTGCTAGTTTACAGAAGGTAGGCAGTCTTTCGTCACTACCAATAGCATCGATCTCGAATCCCATTTAAAAAAAAACAACAAAACAAACGAACAATGATGCATTTGCTTAAGAGGCGATTATTGCAGAAAAATAAAAGATTTAGAGAAAAGGAAAAGTGAATAAACATTGCAGCCCTTTTTATTAAATAAAAGAATATATACATTATACAAACAGAGGATCAGACAGGCTTGTTTTAAAGCTAACTCTACAAATAGAGGCCCAGACGAGCCTGTTCAAAAGCTAACCCTAGGAAGGAAGGCTGAGGTAGGCTTATTTTAAGGCTACCAACAACCCCTGGGCCGGTATGGGTGGTACCAGTGAGAAGAGAGGAGCAGATGCAAAACCGCCTAATGGTCCCACCCCATGATGTTCCCTTGATGCTCCCCCAGCCTCATGATAGTTAAACATTGGAGGCGGCAACACCTGGGAACCGAACGTGACGTAATCTTGCGAGCCTCCATCGACAGGTGAGCTGGGCATGGGTCACCACCGGCTTGAAGGGCAGGCATGGACGTGTACTGGAGAAAAGCCTTATGTTCTTCATGGACCTCCCTCTTAACGGTCAGTCACACTACCATCAGGATGACGCCTAAGCCCTACTGCACTGGAAGCCTGACGCGAGCTACAACCGCTATGGCTTTCGGTTGAGGGAGGCAGACCCCCCTTTTTGCTCGATTTAAGGGTGAGAGCACCTTTGGCTTGCTTGCCCTCATCCTCATCTAGGGCCGTCCCATTCCTTTAAGCCCTGATCACAATCCTAGCGAGGTTATCGAATGGGCTTAGAAGGTTGGAGAGTCATGTTTTCTGTTTAACTAAAGGGTTTGTGAAGTATGGAAGGACGATTCCCCCAGAAGAACTTACATAGAGGGCAAAGGTTGGTGGGAATTGGTCCACACAAGATTTGAAGGAAGAATTATCAGCGACATCAATCCTGACCGAATTCCAAAGAGGCCACCAACCGCTGGGTCTGCATTAATCCACAAGGATATTAATGAGGGCGTGTCTCGCGCACCAAAGCATCAGGTGCACAACCCGAACAGTCAAAAGACGCCTCGTAATCAAAGAAGGCAAAGAATTTGAGCGAACAAGGGGCTACTACCACGCATGAGGATAGAAATTCGAGCCACCCCTGCCCAGGGCAACGCGGGACCAAGGGCCCAGTCTGAGGAGTAACCCATTTTTGGTGAAGCGAGGCTGAGGCCGTCGTCACGCTAAAAGTAAACTTACCAACACTAAGGACCAATTCCTTCACTCCAGGCAGAAGAACATAAACGTTAGATTGAACCAAGGTCTTGCATGGTCCTCGGACTCAAGCCTATAGGAAAACTAACCACTCCAAAAATACCTAGGTACTAGACTGAACTAAGGCCTTGCATGGTCCTCGGACTCAAACCTATGGGAAAACTAGTTACTTACAGAAGAACATAAGTGTTAGATTGAACCAAGGTCTTGCATGGTCCTCGAACTCAAGCTTATAGGAAAACTAACCACTCTAAAAATACCTAGGTATTAGACTGAATCAAGGTCTTGCATGGTCCTCGGACTCAAGCCTATGGGAAAACTAACTACTCCAAAAATACTTAGGTACTAGACTGAACCAAGGTCTTGCATGGCCCTCGGACTCAAACCTATGGAAAAACTAGTTACTTACAGAAAAACATAAGTGTTAGATTGAACCAAGGTCTTGCATGGTCCTCGGACTCAAGCCTATGGGAAAACTAACCACTTTAAAAATACCTGGGTACTAAATTGAACCAAGGTCTTGCATGGTCCTCGGACTCAAATTTATGGGAAAACTAGTTACTTACAGAAGAACATAAGCGTTAGATTGAACCAAGGTCTCGCATGGTCCTCAGACTCAAGCCTATGGAAAAACTAACCACTCTAAAAATACTTGGGTACTAGACTGAACCAAGGTCTTGCATGGTCCTCGGACTCAAACCTATGGGAAAACTAGTTACTTACAGAAGAACATAAGCGTTAGATTGAACTAAGGTCTTGCATGGTCCTCAGACTCAAACCTATGGGAAAACTAACCACTCCAAAAATACCTGGGTACTAGGCTGAACCAAGATCTTACATGGTCCTCGGACCCAAACCTATGGAAAAACTAGTTACTTATAGAAGAACATAAGCCTTAGGCTAAGCCATGGTCTTGCATGGCCCTCAGGTTCAAACCTAAGAGGAGGCTAGTTACTCACAGAGGGACCTAAGTGTTAGACAAAGTCAAAGTTTCGCATGGTCCTCAGACTCAGGTCCCTAGAGAGACTGGCTGTGTTCGGTAAATGAGTAAACAAACACAAGCCTATGAGTATCACTTAAAGCATTCTGAGGCACATTGAACCTAACCCCTTAGCATAGTTAGCAACTAATGGCTTTCCTAAGCATTTTTTACTGTTTACAATATCTCATTCATGTGATGTGGAACCAATATTGTGGAGTCGTTCCCTCAACATTCAATCTGGCGAAAATAGGTCGTGGTGTTAAGGTGGTTCAATTATCGGTCAAAATCTAAGTGGGAACCATTGCTAGGGGCTTTACGTTTTTTGGTTGCCAGTTTAGAACAAAAAACGTGCTGAGTTTCAGAGATTGTGAAGCTTATAGTCGAAGCACAGGTTATATAAGTAGCCAAACTCATCGCAATGACAATAGATGCCAAGTAAAAAGAAAAAGAAGATCCATGCATTCAGCTTAAAAGGTAACATTAAAGTGTTTTAAACCAAAACGAAATATACAGTGATAAACCAAGACAAAGAGGAACGAAGACAAGGGTGGCGCAAGTCAACATAGCATGGTGGTACGATGAAATTGCCCATCTCTTTAACTCGGTAGAAAGCTTGTCCTTGGGGGTCAGCCGAGAAGCTTCATTTGGTGCCTCAAAATTCTAGCTCGGATGTGCAACTTCGAAGGACTCCTTGTCGACAAGGGTGACTTGGGGTCAGCGGGAAGCTTCACCACGTCTTGGGGCGCTGTTGGGTTACCAGTTTCCTTGTCCCCTAACGCCCCTTAGTGCCCAGTCTCCTCAGTGGGCTTGTCGGTTAATAGTGGATCATCGGCAACACTGGCCTGGCCTTCATCCGTCGCTTGTAAGGCTGAGCCCACTTTAGAGGTGATGGAGGTAGCCTCGCGAATTACGGGGGGGTAGTACACCCTCTCGGCCCTCTTGAGCTCAGACGAGGCCTCGACCCCCGCTTGGTTGAAGGCCTCACTCCAAGTCTGGGAGCAGTAGTGTCTGCATACCTTAGGGACTTAAGAGCCTTGAGGGCAGCCTAGGTCTTATCTACCCTATCGGCAAAGGCCGCGGGCTCTTTGGAGCACTTAGCTTCTGTCCTCGCAAACACGGCTTTTTCTATAGCCATCAAGGCCTCGTCCCTGGCGTACTCGGCGGCGCCTCAGGCACTTATTGCCTCAGCCAACATTTGCTTGAGGTCAGCAATATGCTCTTTAGAGACCTACAACTGACCCTCGACATCCCGCAGGCGCCCTGTCTGGTTTTCGGCCTGTTTCATAACGTTGGCTAGGTCAGATGCCACGCTGTCTTTAGCCTTCGTCATCTCCTCCAAGTTCTCCCTTGCCTTTTTGAGATCAGCCTCAGATTTTTTGAGGTTATTCATGGCATCCAAGCATTTGTCGCGTTCTTGACCCAGAGCTTTATCCTGGTTATCGGCCTCCTCTTCCAGCCTGAAGGTGGCCTGGATAGCCTGCTAACCAAAACAAGTGCACCGTAAGTTGGATATTGAGGAATAAAACTCAAACGAAGGAACAAGTACCGGAAGTCTTACGATGCCCAAGTACCTCTTGAGATTGCGGGCAACCTCTTGCCTCCTCATGCCCTCTAGCTCGGCCATGTCAATGGGGAGAAGCAGGGACCTCTCCAGAGCATCGGCTACGCGAACTCCCTCACCCCCTTAGAAGTCCCTGAGGGTGACGTCATCCATCAAAGGCTTCCCATGAAGCATGGCGGCGGGCAGCCAGGCCTGGGGCTTGGACTGCTGAACGACCTTTTTCCCCTTGTCTTGACCGCCAATCCTCAGCTGCTTCAAAGGTCGGCGGGCTTCATCTTCCTCTTGGGAAGAATGAGATCTCCCTCCATCCACTGGGTCTTTGCCCTTGGAAGGCCTCTTCCTCTTCGAGTTAGTGGACTCTGGCCGAGGGTCTGGGATTGACAGAGTGGAGGACGACCTAGTCTGCGCAGGCAAACACTTTGATGGGGGAGGGGGAAGCTTGGGTGGAGGAGAAGGAGGCTTGGAATGTAACCTCTTCAACATGTCCTTCCCCGGCTGGCCCTCGAGCAAATCAAACAGGCTGGTTTAGGGTTGCCTCTTGAAACCCATCTCAGCCTGAGTACTGGCCCTTGGAGACAGAAGATCTGCTTCAAATAAGCAGGGGTCGCCCAAGTCATCGGAGGGATCCTTGGACAGATAGGCTTGGTAGAATACACCAAATTTGTCCTCAAACAAACCCAGATCAATTACTTCTCTCTCTCTTTCCAAACTTTCTCCTTCGACCTCCGCAATTTGATGGGACGAGGAAGAATCTGCCAACAAGACGCCCTATGGGATGGAAGATCCTTCAGAAAACAAGAACCCGTGCTCCACCACGGTAATTTGGTGAAGTCGAGGTTCACGAGCCTTGATCACGTACTTCGGGGCCGGGAATGACTTCTGGGTTGGATCGTACCCAAGGATCTTGTAAGCAGCCCTAACTTGATAGTCGACCTCATTCACGAAGATCTCCGCCCTGAGAACGGATTGCAAGTCTTCCTTGTTGACCAAATGGAAATGCCGTTCAAAGGAGTGTGGATCTGCAAAAGAAAAGTATGTGCTGATCAGCAACCAAACGGTGCAAACTATGAAAACATAGCTTATCAACCTTCCTCTACTCTGAGTACCCTACCTAGCTCTCCCTCTACTGTCAGGCAATAGAGGCCATCGTGCCACTCTCCTGACACAATAAGAAAGTCCAGATTTAACCCCTTGCTGGACTCAGGGAGGCACTGGATAAGCCGAACCTTATCGTCCCTTGTCTTTATGTAGTAAGACTTACCTTTCAGGTGTTGGAGCTTATAACACCAGTTTATGTCATGATGGGTTAACCTCAACCCCATCTTCTCATTCAAGGCATTTACACATCCTAGTATCCTAAACATGTTAACGGCGCACTGGGTGGGAGTTAACTGAAAATGCTTAAGGTAGTCGCGCGTCACTGGCCCCATAGGGATTCTCATACTCCCTTTTAAGAAGGCGATTATGGGAATCACAACTTCACCCTCTTTCCTCCTAATATACCATTCCCCTTTCTCACAGTACCTCGGGCCCACGTTACTGGGTATCTTATAATCGGTGATAAATTTCTCCATCGCCTCTTCAGACTCAACTAACTTCTTGAATCTACCCATCCCTAACAACGGCCAAGAAACTCAAGAAAGGGCGAAGTAAAGAGAGGACTCAGAGAGAAAATTTGAGCTGGAAAGAGAGATAAGAAGACTTACAGAAATGAGGAAAAGCTCCTGGGAAAGGCTTTTTATGCTGGAGAGGGACGTCAGTTGGGTTGGAGGTTTGACCAGATTCAAAGTATATGTGCCAGAGTTCTTGAATGCAAGAGTAAGGAGGCAAATCGATTCAAATGAGTATTTATATCCTCAATTAAAAACAACCAGGCGGAGCTTCCCGCCCATAAAGACGGAAGATCCCCACTGATTGATTACCATCACACCATTGAACGTGGGGAGTGTGGAGCTGCCAGAATTTAATGTGGGTGCGTGCCGTATATCGAGGCGCTAGAAACGTGCATTGGGCAGGTGAAAAGACTCCAACACTGACATAGGCCAAGATTGGGCAAGCCCTGACGAAGGCTCGAGGATATCAAAATCCTCCTCCTCGTTTGAGGATACATACAGCAGGATTTTGAGGGGTTATTGTGGGGCCTGAGAATTTGGCAACCCCGGCCCACTTTGTACCCGGCCCAAGGCCCATGCCAAGGAGGAGGAAATGTCTAGGGATGAAGCATGAAAACCTAAATTGCCCAAGAGCCTTGCCGAGAACGACTCTGCCCTCGGCCAGCCAAGACCGTAGGAGGCCGAGGAACAAAGCCAGGATTGAATTGTCACCTCTACATTAAATGCGCACAATTAATGTTCAGACAACATTAATGGGAAATGACCCCTGAGCAGTGTTACCTCAATTGCTGCAACTCACTGGGAGTTCTGGTAAGGTGGCTGATGGAACGGGTTACCAGGGGAAGGCATGGATGATCAACAAGTGGAGGAAATGGATCGTTTGAGGAGGACTATATAAAGGAGGAGAAACAGATTGAGGAGAGCCCCATGGAAATGGGACGGCTAAGAAGCTCCTTGGACCGGGCCAAGGACAGGTTCTTAAGGATGGTTTCGGTTCGCCGGCGTTCGGTGGTGGAAAACACTGTATGGGGCATTGTCCGCTTGCTAGGACCTAGCTCTTGAACCCGCTCTCTACAAATTCATTGTATTGGGCTAGCTGGGCTTGAGTCCACTCACTCAACAATAGAAGTGCTCAAACCCAGTCCCTACAAATAATAATTAATAGCTTTATTATAGTAAGAGATAATAGATGATTTTCAAGATTTAATTTTAGCAACACTAATATCTTCAATATACTAAGAAACAATTTGTTTAATGAACTTAATTATAGTTTATCCTTTATTCTCTTATTGTACTATGGATAAATTTTTAATAAGAAAATCACGTATATCTCAAAATTCATATCCTACCTAAGATTTATTATCTCAAAGAACTCGTGTTGACTTGAAAAATCTTCATTCGAGTCATAGGTTGTGAAATATCTCATCTTATTATCTTAATAATCAAGATAAAATAAAAAGATATTATTTACAAAGAGATCCTTATAAACCTCTTCAATGGGAATTTGAATGACTCTCCTAGAAAATATTCCTTGAACTGCCACCAACTAAAGAGTAAAAACTAAAAAGAACTGAATTTAGACGTCAATTTAGAACCTACCAACCAACCAACTAAAGTAGTTTTAGTTTATTGTGCTGGCAAAAACTCTTATTGTGTGCTCGGTTCTGTGTGCGGTAGTTATTAACTAAAAGAGTACAGTTTTACTTTTGTACCCTTTACTTTTTACTTTAAAAACAAAACAAATGTCTTCGTTACACTCTTGTGTTGCCAGTCTCCTTATTGTTAGCTCATGGTCATCAACTCGGCTTCAGGCTTCTGTTCTCCAGTGCAAACTGAAACCACCATGTATCTCTCTCTCTCTCTTGCTCTTTTTGTGTTTATTTGTTCATTGCCAAAGACAATGTCTGCATCACATAGTGTTCAGGGGCTGACTTGGGGAATCTTTTTTTATTTTAATTTTTTAACATATAATATTTTAAAGTTTTTGTTTTGATCACCCTAAATTGAAAAATTGAACCCCTAGAAGAAACCCAATAACAAATCAATTCAACACTAACATTTATCTTAGCCTTTTTAAACAAAAAGGAAACCCAATAACAAACCAATTTAATCTAATATTTGATAATAAAATAATAGCAAATCCAACCACAAAAATTAGTAATTTGTTGATTTTAAATTTTAGGAAAGGTCAATAAAGTGTAAACAACTAACACTAAAAAATAATTAAGTGTAAGGTAGTGAGAGCAGGAAGTAGGAAGTAATTTTTATTTTTTTTTTATGATATATATATATATATATTTAATGAGTTATAAAGACTAATAAGTTATCAAAGTTGAGTTGAATGGTTAAATAATTAAAATAATTGAAAAGAACAAAGACAAAAACTAATAAATAATAAATTAAAATATTCTAAGCAATAATAATTAAAGTTCACTTAACAATAATAATTAATAACTTTATTATAGTAAGAGAGAATAGATGATATCCAAGATTTAATATCTTCAATATACTAAGAAACAATTTGCTTAATGAACTTATAGTTTATCTTTTATTGTCTTGTTGTACTATGGATGAACTTTTAATAAGGAAATCACGCATATCTCAAGATTTATTTCCTACTTATGATTTATTGTCTCAAAAAACTCGTGTTGGCTTGAAAAATTTTCGTTCGAATCATAGGTTGTGAAATATCTCATCTTATCATCTTAATGATCAAGATAAAATAAGAAGATATTATTTACAAAGGGGTCCTTGTCAACCTCTTCAACAGGAATTTGAATGACTCTCCTAGAAAATATTCATAGAACTGCCACCGACTAAAGAGTAAAAACTAAAATGAACTGAATTTAGACACCAGTTTAGAACCTACCAACCAAACAACTAAAGTAGTTTTGTGAAAACAACTGAAGTAGTTTTAGTTTACTGTGTACTGGCAAAAACTCTTATTGTACGCTCAGTGCTGTGTGTGGTAATTATTAACTAAATAGTACAGTTTTACTTTTGTATCCTTTACTATTTACGTTTTTTTTTTTTTGTTGAGAATTTTACTCTTTACTTAATTATTAATTTATTAGTCAGATTTATTTTAGTTATTAATAATAATAACTAGATATAAAAATTCATCCTATTAGGATTTAAGAGTCTTTTTGTTATCCGACACTAATAATTGTTGTTGGATTTAGTAAGTCTCTTTTGAACAAACATACTTCGTGATGGAAGGAGTATAACTAGAAAACCAAGTCAAATTATTTCTCCGAAAAAACAAAAAAAGGGAAGTTCAATTTGAAAAGGTCCTTACTCCTTAATTAGTTTAGCATTCGACAAAAGCCTGTATTTCCTATCAAAGGGTTTTTAATTAGAAGGCCATATAAGTACTCCTTCATGCATGATTCTTCAGTTTGCAATAATTTTTCCTCTACAGATTACTTGAACAACAATGGCATGAGGTATGCTAATTTCTTCCACTATTTTCGATTTCTCACATGTGGCATCAAAGCCAACTTATGCTTTGTTGTTCGGTAAATTTGATAATTTGGTCTTAGAAATTCTATAATTTAGTGATCATGGAATATGCGAGTTTCTGCATGTGCAAACGAAGGGCTGAGTAAACATTTTGAAATTTCTATAATTTCTATCGCCATGATTTTTGAGTGCCCGTGGATTGTTCTTTTGATTGCCAGGCGTAAAGTCAAAAGGTTAATAACCAATGTTGACAAACTTTAATCTTTCATATTGGAATATTGTGGGGTTTATATAAATAAATATATATATATATATTTATTTATTTATTTTAGGACGATTTTGGGTTATTATTATATGTGCGTTCTTGACTTTTTACAAAGATTTTATTGCTTACATTGCACATTTTGCAAAGATCTGTTGCATATTTTTATTACGGGATTTTCTTTTTATCCTCCAAGTTTGTGCACATGCAATTTTGTAATGCTATTGTCAATCTTTGAGTATGCAATTATTGTATTCGAATGCCTACTGGAATGATACATCAGTTTCAGGTGCAATTATTTTACAAAATAAATAGGTTATATATGAAATTTTGATTATATCTTTAAATAAATGATATGTTTAAGTGTGCTTATTGTTCTTTGAACATGTCATGTATGGAAATATCATTGTATGGTTTGTTTTACTTTAATTGCTATGATCATATGAGGTTTAATTAATTGATTGTATAACGATTTTTGAATTAGTGAATATCAAAATGAAGTTGTCTTGAACTTAAATAGTTCGGTGGTTGGAGTTTAGCAACCCAAAAAAAAAAAAAAAAAAAAAGTTCGGTGGTTGGACTTGGAGTGCTTCCTTTATCGAAAATGTCTTGAATAAAAGTGCAAACCTCAACACCCACAATATGTCTATAAATTTGAATAAAATTTGGATGAAACCCATTAGGTCAAAAACCCTTCTTTGGATGCCTGTAACAATAAAGCTACTTTAACTTCATCGTGCATTGGAGATAAGCTTGATTAAAAATCCCCAACAAGGGAGATAACACCTTGGGTATTTAAGGGTCATCAAATAGTCTATAGCCCACAACCCGATCCAGAAACCTAACGGCCCATCGAGCTAATGGGCGGCCCAGTCCATTGTTATTGAGGCCCATGGGTAGTCCACTAGCCCAGCAGGTGAGACTGTGGGCTAGTTTTTATGCCCATAAGTATCCGGTGGGCTAGTCCAGTAGCCCAACCCGTTACCCAGCCCGTTGGCCTAACCCGTTGGCTTGGCCTAATAACTCATAATTCATAACAAAAATATATAGGAAGTGTATGACAGATTGATCTTGAGATATTATAGAGGAATTTCTTAAGAAAACTCCCTCAACCACTAAGATGCTCAAAGTAATTGTGCTAAACTTAGTTTACTAAATATATATTTTTCTAGTAGTCTAGCAAATTTGAATTAACCATTTGACATTTTTTTATTAAAGATAAAAAAAAAATAAAAAATAAAAAACTATTTAAAGCCTTAATAAAAAAAAAAAATTAAATAGATTTGACTATAAAAAAATTTGTAATTATGTATTAAATTCTTTAATTCTTTCCTTTAAAAAAATAGATTGATTATTCCCTTATAAAAAATTGATTCTTTCCTTATAAAAATAATAAAATAATATGCTAACACAAGCCTACGGGTAGCCCATTAGGCCCAACCTGATAGCTCAGCTCGCTAAAGACAAAATGGGCATTGCCCATGGGCAGGGTCATGGGATGAGGTTTTCTCTTTTGGCCCAACCCAACCCGACCCGTTAACTAGCTAATAGCCCATTATGCCTAGCCAATTGTGCCCATAGGCCAAGTAAAAATGGGTCAGGCCGGCCCAACCCAGCCCATTGACAACCCTTACGGGTAGTTAATATATCATATAAAGATTTCACTTAACGCCTAAGCTTAATAAATATGAGTTCAACTATTTTATATTAACTATTCATTCTTATATACTCAACAATAGTAGCATTTTAGACTAGGTGTAACAAAGTTAAAGGAGGGGCAGTGGGAATAGTCGTGGAAAAAAGCTATGTAAGGTTTTGATAAACAAAGAAAGAAAGAGCCTTGTTGCAAGTTGGAAAGGAATGTGTTGGGCTATCTAAAGATTGGTTTTGAGTTCAATTTGATTTGGACCTAATCCGATTTGAAAGCATTCCAGTTTTAAATGAGTTTTTTTGTGAGACTTAGTCAATGGAGCGGAGTTTTGGACCTATTGTTTAGGATATATATATATATATATATTGTTGCTTCAAAATAAGGGTTTGATGTATTGCAATTTATAAGCCACCTTGGTACTATTCTCTTTGACATAGTGAAAATTGCACTATTCTCTTTGACATAGTGAAAATTGCTGAATTCCATGGACGTAGACATATTGTCGAATTGCAAAACTCCATGGATGTAGACATATCATTGAAGGAATCAACATAGCTAACTAGGGGTGTCAATTCGGGTTAACTTGTCGGGTTCGTGTCGTGTCGAGGTAGGGGTATTTGACTAAATGGCTCAGCCCTAACTCGACCCATTTAATAATCGTATCATGATCCTTCAACCCTAATCCTACCTGTTAATAAGGCTGGTTGACTTGACTTAACCCATTTGACACACTTAATGAACAAATCGGGTTGGGCTGACATAAATGTAACACAACTCATTTCAACTTGTATAATATTTAATATAACATCCATCTTGAAATAAATTTTTTTTTACATCTCAAAAGTAGTGCATACACTTCAAGTCTTCAACACACATTCAAAATAATATAGGTCAACAAAAATATAACATTCATCTAGAAATAAGTTCTTTACACTCCAAAAGAAGTGCATACACTTCAACCCAAATTCGAAATAAAGTAGTTTAACAAAGATAATATAGTTCAACAAAAATATAATATCCTTGGAACTTACCAAATGATAAGTATCAATATTGAAAGAATTGGAGCAAACAGTAGACTAATTTTGACTATGACTATGATTATCATCCAGAGAGAGAGAGAGAAATAATCGGTTTGACACTTTGAGCTTGAGAATTGGGTATGAGACAATAAGATAGTAGAGTGAGTAGTACGACTAAAATTAAAAAATAAAAAATAAAATTAGATATTTATAAGAAGGTTTAGAGATTTAGGATTTGTAGGGTTTAAAGATTTATGGTTTGTAAAATTTCAATTTCCAATTATATCCCTTGTAAGTTTTTGTAATTACTGACTTTTCTTTTTAAATGCAAAATATATGTTATATATAAAAGGTATTTGAAAAATCTAAAATAAAATTAATATTTATTTGCTATATGAGTTAAACAGGTTGTGTTAAGTGGGTCATTTCGGGTTGACACAAATAAATTAGCGTGTTAAACGTGTCTATTGCGGGTTATGCGAGTTGACCCGCTTATGACACGTTTTTTATTGTGTCACTTTCAGGTCGACCTGTTTATGATCCAAACCTATTAAGGCACAACCCTAACCCGCAAAAACCCATGTCGTGTTCGCTAGTTGGGTCAAACATTGACACCCCTAAGCTAACTAGGTAAGATGAGTTCATGAAGTGTAAAAGGACAAAAGTTCTCAGCTTATTGATTGGTTTCTATTTTTGACACTACCCACTTTGATGAGCTTTAATATTGAAGTAATACTAGGACACATAAAATGACATTACTCTTAATATTAACAAAGATAAATATGCTTTAATGAGATGTATGTTACTCCAGGAACACTGCAGGAGTACGTTATTAGCCATACTGTGAAAGAAAAAGGCATTCTAGATCTTTATATTGAAGCCTTTGACACTCTTCTTGCATGCTAGTTTATATAATGCACCATGACATCAAGTTATGTATTGTATAATTACAAAATATTTATATACTCTCCTGCAAACTAGTTTGAATAATTCTTCTTGACAACACTTTTTGTTCATTCTTTCTATTTAACTTGATGCCTTTGAGTTCACTCTAAGGCAAAGTTATCTGTTCTGGGAAAAATAAGAGATGGATTTGCAAGAGCAAACAGCTAGTCTTCAATCACCACTAGTTCCAATAGCTGAAGAAAATGGTGTAAAATTTACAAAGAAAATCAACAAAGATGAGATTGTAGAGGAGGCGAAGAAGCAGCTGTGGTTAGCAGGGCCGCTAGTGTCCGTTAATCTGCTGGTAAATTGCTTACAGGTGATTTCAGTTATGTATGTGGGTCATCTAGGAGAGCTAGCACTTTCTGGTGCTGCCATGGCCACTTCCTTTGCAACAGTCACTGGTTACAGCTTTTTGGTATGTATGAATATCATCTCACTATTTATCTTTTGAAGTTTTGAGTTATATTTTGCCAATCTAACATAAGCGACATTCGCATTGTTGCTATGGAAAAAAAAAATTGATAATAATCGTTCTTGGAAGATACGTAACTTTTTAATAGCTTTTTTTTTTTTTGGTACACTGACTGAACGCCAATCCAAATCTTTTATGTAACAAGAAAGATGTATCAGTTAGTTCTTGTCCACCTCTTTAACTAAACTGAACTAAATTCCTAGCTTCATCCCTGATTGATAGATTGGAATGGGAAGTGCATTAGACACATACTGTGGTCAGGCCTATGGTGCAAAGCAGTATCGAATGCTCGGTATACATACGCAGAGAGCCATGATTGTTCTTCTACTGTCCTGCATTCCCATTACACTCATATGGGCCACAGCACATCACATCCTTGTATTCTTGAGACAAGATCCAGAAATTTCAGCTGCAGCTGGACTTTATGCTCGCTTCCTGATACCCTGCATTTTTGGTTATGCGATCGTTCAATGTCATGTCAGATTCTTACAAGCCCAAAATAATGTACTTCCTATGATGATTAGCACAGGCATTTCAACATTATCACACTTATTCACTTGTTGGATTCTTGTATTTAAGTGCGGCCTTGGAAGTAAAGGTGCTGCTTTGGCGAATGGCATCTCTTATTGGATCAATGCATTGTTATTGATGGCTTATGTTCAAACATCTCCTTCGTGTAAGAACACATGGGCTGGATTTTCAAAGGAGGCCTTTTATGGAATCTATCAGTTTCTAAAAATATCAATTCCCTCAACTATAATGAATACGTAAGTTTCTGACTCTAACTGTTAGAGTACTTATTTATAAGTATGTTTTTCCAAGATTAAATTTTGTTGAACAGCTTGGAAATCTGGTCTTTTGAAATGATGGTTCTTTTATCTGGCCTTCTCCCTAATCCAAAGCTTGAAACCTCAGTGATGTCAATCAGGTTTGTACTACTTAAACTGGTTCTATGAACATTGCCTGCTAATGAAAAGTGTTTCCAAAAATAATTTCATTATGTACTAACTAGCTGTAGTGTATTTCAGCTTTAACACATGTGCATTGGCTTATATGTTACCCCTGGGGCTGGGTAGTACAACAAGGTGAATCTGAGCTTAATTAGGCTATTGTATTACTACCTCTAATATCTGCATCTTTTTGTACCAATGTATTTTTTTTTTTTTTTTTTTGGGATCTTTTTTCTGTTTGTTTAGCATAAGAGTTTCAAATGAGTTGGGTTCTGGGAGACCACAAACAGCTCGTCTAGCGGTTCGTGTTGCTCTATCCATGGTTGCTGTAGAGGGCATTCTGGTTGGAACGGCCTTAATATTGGGTCGTAATGTTTGGGGTTACAGTTACAGCAAGGAAGAAGAAGTTGTAAGATATCTGAGAGAAATGTTACTCTTGGTCGCAATATCCCACGTCTTCGATGGTCTTCAATCTGTGCTATCAGGTCTGCAGCAAACTTGTTTTATTTATTTATAATAATTCAATAGTTAGGGAAAGAGGAATTTGAATACTAGACATATCCGTAAGAAATACCAAAATGTGTCAGTTGAGCTACAAGACTTATTCTTTCCATTCAGTCTAAACATTTAAATTAATTTTATGCATTAGTCTGTGCGACACCTTGGGTAAATCTATAAGGACTATCAATTTTTAAAAGAATTTGTATATTTGCTCTAAAAGTCTATTTTTAATGACACTTAGACCATCATTAGGAGAAAATTGGGTTTAATGAATGTAATTTTCTTTGGTTATAATTTGATTGAAAATTTCAGGCGCTGCTAGAGGATGTGGATGGCAAAAGATTGGGGCCTTGGTTAATCTAGGAGCTTATTATCTTATAGGCATTCCCATAGCTATAACGTTAGCTTTTGTCTACCATACTGGTGTAAAGGTGACTTCATATCTTTCCCTTTCTTTGCCTCCTTTTCCTTTTTTAGGTTAATCTTATTTTGGATCTAATCCACAGGGACTCTTGATGGGAATCATAACGGCAGTGTTCATGCAAGCACTACTCCTTTGGATAGTTACTCTATGCAGTGATTGGGAGAAAGAAGTAATTAATCTACTTTGACATGCTTCTCAAAAAAAATCTACTTTGACATAAAAATTTACTTATATCATCGTCCGTCAACTTGATCTGATGGTTCACTTTCTTTGTTTTGTAGGTGAAGAAAGCAGCTGATAGAGTACATATTAGTCCTGAAGATGTATTACAATAAGGGTGAGTTTAGTCCAGCTTTTTGAAAAAGTGGAGTTTTCAAAAAGTGCGGTATGAAATTAGATTTTTTTAAAAAGCAGAGTGTTTAAGTAAAAACTGTTAAAAAGTGTTTTTTGAAAAAATTGATTGTTTGGCTAGTACTTATAAAAGTGGCAGTTTGAGTTGTAAATTACCAAAAATGACAATGTATATATACAGGGGTTTATTTCATACTTAAATCAACTACTTAATAATACTTATTAAAAAAAAACTACTTAATAATAATAATAATAATAATAATAACAACAATAATAATTTATTGTTAACTAAAATTTGTTGTAAAAATATTTTTACAATATTTTTACAACAAATCATACGTGGTAAGTTATTCTGATTTTAATTTGAATACACCACTTAAATTATTATTTTTTCACTAGTATTAGCTAGTAACAACCCACCACTTAAGATTTATTGTGAAAATATCGTGAAAATATTATAGTAGCATTTCTTAGTTTTAATTTTTAATTTTATTTTTCTCTTAATCTCTTTTTCTTTCATCCACGCGTTATTTATATTTTTTTCCCTCTTTTTTTCTCCTCCACACATATTCTTTACCTTCTCCCTATCTTCACTTTTGACTTTTCTTTATACTTTTCTTCTTCACCATATTACTATCATTTTGTCCACTCTCATTCTCGAACATACCATTTTTTTTTCTCTTTCTCTACTTTCTTCCACGCATTTAGTTACACAGCCCACGCCCACACACTTCTTCACCTTGATCTTCTTTATTCTTTTCTTTTTCTCTAAATTCAACCACACAAAGCTCACACCCATGCACTTCTTCATCTTGATCTTCACAGGTAATTTCTCTTAATTTCACCAAAAATCTTCAATACCTCTCTCAGCTAACACCCATACACTTCTTCACCTTGATCTTCACAGGTAATTTCTCTTATTTTTTGTGTTTGTCTTCAGTTTTCAGTGTATTTTGTGGTTAGTGAGATGAGAGTAATTTGGGTCAATTCTTGCATTTCCAATGGGAATATTGATCAAAAGCGCTTTTGTGTTTGCAAAAGCTCCTTAAACCTGCCTGCACATTTTGGCTCAATTCTTTGCATTTCAAAACGCAGCTTTTTTGAGAAATCACATTTTGAAACATTACCAAACGCTTGACTTTCATTTTTGCTCTCAAAAAGTGTGTTTTAGCTTCTAAAAGCCGAAACAAACGGGTACTAAAGCTTGTTCAAAAGCAATAGAAAATGGCTGCAGACATGAATTAGAAGATGTTAGGGATTTAGGCTTTGGTTGTACAAAATTACAAATGTTAGAACCAAGTTGAATATTAGGGTCTGTTTGGATACCGCTTATTGTTGAAAATTGAAAACTGAAAACACTGTAGCAAAATAATTTTTAAATATGTGAATAGTGTCGTGGGACCTAGTTTTAATGAAAATTTTGCTGAATTTCGTACTTGTGGGTCTCGTGAACAGTGCACGGGATCCACTATTTAAACGCCAGACGTAAACGCTATCCAAACTCCACCTTAGTATAATTATGCTTGAGTCTTAATTGTTACAATCATTCACCAGATATAACATACAATTAATAGCACAATAACACACAATATGGTAACCCAGAGAAAACTAATAGAACAACTATTCCAAAATAAAAACCACTTAAAGGGCACTATTAACCCCATGGAAAAACAAAATCTACTAGAATAGAACAAAAGTTTATACAATAAATTTAATCCTAAATCTATCATTACCTCATGTAATACTAACGTGGCTCTCCGTAACTCCGGATCCATAGGCTCTTATATTCTAGACTTTTTTGAATGTGAACTTCGCACTCATAACTTCAAGTACCCACTTAAAGGTTTACTCTAACAACTTTCATATAACTAGATTGTACCAACTTCACTTTAATCATCAGATCTTCAAAACTTGAATTGGATCTCCGGTTCATACTTTAAGAGAGCTTGGAAGATCTCCAATGCTTGTGTGACAAAATACGACTCTCCAAAAGTCTTGAAAAACATGCTTTAGGTTTACTTTTATACTTGGCTTGAAAACCATGAAACTCTAAATCAAACAGTTGAAAGAAACAAAACCAAAAAACTAATTCTACACAAATCTCAATTGATCGAGAGTACATATTGAGACTAGCGAATCTTAACGGGTTAAGCTAGAATTTACCTAGAGTCAAGATTCCAAAAAGCTTTGGTTCTTCTTGTTGCTTGAACCTTGGCTTGTTCAGATCTTAAACTAGATTTCAAGAAGCATTAAAACACACAAAGATTCATAACTTGGTTACACAAGGTCACAATTTGCCAACATAGTACTATGGACTCAACATAAGATAATAATGGAGCTTCATATTGGAAAATCTAGACATTCTAGTATTTGGAAAAACATTATGCCAAGTGAAAAACACCCTTGAACGTTTAGACCCCAAATTATAAAATATCAATTCAAGCTTATAATCAAACAATTAATGTGCGGAACATGAACATAAGCCAATCATAGAATTGATAACTAATCTATACCAAATATAAACACATCGACAGTAGTAAATATAAGGCAAAGATAAAGGGAAGGAAGATGCAAACACACGGACAACACACGATGTGTTATCAAAAAGGAAACTGAAGTCCTCGGCGTAAAATCTCTCCGTCGCCCTCTAAGCGGTCAAATAATCCACTAAAGAATGTAGTTGGGATACATGAACAGCAGAAGACCCTCCAAGCCTAATCTACCCAAGTACCTAAGCCCTCCAAGCTTCTTGCTCCAACGAGGTTACATCGAACCTATTTCTTCTTTAGCTTCCCGAATTTCGCTACTAGACCATAGCATCAACCAATGTATATTGGTTCCTTCCAAACTGCTTCCCTTAGTACCAAATGAACCTTCTCACAGATGTAGGTGTGGTGAGATAAGGATTTGGTCAATGACCTCTCAAGGGTATGACAATAGAGAGGAAGAGAGTAGAGGAATTTGAAGAGTCTTTAAGATAAAGATTGGGGATGAGGCAATCTTATTTTTCTCTAGGGTTTCTCTCACAAAAATCCTATGTAGAAGCTCTCTTAAAATCGTAGGTATAAGGGTCTATATATAGTAGGGTGAGAAAGGAATACGAAGAGACAGTTTTTGTCAAACAGGGTAAATTGGCGGCTTGGTCTCGTGACTTGTCCAAGTCGCGAGTTCAAGTTGCGACGTAACGGCCTGGCCAGCCTGGGACTTTTGTCCTGTAGTGCGACAGCTGGCACGACCCTTCAGCTTCCCTGTGTACATCTCACGTGCCTGCATTTGGCGGCTTGTAGCCGTGAGCCACTCGCGAGTACTAGCTACGAAACTCTGCTTCTTTGCACATACTTGAGCTTTTCTTCACATCTTCTCACACACTACCCTTACAATAATCCCACCTAAATACTGGGTTACTAAGTGCTAAATTACAAGTAAATTGGCACGGAATAAAGCCAACAAGATGATTGATAAATTTCAACCTTACAAACTTTAAGCAAGTGTACACATGATTAATGTGGCTTTGTTCTACCCACTTTTGTAACTCTATCTCATGAAATATCTGCCAATTTATTGATATATAGTCACCCGAGCTAACTCTAACTCCTAGGAAGACCCTACTCAGAGTTCATTGTATACACTTGAGTATAATAAAAACTAGTCGCATACCCGCACGTTGTGTATGATAATATTATTGTTTAAGTTATTATTTATTAACATTTGTTTTTCATTATCTTTTAAGTTAATAACACATATACTTTTTCTTAAACCTTTACATATATATATATATATTATTTATTTATTTAATGTGAATCTTTTCATATATAAACATGTATATATACAGGGGTTTATTTCATACTTAAATCAACTACTTAATAATACTTATTAAAAAAAAACTACTTAATAATAATAATAATAATAATAATAACAACAATAATAATTTATTGTTAACTAAAATTTGTTGTAAAAATATTTTTACAATATTTTTACAACAAATCATACGTGGTAAGTTATTCTGATTTTAATTTGAATACACCACTTAAATTATTATTTTTTCATTAGTATTAGCTAGTAACAACCCACCACTTAAGATTTATTGTGAAAATATCGTGAAAATATTATAGTAGTATTTCTTAGTTTTAATTTTTAATTTTATTTTTCTCTTAATCTCTTTTTCTTTCATCCACGCGTTATTTATATTTTTTTCCCTCTTTTTTTCTCCTCCACACATATTCTTTACCTTCTCCCTATCTTCACTTTTGACTTTTCTTTATACTTTTCTTCTTCACCATATTACTATCATTTTGTCCACTCTCATTCTCGAACATACCATTTTTTTTTTCTCTTTCTCTACTTTCTTCCACGCATTTAGTTACACAGCCCACGCCCACACACTTCTTCACCTTGATCTTCTTTATTCTTTTCTTTTTCTCTAAATTCAACCACACAAAGCTCACACCCATGCACTTCTTCATCTTGATCTTCACAGGTAATTTCTCTTAATTTCACCAAAAATCTTCAATACCTCTCTCAGCTAACACCCATACACTTCTTCACCTTGATCTTCACAGGTAATTTCTCTTATTTTTTGTGTTTGTCTTCAGTTTTCAGTGTATTTTGTGGTTAGTGAGATGAGAGTAATTTGGGTCAATTCTTGCATTTCCAATGGGAATATTGATCAAAAGCGCTTTTGTGTTTGCAAAAGCTCCTTAAACCTGCCTGCACATTTTGGCTCAATTCTTTGCATTTCAAAACGCAGCTTTTTTGAGAAATCACATTTTGAAACATTACCAAATGCTTGACTTTCATTTTTGCTCTCAAAAAGTGTGTTTTAGCTTCTAAAAGCCGAAACAAACGGGTACTAAAGCTTGTTCAAAAGCAATAGAAAATGGCTGCAGACATGAATTAGAAGATGTTAGGGATTTAGGCTTTGGTTGTACAAAATTACAAATGTTAGAACCAAGTTGAATATTAGGGTCTGTTTGGATACCGCTTATTGTTGAAAATTGAAAACTGAAAACACTGTAGCAAAATAATTTTTAAATATGTGAATAGTGTCGTGAGACCTAGTTTTAATGAAAATTTTGCTGAATTTCGTACTTGTGGGTCTCGTGAACAGTGCACGGGATCCACTATTTAAACGCCAGACGTAAACGCTATCCAAACTCCACCTTAGTATAATTATGCTTGAGTCTTAATTGTTACAATCATTCACCAGATATAACATACAATTAATAGCACAATAACACACAATATGGTAACCCAGAGAAAACTAATAGAACAACTATTCCAAAATAAAAACCACTTAAAGGGCACTATTAACCCCATGGAAAAACAAAATCTACTAGAATAGAACAAAAGTTTATACAATAAATTTAATCCTAAATCTATCATTACCTCATGTAATACTAACGTGGCTCTCCGTAACTCCGGATCCATAGGCTCTTATATTCTAGACTTTTTTGAATGTGAACTTCGCACTCATAACTTCAAGTACCCACTTAAAGGTTTACTCTAACAACTTTCATATAACTAGATTGTACCAACTTCACTTTAATCATCAGATCTTCAAAACTTGAATTGGATCTCCGGTTCATACTTTAAGAGAGCTTGGAAGATCTCCAATGCTTGTGTGACAAAATACGACTCTCCAAAAGTCTTGAAAAACATGCTTTAGGTTTACTTTTATACTTGGCTTGAAAACCATGAAACTCTAAATCAAACAGTTGAAAGAAACAAAACCAAAAAACTAATTCTACACAAATCTCAATTGATCGAGAGTACATATTGAGACTAGCGAATCTTAACGGGTTAAGCTAGAATTTACCTAGAGTCAAGATTCCAAAAAGCTTTGGTTCTTCTTGTTGCTTGAACCTTGGCTTGTTCAGATCTTAAACTAGATTTCAAGAAGCATTAAAACACACAAAGATTCATAACTTGGTTACACAAGGTCACAATTTGCCAACATAGTACTATGGACTCAACATAAGATAATAATGGAGCTTCATATTGGAAAATCTAGACATTCTAGTATTTGGAAAAACATTATGCCAAGTGAAAAACACCCTTGAACGTTTAGACCCCAAATTATAAAATATCAATTCAAGCTTATAATCAAACAATTAATGTGCGGAACATGAACATAAGCCAATCATAGAATTGATAACTAATCTATACCAAATATAAACACATCGACAGTAGTAAATATAAGGCAAAGATAAAGGGAAGGAAGATGCAAACACACGGACAACACACGATGTGTTATCAAAAAGGAAACTGAAGTCCTTGGCGTAAAATCTCTCCGTCGCCCTCTAAGCGGTCAAATAATCCACTAAAGAATGTAGTTGGGATACATGAACAGCAGAAGACCCTCCAAGCCTAATCTACCCAAGTACCTAAGCCCTCCAAGCTTCTTGCTCCAACGAGGTTACATCGAACCTATTTCTTCTTTAGCTTCCCGAATTTCGCTACTAGACCATAGCATCAACCAATGTATATTGGTTCCTTCCAAACTGCTTCCCTTAGTACCAAATGAACCTTCTCACAGATGTAGGTGTGGTGAGATAAGGATTTGGTCAATGACCTCTCAAGGGTATGACAATAGAGAGGAAGAGAGTAGAGGAATTTGAAGAGTCTTTAAGATAAAGATTGGGGATGAGGCAATCTTATTTTTCTCTAGGGTTTCTCTCACAAAAATCCTATGTAGAAGCTCTCTTAAAATCGTGGGTATAAGGGTCTATATATAGTAGGGTGAGAAAGGAATACGAAGAGACAGTTTTTGTCAAACAGGGTAAATTGGCGGCTTGGTCTCGTGACTTGTCCAAGTCGCGAGTTCAAGTTGCGACGTAACGGCCTGGCCAGCCTGGGACTTTTGTCCTGTAGTGCGACAGCTGGCACGACCCTTCAGCTTCCCTGTGTACATCTCACGTGCCTGCATTTGGCGGCTTGTAGCCGTGAGCCACTCGCGAGTACTAGCTACGAAACTCTGCTTCTTTGCACATACTTGAGCTTTTCTTCACATCTTCTCACACACTACCCTTACAATAATCCCACCTAAATACTGGGTTACTAAGTGCTAAATTACAAGTAAATTGGCACGGAATAAAGCCAACAAGATGATTGATAAATTTCAACCTTACAAACTTTAAGCAAGTGTACACATGATTAATGTGGCTTTGTTCTACCCACTTTTGTAACTCTATCTCATGAAATATCTGCCAATTTATTGATATATAGTCACCCGAGCTAACTCTAACTCCTAGGAAGACCCTACTCAGAGTTCATTGTATACACTTGAGTATAATAAAAACTAGTCGCATACCCGCACGTTGTGTATGATAATATTATTGTTTAAGTTATTATTTATTAACATTTGTTTTTCATTATCTTTTAAGTTAATAACACATATACTTTTTCTTAAACCTTTACATATATATATATATATTATTTATTTATTTAATGTGAATCTTTTCATATATAAACTCTATATATTCCATCTCTTTATATAAGTAAAACCATAGACTACTACTCCATAATGATAGTGGCTAATTAATTTTATCATTTTTTATAATGCAATATGTTGAATAAAATAATTTGAGAAGAAAAATAAAATATATAACAATAAACACCAAATTAATTATCTCTCCAAATCATGCTATGTAATATAATAATATTACATTCTTACATACTATCTTTAATTCTTTATAATGCAATATGATAAAATTTAACAATCAAAGTGGTAAAAAAAAAAAAACCTTAAAACACAATTAAATCGTATCAACCTAAAGTAGAGCTCTAAAAAACACAAAAATTTATCAACCTAAAGTAGAGATGCCCAAAAAAAAAAAAAAAAAAAATCCACCAAAAATTGAGAGAGAGAGAGAGAGAGAGAGAGAGAGAGAGAGAGAGAGAGAACCTTTTTGTGAGGAGAACTATGCAAAGAATGGAAGAGAGAATGACAAATTTATAGTAAGATGATTTGAATATGAAGAGACAAAATAAAGGAAGATGAAGGGAAGATAAATAGTAATATTAAGGTTGAGGGTAGTGGGAGATGAAAAGGTAAAGGAGGAAAAGATAAAGGGAAAGATGAAGAGACAAAATAAAGAAAAATGAAGGGAAAGATGAATGGTGATATTAAGTTAAGGGTAGTGGGCAGATGAAAAGGTAAAGGATTGAGAAAGGTTGGAGAAAATGTAATTATTATAAAAAAAAAAAAAAAAAGTAAACGTTAAAAGAAATTATAGGAAAATTGGAAAGAAAAATAATAATGACGTGAAGCTAATATGACTCAACTGAAACGCAATAACAATAAATTATACTCTTTAACTTTTAGATGTATATAAATGTAACTAAAGACTTCCTTAATGGATGTAGGGCAAACTATATAAGTCTCTCTCTCTCTCTCTCTCTCTCTCTCCTCTCTCTCTCTCTCTCTCTCTCTCTCTTAACCCTTTAATTTAAGGGTACACTTTTAACATGGGACAAGCTTTAAACACAAGCCCACTCCATTCCATATCACAATCTACAATATAGAATATAGATTTTTAACAATGTAGTTGAGAATATCTATATTTTGGTTGCAGCTGAAGAGATGATTAGAGAAAAAATGTGAAAGTTATTATTGGCATGCGCACATGGCATGAAGCAGCACTAGTAGCCGATCTTAAGATAAAAAGTTCATAAATATAAAACAAAGAAAGAGGGAAAGTAAAAAATTGCAAAAAACTTGATTTATTAAGCACCTCTAAGTACTTCTACTTTCTTTATCTCCCTTGCAATCAAATGGAGTCTTAGAAATTGTAGATCAGGAGAGTTTTTGAGAAAAAATTAAATAGCTTAATTAGTAGAAAGAGATTATTGTGGATTGGTCATAGTGAGCAATATACAACTTACTAATGTCTATGAACTACAAATTAAAGGAAACAGAACAACAAATCCAAGAACAGAAAATCAAACTCATAGAGAAGTCAAGTGGTGCACCAGAGTTTTTGTGTGCACTTCTCTCTCACTATCATTGGTACCAAGCCAAGAACAAATGGTGACCAAGCCTAAAAGCAAACAAAGAAAATTGATTACCATACACGACATAGAAATTTAAAAAATATAACCAAGAGCCTTCTAGGTTCCTAGCTCAACTAGCATGTCCTAGTATTTCAAACGGAGACATTCAAGATTCAAATTCCCCTCCCAATTGTAACTATTGAATTATCAAAAAAAAATTTAAAAAAAAATATATATATATATATATATATACATCACAAGTATAAGGGACACATTAAGTAGCCATAATCAATCTAATACAAAAAAAAAAAAATAACACCAGATCTAGAATGGTTCTGGTTAGAATTATCGGGAATCTAAGAAGTAAACTGTAAGTTGAATTAAAATTAAAGGATCAAAGATATACCTTATCCAACACATTCGAAAGCTAAAAACTTGCCATAATCAATTCTAGGGATTTCCCAAGCCTCAATATCTGAAACACCGCTTCATTCATTTTGCTTCACAACCAAATTCAAAATTCTCAAAAATAAATATAATATTTACTCAGGCTAAGAGAAACATAACACATTTTTCCATAAAGAAGTGAAAATTTTCCATTCAATCCATTGGCATTTATGCAAACTAAGAAAATGGTGGCTCCAATTTGAAAATAACAGTAATGAATATGGATTTTTTTTTTTTTTTTTTTTATAATATCATTATTTGGTAACACAGTCAATTAAAAGGGAAAAATAAATTCTCTGAGAGAATTACTTGGTCGGAGGAAATCCACTTTCTGAAACAATTGAAGCAGCAAAAATAGCTTCCAAAAAAGCAGTTCCTATGCATCATCAATCAACAAAATGCACTCTTTTGCCTCTGTTTGGTTGGCAAGAAAATTGTAACCAAAAAAAAAAAAAAGAAGAAAAAAAACTTCAGAAAATTCAAATTTAATCATACTAAGCAGGTTTAGTAGAATTTTCAACAGTCCATTTCCAAAAAAAACGAAACGAAAAACAACAGAAAATTGCAATCTAACTTCCTATTTTTTAAGTTCTTGTTGTTTTTCTCAGAAACCAAACAGGAATAAGCAAAGAATTTAGAATTACATGCTATCATCATTTTTGTTTTCTCGCCAAAAGGTACTTGGACTACCTCAAAAGTACTTGCAAGATGCAAAAGAAGGAAATTTTATTCACTACATTTTTTCTCATTAACTGTTCCAAGTGTAGTATATTTCATATATGAAAGTAAATTATAAAATAAGTTTGATCCCACTTTAGTAGTGGAAGAATATTATTTTGATTACACTTTGGAAGTGGAAGAGTGTTATTACGGTATTACTTTCTTAGAAGAGATACAGGGCAAGAAACAATAGAAAAATCAAGTGGAAAAATGTGTTTGTTAGTGATGATACTGAAAAAACCACCAGTGAGCCACACGGTCCTCGCACACTCGAAACAGCACCTGCACAACACAAAAGCTGAAGACCTTAAGAGGAGTACCGGTATGGTACCGGCCAAATACCCTCCGAAGGTCAAGTTAGAACTTCTCACAACTCTAAAGTGCTAGAGCGGGGTCAATTATGCGTACCTTGGCTTGTGAGGGTATTGGGGTTTTTATAGTAGTAAAGGGTGGACCTCTCTTCCTTGGAGTAGAAGTCTTTTCCTTATAGGAATCCTTATGAGCGTAGATTGCGGAATCCTTTCCTTATAGGACTCTAATATTGAACGTGGAAAGCAAGTCATCTTTTTATCATTCATGCGTGGTGATCAAGTCAAGAATACATTGGAGCCGTCAGCTTTAGAGCCGTCAGCTTTGCCTACTCCCTCATTAGGGTCATCAGCTTCGCCTACTGCCTCGTCAGGGTCGTCAGCTTTGCCTACGACCTCTTTAAGGTCGTCAGCTTTAGGGTCGTCAGCTTTGCCTACGACCTCGTTAGGGTCGTCAGCTTTAAGGTCGTCAGCTTTGCCTACGACCTCGTTAGGGTCGTCAGCTTTAAGGTCGTCAGCTTTGCCTACGACCTCGTTAGGGTCGTCAGCTTTAGGGTCGTCAGCTTTATTATCTTCAGCTTACTGCCTTCAGCTTGCCCTTCAGCTTACTACCTTCAGCTTACTATCTTCAGCTTACTACCTTCAACCCTTCAGCTTACTACCTTCAGCTTACTACCTTCAGCTTACTATCTTCAGCTTACTACCTTCAGCTTACTACCTTCAGCTTAACCTTCAGCTTACTACCTTCAGCTTACTATCTTCAGCTTGCATAATAGAGCTGACGGGTCTTTGGAGATCAACTTTTATTTTTTCAATTAAAAATTCCCCTTATCAGTTGCCCCCCACTCCATAACCTCGTCAGCTTTAGTTGCCGGGTTATGGAGTTAACATCGTCAGAAAGGTCACTTATGTGTGACGCCTCGAGCAGCCTTTATTAAATGCTTGAGCATGTGGCGCGAATTGATCGGTTCTGTTTTCGGATGAGCCTCTACAGTCAACACCCGTGGGCGACACTATTTTTGAGGAAGGTGACGATCTTACCAAGTTCGTGGCAGACCTAAAAGATGATAGCGTCGTCCTTTCCCAGCCTGTTATGGATTTGTTCACGAATCCATCCATTTGTGGATAATGGCATTAGCTTGCTTTTACTTGATGGACTCGTCCACTTGTGGGACAAGTCATACATTCAACCACTTTGTGGATAAGTTCATTCATTTTTGAGGGGTCGTCCGCTTTGTGGACTTAGGCTCATCTACTTCGTAGACTTGGTAATATGCCTGTCCATTTTGTGAACTTAGGCTGATTTGCTTTGTAGACTTTGGTCAAGTTTGTGGATTTATATTAAACTCGTCTACTTTGTAGACTTGGCAATAGGCCCGTCCACTTTGTGGACTTACGCTCGTCTACTTTGTAGACTTGGTAATAAATTTGTCCACTTTGTGGACTTAGCAATAGACTCAATGATAAACTCGTCCACTTTGTGGACTTAATAATTTTTCATTCTCTCAGTTTGAGGTCGTCCACTTTGGACTCATCAATGTCGTCCACCTTGTGGATTTAATAGGGTCGTCCACTTTGTGGACTTATTGAGGTGACTAAGTGTTGGTACCTCATCACCATTTTGGGTCGTCCACTTGTAGTCGACTTAGTATGGTGATCATCTACCCATAGACGACTTCGGTCATACGTCTACCCGTAGGTGACTTAACGTAATGACTATTCACCCGTAGGCAACTTTGACCACGTGTCTACCCGTAGGTTGCTTAGCGTAGCGACCGTCTACCCATAGGTGACTTAGCGTAGTGACCGTCTACCCGTAGGTGACTTAGCGTAGTGACTGTCCACCCGTAGGCGACTTTGGCCATGCGTCTACCCGTAGGTGACTTAGCATAGTGACCGTCTACCCGTAGGTGACTTAGCGTAGTGACCGTCCACCCGTAGGCGACTTTTTGGCCATGCGTCTACCCGTAGGTGACTTAACATAGTGACCGTCCACCCGTAGGCGACTTTGGCCATGTCTAAATAAACTCCTCTTATTATAATAAACCATGCATTCATAGAAAAAGTAGTTCTTAAAACGAAAACCTGCCCTTTGGGCTTTGTAGCAAAAACTAAAGTAAATAGAAAAACTAAGTATAACTAAAATTCACTAAGGTAAACTAGAAATAAAGGGGTGCCGCTCTTCATGCCATCCTTTTTACTGGTAGTACTTCCGTAGGTGCTTGGTGTTCCATGGGTGGTGTAGCTTCTGTCCGTCCAGCATCTCCAGTTCTCGCCATCTTCCGCCCTCTGTCCTGTCGCGTATCCTCCTGTCTTTCTCTCTTCTCTCGAGTCAGAAGCGCGTCTTCAGCATTCATGTACTTGGTGGCCCTGTAGAGTACTTCCGACATGGTCTTGGGGTCATTTTTGTATAGTGAGAACAAAAACTTACCCTTTCGCAACCCATTTGTGAAGGCTGCTACAAGTATTTTGTCGTCGGCTTCGTCGATCGATAGCGCTTCCTTATTGAAGCGTGTTATGTAGGATCTCAGCGTCTCGTCCTCTCGTTGCTTGATACTCATCAAGCATGCCGTGGACTTCTTATACCTGTGTCCCCCAATAAAGTGTGTAGTGAACTGAGCGCTTAGCTCCTTGAAAGTGCTGATGGAGTTCGGCGTCAGTCGGCTGAACCATACCCTTGCGGGGCCCTTCAGCGTTGTAGGGAAGGCCCTACACATGATTTCGTCCGCTACCCCTTGAAGGTGCATCAAGGTCTTGAAGGTCTCTAGGTGATCCAGAGGGTCCTTCACTCCGTCGTAACTGTCTATATGCGGCATGCGAAATTTATGTGGTAGGGGGAAGGAATTGACAGCTGCAGTGAACGGCGAGTCGGTGCGATTTACCAGATCGTCAAGGTCGCTAGATACCCGTCCTTTGAGGGCATTCATCATGACCTCCATTTGTTCCTTTATTGCCTGTATCTCCATGGCAATGTGTGGTTGAGTTGCATCCGTGAGGGATGGCATGCTCAGATTTTGACGCTCCGGTCTACTAGGAGCATTACTGCCTTCCAGCCTTTCTCGTTCTCTTCTATCGGCACTGGTGCCTTCTTGGTCCTGCTCTTGAGTGCCGTGACCTGCATTTTTCTGGCATAACTGTTCCTCCAGATCGTTGTTTTGCTTAGTGAGGCGTTCCACGGTTGCAATGAGAGTCTGCACCTGTCTCTCGAGTGCAATTGGGCGTGGTTCGTCTCCTTGAACGTTGTTAGTGGTCGCCATCGAGCGAGTAAGTACCATGCAACTCTTTGTCCGGGAAGCGATAATATGGCTTACAAGTTGTAAAAATCTTTCCCACAGACGGCGCCATCTGATGATGCCGAAAAAACCACCAGTGAGCCACACGGTCCTCGCACACTCGAAACAGCACCTGCACAACACAAAAGCTGAAGGCCTTAAGAGGAGTACCGGTATGGTACCGGCCAAATACCCTCCGAAGGTCAAGTTAGAACTTCTCACAACTCTAAAGTGCTAGAGCGGGGTCAATTATGCGTACCTTGGCTTGTGAGGGTATTGGGGTTTTTATAGTAGTAGAGGGTGGACCTCTCTTCCTTGGAGTAGAAGTCTTTTCCTTATAGGAATCCTTATGAGCGTAGATTGCGGAATCCTTTCCTTATAGGACTCTAATATTGAACGTGGAAAGCAAGTCATCTTTTTATCATTCATGCGTGGTGATCAAGTCAAGAATACATTGGAGCCGTCAGCTTTAGAGCCGTCAGCTTTGCCTACTCCCTCATTAGGGTCGTCAGCTTCGCCTACTGCCTCGTCAAGGTCGTCAGCTTTGCCTACGACCTCGTTAGGGTCGTCAGCTTTAGGGTCGTCAGTTTTGCCTATGACCTCGTTAAGGTCGTCAGTTTTAGGGTCGTCAGCTTTGCCTACGACCTCGTTAGGGTCGTCAGCTTTAGGGTCGTCAGCTTTGCCTATGACCTCGTTAAGGTCGTCAGCTTTAGGGTCGTCAGCTTTGCCTATGACCTCGTTAAGGTCGTCAGCTTTATTATCTTCAGCTTACTGCCTTCAGCTTACCCTTCAGCTTACTACCTTCAGCTTACTATCTTCAGCTTACTACCTTCAACTTACTATCTTCAGCTTACCCTTCAGCTTACTACCTTCAGCTTCCTATCTTCAGCTTACCCTTCAGCTTACTACCTTCAGCTTACTGTCTTCAGCTTACTACCTTCAGCTTACCCTTCAGCTTACTACCTTCAGCTTACTACCTTCAGCTTACTATTTTCAGCTTACCCTTCAGCTTACTACCTTCAGCTTACTGTCTTCAGCTTACTACCTTCAGCTTACTGTCTTCAGTATGCATAATAGAGCTGATGGGTCTTAGGAGACCAACTTTTATTTTTTTCAATTAAAAATTCCCCTTATCAGTTAGTATTTTCACTCAAGCGAATTTCGAGTGAGAGTTTCTATGTGAAAATTTAAATGTTTCACTTGAGATTCATTCTATATATATTGTTTAAACTCTTATTATTCAAATCTAATAAAAGGACTATTTTTTTTCTCAGAAATGTTAAATCTAGAGAGAATTGATTTTAGGAGAGAAAACTGATTATGATTAATCCGGATAAATTACAAAATGGGACTTCTTGCTTATATAGCAAAGCAAAGCATAACCAAATCACTAAACTGACTAAAAGAATCTAAGATAGCCATTATTGTGGAAGGATGTTTGAGGCAATTTTCTGGATAGCATTAGCAAACCAGCAAGGCCTAAGTCCACAAAGTCAGTCCAAAGCCCGTATCTACAGCCCACTACCCGTGAGAATGAGCACCTGAAATTGGGTTGAATTGGGCCTGCAAAAATTAATTCCCCAAGGCCTGTGGCTAGAACACAAACCGAGATTAAATATATTCCTTCTTCATTATGTGGACCAGGCCTACACAAGGATAATAAAAGGAGCCATGGATTGAGAGAAAAAGGGTCATTCCGCATCAACTTGGGCCCATCTAAAATCTGACAAATGAGCTTGGAGTACTTATGAGGCCATCAGATTCATGTTTGGTGCCAAAGTGTAAGCAAAAAAAAATAAAATAAAATAAAATCATGGAAGCAATAGTACATCTATTGTGTAACAAAGTTTATGCCCATTTTTGTTACATGCCACATTTTGTAACACTCAGCAGTTGTACAAAACATATTTCTGAGTTCTTAACTACACAAATAAGAGGGTCCTTTTTTTTTTCTTCAACTCATTAGTCCCTCTTTCCTTTATTTCTTGGAGCTAATATCTATTTCTCTCAAGTTGTGGGAGCTGTTTTTGCTAACTTTATAGTTACTGGTAGCCTGCCACTTCACAGTTAGCATGAATTCTATGAGTTTGATTTATTACATGTGCTTCACAATTTGTTTTGTTCAAGAGAGAAATATATGGGTTGCCTACAACCAAGATGAGTTTCTATATATCCTATTCACTTTACATATTTCTACATATCTTTATATGATATTGTTTAATATCTTGCTTATGATTGCCTACAAATTTCTTCATATTAATTTGCATATGTTTCATACTTTAAATTATTTACACATAAGGAAATTATTATTCTCATTAATGCATTATTTTTATTGCTTATATTATATTATGATTTTGCTGAGGTGAAACACAATGGTAGCGGTCAAAATGACCCATTAACATGACTACATGAGTACCGAACTCAACTACCCCAAATAAAGTCCTAGTCTAGCCACTAACTTATTAAAACACAGCGCACCCCAAACAAAGAACAATATTAAAATTCATGCCTCTAAGCCACTATTCATTGTTCATTTCGTTGTTATTTGTTAACCCCCTTTGATCCAACACCAAGCAGTTTGATGAACTTTTGTACTGACTAATTAGGGCAGCACGTGCCTTGCACGTGCTTGCCGTGGAAAAAATGTAGTAATTAAGGTTAATTCTAAATTTTATTTGTATCACAAAATAAAGATATGAATAATTTGATTTTTAAAGTATATAGAGATTTACATTAATCAAAAGATACATTAATTTTAAGAATTTTGATAATTATGTCATAAAAAGTTAATTTCATTCACTAATAAATTTTGATCAACTACAAAGTTAAGGTAGCTATTTAACATATAAATATTTATTTAATTATAATAGTTTTTTAGTACCTACTTGCTAAAGACAGTATATCTACTCTCTAAAAACTTCTAAGAATAATAACGAATATTATTATTTTCCAACAATAAACAACTAAGTTTTGCTAAAAAAATTAAAAAAAAGAAAAGAAAAAGAAAAGAAAAGAAGATAACAAAAGGCATGAGTCATCGAATTTTTCATTAGATAAATTATAATTTTTGAAAATTTAAACTTAGAAAATCAATGTTCTTTAGATAATAAATAAAACACCTAATATTGTCATTTTAACTTTCTATGAATTTTTATCATTTAAAACTCAAAATACGTAAAGAAAATTTTTAGGATGTTAAAATTTAGCGGGGGGAGTAATTTAGACATTACACAATAAAATATTTTAAGAATCATAAAATTTCATTAGGGTTTAACTGAGAGAATAACAATATGACATATTTGCTCTTTTACAAAATATTAAGGGAAAAATTGTTGGATTTTAAAGTTTAAGGAAAAATTGTAAACTACCCAAACATAAATGATGAAAAATTATTTTTTCCTAAATTTTTGTTTTTGTTTTTGTGTGTAAAACTATGTGTTTTTACTTCAAATAGTGTGTAAAGAAAAAAATATATATACAAAAAGTCAATTCAAGAAAATTGTATGTGGAATAGTGAATTTTGGCTCAACAAAGTTGATTAAACCAACAAAAAATTTCTAAAAACACAACAAAATGACACAACATTTTCATAATATCTTTATAATTTTGTTATATTTTATTTTAACTTATAAAGAATTGACAGTCAGCAGTTTTGAAAATATTGTGACAACATCAAGATGTCTTAACATTTTTCACACACAAAAAAATGTTATATTCATGACATTTTCACAACAAATCATAAGTAGTAGGTTACTACAAGTTGTTATTGGTGGGCAAAAAAATAATTTCATTGGTAAGTTTAAATTAGAACCAATAACAATTTACCATATTTGATTTATTATGAAAGTGTTGTGAAAATTATTGTGAATATAGCTATTCTTTTTCGCAATACTTTTATTTTTAGTTGTAACTGATTCTAGTATGATATTTTATTATTTTATTTTGACCTATAATGAATTAACACCTTAACAATTGTGAAAATATTGTGTCAATTTATGATGTTAATATTTTATTATAATGTGAAACAGCGTGAATTTGACAAACCAAAAATAATATAGCAAATATACTACAACTTTATGCATTCAAAAAAAAAAAATGGCCAGCAAAACAATGAAAATTGAACAAACCAAAACTACTGTAACTAAATTACTGTAGTTTTTCTCATTCACTCTTTATATATATATATATATATAGAAATATACATTGCACTTACAATGTAAATTCATACTGTAAACACATAAAAATTGGCAAATGTTGTACACATTTGCAAAATTTGTACAATTTTTTTATGGCAAATGTATATAATATCTGTTACCTTTTGTGTGTATACAACGTAAGTTTACATTACAAGTAGAAAGTAAACATATAAAGATATTTTAAAAGAAGGAAAAAAATAAGTGCTCAAACCAAGTTGGTGAACTTGAAAGAAATAAAAAATATATATAAAAAAGGGAAAGAGGCAACTCACTAAATCAAAAATACTGTTCATAACACTGTTTATGAGCTTATTAAATGTATATAATATTTACTACTTTTTGTGTGTATATAATGTAAGCTTACATTACAAGTACAAAGTAAACATATAAAGATCCTTAAAAAAAAAATTATAAAAAAAAAAATGCTCAAACAAAGTTGGTGAACTTGAAGAAAACAAAAAAGTGGGAAAAATGCAAGTTACTAAACCAAAAATATTGTTCATAATACTATTCATTAGCCTATTCGTTTTTTTTTTATATATATGGAAAAAAGAGCACAAATCAATGACTAAAAAAAAAAACGATGAACAATACATATTGAACAAACCAAAAGTACTGTAACTATTATACATTCACCCAATAAGTGTCACAACATTTTCACAAAATATTTATTTTCAGTTGTGGTTGGTCTCAATTTCATATTTTATTATTTTATTTTGACTTATAAGAAATTGACACCTCAATAATTATGAAATTTGTTGTGTCAGTATAATAATACATATGGAGTTCTTATAAATATTTAAAAGAAAAAAAAATTACAAACACAAGATTGAAAAAAAAAAAAAAAAAAGCTATAGCTACTGTAGCTACCGTGCCACAAACCCGTTTGGTACATGATCTTAAAAACTAAAAATTATTGTTTAAAATTTTTGTTGGTATATGTGTTTAAAAACTGAAAATTATTATTTAAAAATTTTTATAAAAATACGTGTAAGTAAAATAGTATATAAAAATACGTAAAATATTGTTTAAAAACTAAAAATTATCGTTTGGAAACATTCACCAAACATCCAGGAAAAGCAAGGAACTCCTGCACTTTTGAACAACCACTCATACAATAATTGAATGACATCCTTGGTCAATACTCAACAGTCAGTAGTGACTCAATAGCATCAATAATGGCTTCAAGAAAGCCATGCGAAGTTGCGATCAAAAAATTTTCATCTCTTTCCGCCTTGCAACAAGGTTCGAGGTAATACTTTCCTCACTTTCCTGTCCACAGCTTGGAACAATTGAATAGGCTCTTTCTTCCGTTGTCTTCAACACTTAACACGAGGCTTTTTTCCATTTCCTGCTAGGATATATGCTACTGATACCCATCCTTGGAACTTTGCTACCGGTCTTATCAGTCTAAAGGGATTTTCAATCAGTCTTATTTCCAGTGCCTTCAAAAGATGAAGTCAGAGCAGCTTTATTATTACACGCATCCAATTATCTAGTCGGTGAAAGATTTTGCACATAGTGGCTTTCATCCAAAGTAGAACGAGGAATACCATTTCTAGGAATGATATAAAAAGAAGCAATGCTTCAACAGTGCACTTTTTGATTTATTGAGTTTTTTTTTTTTTCTTTTTTTTTGGGAACGGTTGCTGTAGCGCCACTTTGGATTGTTCGGTGGCACTGTAGCTATAGTAGCTACAGTATTTTTTTAGTCTTCTGTTTGTTTTTTTTTTTTTTTAATATTTATAAGAACAGCATATATATATATATATATATATAGTTATACTGACACAACAAATTTCACTATATTTTCATAATTAATGAGATGTCAATTTCTTATAAGTCAAAATAAAATAATAAAATATGAAACTATGACCAACCACAATTGAAAATAAATATTTTGTGAAAATATTGTGACACTTATTGAGCGAATGTGTAAAAGTTACAGTACTTTTGGTTTGTTTAATATGTACAATTCATCTTTTTTTTTTTAGTCATCGATTTGTGCTCCTTTTTCTANTTTAAACAATAATTTTTAGTTTTTAAGATCATGTACCAAACGGGTTTTATATTTTCAAAACTTTAGCACCAGTTTTTAACAAATATCTTATTTTACTGTTTTAAAAATTAATTAATCTATTATATTATACAATTTTATAATACAATCAATATCTCAATTTTTATTTTATTATACAACACATTAAAATAATATATCTATACAATAAAATAATATAATTTGATATTCAAATAAAAATTCAAAATCCAGTAAAATATTATTTAAAAAAATATATTATCTTGCTAAAGTACCATCATAAAAGTAGGATGGTTTTCCTTAAAAAAAAAATAGTCGGATGGTTCTGTAACTCAGTTGTAAAAGTTTTTAGAATTGAAAGTACAGATAATGCAAGATTTATGAAACTTGATACTAAATTTTAGTATATTTAGAGTTTTAACATGCTAGATACCAATGCTAATAAACATTGTTGAAGGTGAATTTTTGTATTAATAAAAATGTGCACATGAGGATGAGACATTCAAATGAAAATCAGAAACACAGATAGAAAATCACATGGTTTCCAAAATAAAATAATATATAACGGGCATAATGATTGTGGGGTATCTATTTTGTTGAGAAGTGGTATATGATAAGATGAAGTAGTAGGTGGGAGTGGCACTAAAGAGTAGCCATCATTTTATGAAGGTAATAGTTCTCCACTCTCCCTTATCCCTTTACATGATATTCAGACTCATTGAAGAAGAAAAAAGAAACAGACAAAAACAAAAACAAAAAAAAAGCACATGAACATACACATACACAAATTGTACAAGAACATACAAAATTAGTTCCCTAGAGTAACTACTAGAGGTCTTCGCATGGTTGAAAGTGAATGATACTGAATATGATGCAAGCTTAAGATAACTAGAAATACTCCTTCAACTAATCTCATGTTGATCATTTAACGTTTTAAGCTTCTTTGTTAATTTGTTACTATAATTATACTTCACAAATTCTAAAAAAATAAAAAACTTTAAGACCTCTCTTGTTTGCACGAACTAGTTATAGAACCGGGAGAAAAAAAATAGTAAAAGGAAAAATCGGGAGAGAACTGGAGAAGGTTTTTCTCAAAATTAATTATTTTGAAAGGGATAGTGTTTGTTTTTTTTTTTTTTTGGCGTAAGAGATAAAATTCCATGTCCAAGACAAATTTGACAAGGAACTAACCAATTATATATGTTACAGTGGTTTTAGTCTTTTAGGAGTGCCATTTTTTGCCATAGTTCTGGCGTGGTATATGATGATGGCTATTTATCATTTTTACACATGGACTATTATTTATTATTTATTTTCTTCACCACTAATAATTATTTATATTAGAATTGTGACTTAAAAGTTGTCTTCTTAAATTTCTCATATGTTAGTACTTGCCAAATTAAATAATTGGAGTTTTTTTTTTAACAATTTCTTTTTAAGAAACATTTTTTTTGACATCTGTTCGTATGTAAAACAGTTTGTGAATAAATATTTGTCTTAATAATTGAGACAAAGTCTTAGACACAAAATATTTAACATTTGTTAATGTGATAGATTATTAATGCCACGTAAAAATGTTATGTATAAGAGATTTGATGGTTCTAGTTAACTCAACCGGTAAAGTTTTTTATGGTTGTATAAAAGATCTGAGATTTAATCTCCGCTTACACTAAAAACTAATTAGTATCTTGATCTGATGATAATGAACTATTATCAATAACAAACATCATAAATTAAAACTATCTCTTAAAAAAAAAAAAAACTCAAAATGTTGTCAAATTTGCTGCTTAGAACAGCAATAGCATTGCTCGATAATTAATTATTGTACCAAGGTAATCAATTACCATGGAATTCAGTGTGTGGCTGTAATTAAGAATAAAGATACGTACCGCCAAGTTTGACTGCAGCTCATCACATGTGGATGGCCACATAATAAAGGTAGGAGATTTCAACTTCTTTCCATTTTTGAATGCCTCCACTTGATGAGCTTTTGATTTTCCTTTGCGACGCCAAGAAAGTTCAACATTGCCATAAATATAATTAATGAACATCGCTGTCATAACCAATTAATACTTATTTATTTTTTCATGTATAATTTTTTTTCCTTAAAATTTTGTATAAGAAAATGCTAACAAGTACTTTTAGGGTACTCATTAATAATTTATTTAAAAAAATTTTTTATAGAGAATGAAAAAAAAAGTAATTAATATTTTAACAGTTTTTTCATTTTGCATAAAAATAGTATCTAAATTTTCCTAAAATTGATTATTAATAAGTACCCTAAGGGCACTCATTAACACGACTTTTAAAATCGATTAATATTATAATAAATTCATTAATTATTATTGTTATTGATGTTTCATTAATTAATTTCGCTGATATTCTTTTTGATATCTCCTCATTGTATTTATTAAAGAATTATACAAAAATCACCATATTCAATAATTTGTAAATTAATAGCGAATTGATTATTCTCCCAACATCAACACAATTAATTAACCTGCAATTTCTCCTTACAGAAGTGCTGCTTCTAATTGTTGACTCTTTTGATTTGAAGGAAGATTTTGGGAGTCAATCAATTTTTTTTTTTTTTTAATTTTAATTTGAACCCTAGGGGTGTGTTTGGATACCACTTATTTTCTAAAAACTAAAAACTAAAAATACTGTAGCATATAATTTTAAAGAAAAATAATATGTTCATAATATTTTCACAACATTTTTACAACAAATTTTAAGTGATAGGTTTTTAACTGGTTGTTATTGTGAGGGCAAAAAAGTAATCTTAGTATTAAGTTCAAATTTGAACCAATAACAACTAACTACTTATGATTTGTTGTAAAAATATTGTGAATATAAAACTTCTCAATTTTAAAACTAAACTAAACAATGCACACGTATCGAGTAAGGAATTGGACAAATTGTTATGCAAATAAATGCTGAACGTGTACAGTAATTGAAACGTCTAAAAAAAGTACACATGGATCCAGCAAGGGTGGACAAACTTCGTGGTTGAAACATGCATGGTACCGTGGGTCTCACTGTTCAAACACTAAATACAAAATATGCAATAAACGTTATATCCAAACGCAGATCGTGTTTTTCCCCTTTTGTTTTCTATTCAAAAAAACACATCACACATTTGTCTCAGTCACGTTGGACTCATCCCATATGAGTGGAGCAACGAGTTAATGGTGACACAATATACCACAGCTTGTGTGATGAGTAGTCCAGATTGATCCACGTGTTGCAATCTAGGATGAACCTTCATCAATTATTCTTTTTTTTTTTCTTCGAGTGTCCAAAATTTTTTGAGCATTTGAGCATTTTTTCAGATGTGTATCCACTCACATCAAGTAATTACAAGGAGTGAGATGGCAGCGTGACACACGAATATTCTAAAAACATCCGGTAACAAGATCTTAAAAAAATTATAAAAATGTTGTATTATTGTTATTTATCGTAATAATATCCTCAAAATTAGTAGGATATTCGGTAAGGAAACTTGTGTAAAAATAAAATGAATTGGCACAGCTATCTAGGTATGTTGAGCTCATGAAGTGTAAAAATAAACAAAAAGTTTTTAGCTTATCGATTCGTTTGTACTCACATTAATGAACTTTACTACAGCCGATGAATCTTTTCAGATGTAATAATTAACTAATAAGGCAGAGATAGGTATGATTTTGTGATTTGTCAGATGGAGATTAGGTTTATTTGTAATTAACTAAATAACTCATGAAGTTTATTTGTTTATTACCGTATAAGGCCAACAATAACAACAACAACAACAACAGCATGCTTTATTACTTTATAAAGCAATGATGAGAGAGACTGTTGTTTCAATTGAGCTTGATACCTTTGACGCTCTTCTCTTGAGCAAAATCTTCGGTGACAGAGAAAACTAAGAGATGGGTAGGGAAGAGAAGAAAGCTAGTCTTCAACCATTGCTACTTCCAATAGCTGAAGAAAATGGTGTAAAGTCGTGTAGAAAGGAATTCCACATAGATGAGATTGTGGTGGAGGTGAAGAAGCAGCTGTGTTTAGTAGGGCCTTTAGTGTCAGTTAACCTGCTGGTAAATAGTTTACAGGTGATTTCAGTTATGTATGTGGGTCATCTTGGAGAGCTAGCACTTTCTGGTGCTTCCATGGCCACTTCCTTTGCTTCTGTCACTGGTTTCAGCTTGTTGGTACGTATCAAATATCATCTCAGTACTCTTTATCTTTTGAAGTTTTGAGTTATGAAATTTTAGCTAGTTTGGCAGATTCAGCTTTTAAGCCTTTTTTTTTTTTTTTTTTTTTTTTTTTTGGAGTTGAGAATCGATTGAACTTATGAGTTGTGAAGTCTATGTTTTGCCAATCCATCTCCCTGTTACATACAACAATCAACAATGACACAGAGCTTAGTCCTAAGTTAATGAAAAAAAAAAAAAAATCTCACACAAAAAGGGGCGTTCCGAGAATCGAACTCGCGACCTCTTGCACCCAAAGCAAGAATCATACCACTAGACCAAACGCCCGTAGACATACACAGTGTTACTTTGATAAGTAAAGAACGTGTTGTTTTGGAATTGGTGTTTTTAGATATGCATTTCGCTTTTAACATCTTTTTTTGAGGTCCACGGACTGAACTTCAATCCAAATCCTATATGAAACAAGAAAGATTTGTAACATGTATCAGTTAAACTAGTTCGTTCCATCTATTAATTAACTTTTTTTTTTTTTTTTTTTACTGCACATCAATCACTCACCACCAGCTGTTCTACCCTTGGTTTGAGACATTGAGATTCAACTTCAGCCATTTACTCTGGCTCTTCAAGATCTAAGCTAGTTTCATTATTGAAAAATGGTAGAGCTTGACACAACTTTGTTAATTTAATATCTAAGATACCAGATTCTTTCAAATCTTGTTTTAAGGATATAATTTCCTTTTTTGATTGATCTATACTCGTTAGATATATGTGTCTTTAGTATTGGCAAACTGTTTCAAATTATAACCATCACTCAAGTCAAATTATAAGTCTTGATGTGTCTAAGTGATATACTTGAAGATCAAGACAAAGATTCATGAACAACTCAAGCAAACTGTAAGTTCTGCTAGCTCAATAACACTCAGCTGATTGAGCTCACTTAATTGTTAACTGCAAGCTCGATAGTAGTCGATTGACCGAGCCTCAGGGATATAGAATTCTTGATCCAAGCCCTTGATCGACTTAAGGCTTGGGATTTTTGCCCTAGACATCCAGAATATATAAATGAACAGTTAATTCTACCAAAAACAAGTTTTTAGAAAGTGTTGCGTTGATATACACCTACGATTCTATGACAAGCATATGTCTCTCCCTTACCATCAAAGTCGAAGAATTGTTAGAGAGCCATGATTGTTCTTCTACTGGCCTGCATTCCCCTTGCACTTATATGGGCCAATACCGGCCAAATTCTTGCATTCTTGGGACAAGATCCAGAAATTTCAGCTGAAGCTGGACTTTATGCTCGCTTCCTAATACCCTGCATTTTTGGTTATGCACTCCTTCAATGTCATATCAGATTCTTACAAGCCCAAAATAACGTACTTCCAATGATGGTTAGCACAGCGATTACAACATTATCACACTTACTCATTTGTTGGATTCTTGTATTTAAGTCCGGCCTTGGAAATAAAGGTGCTGCTTTGGCAAATGGCATATCTTATTGGATGAATGCATTGTTATTGATGGCTTATGTTCGAATATCTCCTTCGTGTAAGAGCACCTGGACTGGATTTTCAAAGGAGGCCTTTCGTGGGATTACCGAGTTTCTAAAACTATCAATTCCCTCAGCTATAATGCTCAGGTAAGTTTCTGATTATAACTCTTAAGTCTCTTATAGTACTTATTTATAAGCACACCTTCCCAATATTACATTTTGTGGAACAGCTTGGAAATCTGGTCTTTTGAAATGATGGTTCTTCTATCTGGTCTTCTCCCTAATCCAAAGCTTGAAGCATCGGTGCTTTCAATCAGGTTTGTACTTAAACTGGTTCTAAGAAGATTGCATGCTAATAAAAAGTGTTTCTAAACATATTTTCACTATTTACTAACCAGCTGTGGTGTTTTTCAGCCTTAACACATGTTCAATGATTTATATGATACCCCTGGGGCTGAGTAATACAACAAGGTCAATCTGAGCTCAATTAGAATGCTGCATTACCTCAATCTGCATCTTTCTGTACCAATATATCTTTTTTTTTTTTTCTGTTAGTTCAGCATAAGAGTTTCAAATGAGCTGGGTTCTGGGAGACCCCAAGCAGCTCGCCTAGCGGTTCGTGTTGCTTTATCCTTGGTTGCTACAGAGGGCATTCTAGTAGGAACAGCCCTGATATTGGGTCGTAATGTTTGGGGTTACTGTTACAGCCAGGTAGAAGAAGTTTTAAGATATGTGGGAGAAATGTTACTCTTGGTTGCAATATCCCACTTTTTCGATGGTCTTCAATCTGTGCTTTCAGGTCTGCAGCAACCTTTTATTTCTATACTTTGCAATCACTCCAAACATTTAAATGAATTTCATGCATTCGTTGGTGCTACATTTTTTTTTTTTTGCTGAATATTTGTGCAACACCTTGGGATTAACACATTTATAACTAGATAGAATTTGTACATTCGCATCCAAATACTAAATATAGGCTCCCATACTAAGGTAATAAAAGTAGATCCACCAATGCATAGTCATAGCTGAAGTACAGGTATATAGCTAAATACAAGACATCCGTTGAAATAGTTTTTTCAAATGTATTCTCTTGCTCTAAAATCCTATATCTGTTTACAGTCATACGGGTAAGCTGACACTTAGACCATCATTAGAAGAAAATTAATGTTAACGCAGCTGATTTTTCCTCTAGTTATGATTTGATTGAAAATTTCAGGCGCTGCTAGAGGATGTGGATGGCAAAAGATTGGGGCCTTTGTTAATCTAGGAGCTTATTATCTTGCGGGAATTCCCGTAGCTATATTGCTAGCTTTTGTCTTCCATATTGGTGGAAAGGTGACTTCATATCTTTCCATTTCTTTGCCTCTTCCTATTTTCGGTTAATCTTTACCCATTCTTTCCCTGACCAAAAAAAAGAAAAAAAGAAAAAGAAAAAAAAGGGAGAAACATTTAGCTTATGAATGTGTATTTTGAATCTAATCCACAGGGACTATGGATGGGAATCATAGTGGCACTGATCGTGCAAGCATTATGCCTTGGGATAATTACTCTATGCACCAACTGGGAGAATGAAGTAATGTACCTTGACATAAAAAGTTACATATATCATCATCTGCCAATTTCATCTGATGGTTCATTTTTTTTGTTTTGTAGGTGAAGAAAGCTGCTGAGAGAGTAAAAAATAGTTCTGGAGATTCATTACCATAAACTCTCACCAAAAACAATAGAAAATGGCTGCAGACACAAATTAGAAGATAATAAAGGAGTTTCATATACTGGAAAGAACATTATGCCAAGTTAGAAACTTCAAGCAAACGTACACAAGACTGATGTGGCTTTGTTATGTCCATTTTGGTAGCTCTATCTGAAGAAATTTATGCCAATTTAGTGATATAGAGTGCCACACTTTAACAAAGCATAAACCTTAAGTAGCTGAACTACCTCAAATCAAAAGTACTTGCAAGAAGCAACAGGAGGAATTAATTCACTCCATTCTTTCTCATCAATTGTTCCAAGTAATTTGGTGAACTTTGTACTGAAATGGTATTTTAAATTGAAACATGATGAAATGTATCGTTATGAAGTTGATTGTTGCAACAATGGTTGCGGAGACCGTGCATTGCATGATGTGGTAACCGGTGATTGGTCATAATTATGTGGCGGAGCAGAGGTAGAACTTGTGGTAATGGAGGGAAGGGGTTGTTTCATGCATAGGGATGAATGATACGGATGAATTGGGTAGGTTGCTGAGAAGAATTATATAATAATCCAATGGTTTGGATCAATCGTAGATTAAAAAGTTTATTTTTTAAACAAAATGTCACCCAAATCGCATTTGACTAATGAAGAGACTAATTAAAGGGTCTAATGAACTAGTCTGGCCATTAATATGTGGAGTTAGTTACCACTACTCACCCCTATTGGCCCTTAGTGGGAAAAGTAGTTGTATTGTTAGACGCAGTGATTATATTACTTGCTTATAGGGGAATCACAAATAATAGGAAAAAAAAAGTTCGTAATAGCAACGGAACTAAGAAAACTGTACAGAAAATATAATTCTTTTTCTATTATATTAATATTAGTCCAAATTGGAGAAATGACAAAATCCATCAATAATTCCTTCAAATCAATTAAAAAAATGCTTTGCTTAATAGTTGTCTCCCAAGCAGACACAGTACTTATTCAAACCTCGCTCCCCTTTCACCTAAACCGGTTCTTGAGTTAGACTTTAGTGGGTTGGACCCATTGAGGGCTTGAGCCACCCAATATAGGCTCTCCTTTGTTGGGCTAGAATGAATGTGCGTCATGGCCCTCTTTTATGGCGAGCTTGGAGCCTCTAAATTCTCTGTGGGGATCTCTTATATCATGGTCCCTTTTGGATCTTCTGTTTTGGGCCTCGTTGATCGCAGTATGACCCAGGTTATATTACCCAAGTTCTAATGTCTCACAGGCCTTTAGGCTTTGACTCTTTGAGGATTGCATAAAAAAATGTGTCGGGAATAGCATCTTTTTCCTTTGTAGGTATTGAAAATTTATTAGTTAAGACTTAAGAATCTTGTGAGTATGTAACTCAAGTTCATAGTCTAAACCCTACAAATTTCAGTGTTTTGAAGAACATTTTGCCAGTCCTACTTAAGCGAATGTACACATTAATACGTCTTTGTTATGCCCAGTTTTGTAGCTCTATGTTAAGAAGTTTCTGCCAATATAGTGACATTGAAGGCTTGTTTGATTTGAGCAAAAAAAAAAGATGTATTTTGCATTTATTTTCAGTTTTTTGTGGGACCCACCACTAAAAAACTAGTTGAAATTTGTATTCTATTTTCATTTTCAATATAAAAAAAAATAGGATTTGAATCGGCTCTAGGAATTTTTTTTTCTGGAGGGTTCATTAAGAAACTTGAATTAAACAAAATTTAATTAAAAAAAAAAAGAACTTGAATATATTGAGTTATTGAAAAACACACACACACACACACACACGCAAATATATGAAGTTTTACAATTTCCTTCTATGAGTATTCCTATTTTAAAATCGTCTCATAATAATTTATTATTAGTTGTTATTATCTATCGTAAATTTAAGCATGACCATTTTTTTTTTTTTTTGTTAAGTTTGTATAATATATTTTTTTATGCAATTGTGGTTATATATTTGTCATTTTTTTATAAAAATATTTTAAACTAAATGAAAAAACTCAATTCTACTTGCACTGTATAATTATTAACTCACACAACCACATTCATCCATGCATAAATAATACACTAAGTTGTTGTTTGATTGTGGGATAAGCTGATATATGATCAGAGTGTGTAAGATTTAAAATAAGGTGTGCAAAAATATTTTTAAGAATAAATTAAATTAGTAAAGCAATATTTTATATATATAAATATTTTTTTTTTCATGTAAGGGGGTTCATTTGAACCCCCTGAAGTGTATGTGCAACTGCCCTTGATTTGAATACAAAATCTTATTACGACTTTTTGGTGTTTTCATTTTTTTTTAAATGAATATAGTGGTATTTTCGTAAAAAACCAAATCTATGTGTCTTTCTAACATTGACTTGTCACATCAAAAAACACTATCTCTCAATTGTGTTGAATTATTAATTGAAATTATAAAGTGGGAAAAAAAGAAGAAGCAAAAACTAGACTAAAAAATAATGCCAAACATGAAATGGGTTAGGTAGAGAAAATGAATACAAGATTTGAGAAACAAAAAATGAGTTTAAAAAATGAAAAGAGAATATGAATCCACCCTCAATGATAACCAAACAGGACTGAGTGTCACACTTTTTTGCCATGCATAAACTTTTTAAGTACCTGAACTGCGTCAAAATTAATACCTGAACTGCGTCAAAATTAATACCTGAACTTTTGTGCTGTAATTATACTTTTGAATGAAACAAAATGAAATGTATTGTTATGAAGTTGACTATTGCAGCAATGCTAGTGGAGGCAGTGCAGAGCATAGTGCAGTAGTGCTGGTAAGAAGTGATAATCATGTGGCAGAGGACCTGGCACTTTTGGTAATGGAGGAAAGGGGTTGATTCATGCGTAAAGAGGATATGGATGAAATAATTAGGTTGCTGAGAAGCATTACAATGGGTTCAACTGACTTATATGATCTAATGGTTTGCATCAAGATTTTATTTTTGAAACAAAATGTCATCCAAATCGCATTTGAGTAATAAAGAGACTGTAATTGTATACTGAAAAGGACTAAAAATGAACTACACTGGTCTTGCCAATGTAGAGTTGTTAACACTAACCATCAAAAAAAAAAAGTTGTTAACACTACTCACACCCTTAGGCCTTACCCTTTTTATTTGTTTTTTTTAAATAGGCAGAGGCTAATTAGGGAGGAATCATTGGTTCCTGCTAGAAAGGGAAATTACAGAAGAATCATTGTGTATATATTTCTAAGTGGAAAGAACTTTCATAAACTGTTTATCTTCCAAAGTATTTTCCTGCATTTGAATTTACGGAAAGTAAAATGAATCCATTGGACGTGCATTGGTCCAAGAGAACTAGGCTAATCAGGTCCCCCATTGATCAGTATATAAATAAAGCACCATATCAACCTTTTTGTTTCATTGCAATACACTCTTGTTTGCCTCATCCTAACATCCAAATCAAATTAGCAAAAAATGGCTTTTTGGGCTCCTATTCTTCAGTTTGTTGGGTTAGCGATACCGGCAGTGGCACCAGTGATTGCACCGCTGGCAGTGGTGCCAGTGGTGGCACCCTTGGTAGCAGCAACTACACCAACTGCACCCTTGGTAGCAGTAGCTGCTACAGTTGCTGCTGTCGAGAAATTCCAAAGGACAGAAACGCAAGAGGAATCAAAGTCCCAAGATGAAAATTCAACCTAGATGGTTGCTTAACTTCAACTTGTGGAGGCCTTGACAAAATAATTGTGTACTTAATTGCTTAGAGATCAAATAATAAAATGTTTTGAATTTTCGTTTCCTGATTCTTTCTAAACTAGTTTTCACTTGTACTTCTTATGCACTATACTTTCTCCTATAAAAAATAAATTCAAGCAAAAGCCAATCAAAGAGGAACCACGTATAAACTGAGAGGGGCTGTGTCCCCCTCAATTTTTTTTAAAACATTAAATAGTAGGTGTATATTTAAGATTTTGGAAAATAAGTCCAAGAAAAATTATATTTCCCCCCAAAGAAAATTATATTTAAACCAAAGATAATAAAATGGTTACATGCATGGCCTACTCTTTTGGCCCATCGCAAAACAATTTTTTTAGTACAAATACAAACCTATTTCTACAAATCTGAAATTCCTAATAGTTATACACAGAGTCAAGAGAGAGAGGCTCCCAAAAATAAAATAAATAAATAAAAACTCAAGAGAGAGAGAAATCTAACAATTAACCTTCCAAGCCAGCCGCGTGTCACCTAAGAAGGAGAAAACTGTGAAATTATTTACTCCAAGTGTGTGGAATTATTTATAAACGGACATGGATTGTGCGTGGAATTATTTACTCCATGTGTGTGGTTTGTAGGAGCCTATATAAGCTAATAGTAAAACTGTGAAATGTTAACCACAAGTTACTAACAACAATAAATGTTTTTATTAAATTGGAATATAAATATTATTGTATTAAAAATAGTATCTTGTTTGCCACTATACATTGTCAATTTAACAAATAAAGCAAAGTAGACAAATTGACAAATTTGAAATTTTCGAACTCAACTATATATATATATTTAATATTACGTTTTAACTTATTCATGGTATTACACAGTTAGTTGACAGTTTTATACACTTTTAACTTCTTCTTTTCTTTCCCAAGTATGATTTTTAGATATTGTAGACTGTTTATTAGAATTTCATTTTTGTTGTCAGTTGTAAGTTAACATTGTATATCACTTGTGCATAAAGTTATGTGGTGATAGTTTATAAAGTTATTTTGCCTTTTGCAACTAATTAGTTTTCCAAAAATAAATACCAATATTTTAGAAGTAATTGCTAGTGATGCAACATTACCTACCTTTAATGAAGATATCTCAATTTATTAAAATCCTCACCCAAAATTTTTCATAAAGAATTTTTTTTTTTTTTTTTTTATGAAAGAAGATTTTCCAAGTGACTCTATAATTTTGAACATTAAAAGAGAGATTACAACTAAATTCTGTACGAAATCCATCATATATAATTTATTGGGAATTAAAACAATAATCAAATTCCATTTTAATAGATAATTTAGTTTAAATGTACTAAGAAATAATTATTTTATGACTTTTCGTTTGTTGATCCTTTGTTTATATATATTCAATAGACGTTAATTAGGTTGGATTCGCATGAAAAAATTTTTATTCATGTTTGGCCCTCCTCAACTTTAAATCCTAGTTTTGTCCCTGAAGCCAATGAAATTTAATTATGTTAAAAATTGTGATAATGAGGCTACCATCCAAGTTGAGAAGGCCTCCTCTTATAAAAGAAACGTAAGGGTCCCTCAGATTACAAGATTTAAACCAGATGCTAGACTAAATTCATGTGAATCTTAATCAATGAATTCAACCCAACTTCGCCATTTACACTCAATTCAAATTTAGGTATTTTTTGTAAGCAACAATTTACCCAAAATTTTGGCTAGAAAAATGACTTGCAGGACCTTTTTCGCATTAGAAATTGAGAAATTTCATTTAAATTAAACACACTTTACTAATGTTCATAAGAGTGCGCAGGTCTAGGAAGACATTAGGCATACAGTCTCCAACGTTGTTCCAAAGAGCCCAATTTGCAAGTTCGTGTGCAGAGACGTTGGATTGTCTTCGAACCCAACAAAAAACTACAGTTTATTCAGATTTAGTTTGTTTTCCTCTTCAACATCTATGTTGTGGACACATTTAAGTTCTTTTCTCATGGGACTACCAATGTGCGATCTGAAATGATTTTGCTTCACCAACCTCTGCAGGTTTGCAAGCAGGCTCAAAATTTTACCAGGCCTTGACTATATGACCCTACGAATTTCTCAAGACAGAAGCTAGACTAATCAGCTCTCCATCAGTAGCCGCATTACAATTGATTTTGAGAAAATTAATTGGAAGTCTTTCCAAAAATGAAAACATTGGTGCATTGCTTATAGTTTCAACGGATGGGCTAATGTTGTTGTATGCTCGTCAAATTTGTTTGGGTTTAAGATGTGTCAAAACATTTTGAAATTCTGTTCTATCAATAAAGTTGTGTTAGGGTTAAATCTAGGTCAAAAGTTGCATAAAATTAATAAAGTTATGATCTACTCAAAGATGAAGCGTTAATTATCTTTTGTATATATCTTTTACAACTAATGAATTTCATAATAAAATATGCTTAATTGGAAAGTAGACATTCAAGGCTTTAAAACAAATACAAATTTGATCTAATTTGGATTTGAAATGAATAAGATATGATCATTTGAAATTGGCACAGCTTGTTGAATATAATAATCTACCTTGATTGAAAAGCAATTTCACTTGAGCAAATATGCAACAATTTAAAATATGAATTCTATTAGAAAAAGGAGTTAAATTAGAGTTTGAAATATGAATTCATTGGAGTACTCCGTAGTCCAAAGGTTCGAGTTTATTTGGAGGAAACCGCTATAGGGCTAGGCAATGAGTTGAGCCAGCAAGTTGAGCTAACAGGTTAGCTCATCAAGCACTAATGGTAATAAAAACTAGTCCATATCTTGATCCATTGGGCTAGTGGGCTACACATGAGCCTCAACAATAATGGGTCAGGTTGCCTATTAGTTCAATGAGCCGTTGGGCTATTGGGTCGGCCATGGGTAATGGGCTATGTCGTGACCTTTCCTCAATAGGTTAAAGTTTGTTTGGAGGAAAGAGAAGCACACTATCATGATGCATATAGATCAAACCTACAAACTTTTCATTGAAACCAAATCTTCTCAAAACTAACACCAGAATGTTGTACTCAATGTGGTAATAAGCCTTCGGTAGATCCAGCTTAGCCCCACCATAGGCTGGTATTAAAAGTGTGCCGCAATTCAGGAATTATCACATTTATTCAACTATCCACTTATCCAGTGACCTGGTACAATAGCTTATTGGCTTAGAGAAATCAATTTCGGAAGCAAAGGCCAATGTTTGATTATCAGGAATTATCACAGCTTTTCTTTAATGGCCAATGTTGATGAAGAGTTGATGCCGCAATTCAGGAATCATCACACTTTTTTTTTCCCCGCTAAGCAATTTGATCCAATGGTCAACATCAATAGACAATAGTAGACTAAAAAGTTATTTTGAAACAAAATGTCACCCAAATCACATTTGACTAATAGACTGTAATTAAAGTTTTTTATTTTTATTTTTTTTAAGAAACAAACACACTCTAGGAAGATGGAATTAAAGGGTCTGTATCTATAGTAATTACAGAGGAATCGTTGCTTGTATACATAATTCTATACTGAATAATAGTAATAAATTGTAGAAAGGACTCATTACAGAGGAATCATTAATTGGATGTATACATATTTCTTGGTAAGCTTAAAAAATTGTCATAAACTGTTACTCTTCCAAAGTAAGTTCCTGCATTTAAATTTATGAGATGTAGATGAATCCATTGGAGGCACATTGGTCCAAGAGAACTATGCTAATCAGTAATCACTAATCAGGTTCCCCATTTGATCAGCATATAAATAAAAAGGACCATATCAACATTCTTGTTTCATGGCACTACACAGTTTGAGACATCCAGAACATTGAAGCAAATTGTTAAAAATGGCGTCTTGGTGTTCTATTTTTGAGTTTGTTGAGGCCGCAAAACCGGCAATTGTGGCAGTTGTTGAGGCCGGTGTCCCGGCAATTGCGGCAGCTGTTGAGGCCGTGACACCGGCAATTGTGGCAGTTGTTGAGGCCGGTGTCCCGGCAATTGCAGCAGCTGTTGAGGCCGTGATACCTGCAATTGCGGCAGCTGTACCAGTTGCGTCGATGGTGCCATGTCTGCAGCCTATGGTGGCACTCTTGGCGGCAGTAGTTATTACAGTTACAGCTGTTAAGGAATTCCAAAACTACAGGAATGCGGGAAGACAAAACTAGATGGTGCCATGTCTGAACAAAATAATTGTGTAGTCACTACTTAGCTGTGTACTTGCTTTGGGTTCCAAAAATAAAGTGTTTTGAATTTTAATCTCCTGTTGTTTTCTAGACATATTCGTGCACTATATACTTGATTTTTTAATTTTTTAATTTTTTTTTTTGGGCAATAAGGAAATTAACATAAAACTAACCAGCCACCAAAGGCACAGTAGAGGCATATGGTCTATTACAGAATAGAACAAAAACATCATAACTTAACAAAAATGAGAAAATTCCATTGAGTATTGGCTAATGAAATAAAATTTAAAAGCTACATATGTGTAAGAATTAACATCAGTAGTGATGATGATAATGACTAATGAGAATGCCATCCTAGATGAGAAGGGTGTAGTACCAAGAATCAACATTTCTCCACTAAAAACCGATGGATGTCTTGATCTGATAATAAAAGAACTATTATCAGAAGCGTATATCATAGGTTGAAACTCTCTAAAAAAGAAAACCTTCATTCACTTATTAAAGAAACTTACTTGTCCATTAGATTATAAGATTTATTATAAATAAATACTAATAATTATTAGTTATATATATATAGAACCAGACTTAGGTATAGTACTTAGGTGCTGTTCTTTAGTTTCAATTTTTAAGATTTTATCATGTGGATTTTTTCTCATGGAATGAAAGTATATTTTTAAGTTAAGTAGTCACATGACTGAATTTTAAGAGAGGAACTTAAAAAACAGCACCTAAGATATTATACCTAAGTTATGTAAATTCTCATTCTCAAAAAAAGTTATGTGAATTCTAATCTGAAATCAATTCAACTTCTCTAGCGATGACTTTCAAGACTATTTGGCAATTTTTATTGTTCTTCCACCTTAACATGATTAGTTTAGACTATCAAATATTACAAACAAGAAAAACTTCTGAAGGGACTTTATTTATTTTTATGCGATAAGGGATTTTCTTTTGCTATAGTGATGACTCTATACAGTATACTACAACTGATCCCTAAAGAGTAAATGATCATTTGCAAAAGTTGGGGTACTTTGCTTAATCATTATAAGGCTTATAATGTGGGCAGTATCATTTACTGCCATAGATCTCCGTAAGAAGTGAACATTTGTGAAATAAATTAATACTCCTACAATAAAGTGATTACCTCATTAGAAACTGTCCCTTGAATCTTCATGACCATTACTTTCCGATGGTGGTCAGATTACATATCAATTGAACCTATCTATCTATCAGAGGCATAACAGAAGTGACTTGGAGAAAAGATAACCACATTTTCTAACCCAAAATCGGTGTTTAACTAATCACAAAATGAAATAAAAATAATTATTATATTTTTGAAATGATACCAATCATATGTGTTTGGTTTATAAGTTAATTTAATTAAGTTTGTTAGTAGCTTTAACATTTTCCATTAATCAAATAAAAATGAATTGTCAAAGAGTAATACTAGGAAAATTATAATCTCCCTTCCAAATAATCAATTATAATCTCGATGACTAATCCCGATGATATTTTAGTAGAAATTGACAAAAAATTATAATCTCCCTTCCAAATAATCAATTTCATGTCAAATGTCTTGTAGCTGAGTTGACACCTCTCCATGCATAAAGTGCTTGAGGGTTTAGGGAGAAAAGAGTTCGAACTGCGGAGTTAGCAATATGTTGTAATTATCTCTAAAAAAAATCAATTTCATGATTTATATTAAATAATTATGAATCTAAAAGTATCAAGAGTAATACTAGGAACACAATATTTTCCATAACGTCTTTTACAATTGTTGATGTAGGCACATATAGCTTGTTGTTATTAGAATAACTTCACTTTTATTTAGGTTTACCACTTTCACTTAGTTCATTACTAATATTATTTTTATTATACACTAATCACACAACAGGACATATAATTATGAAAGAAAGTTGGCATCCCATACTTTTTTTTTCCAATGGTTATAAATATTACTACATAACATCTCTCCCCCGGGCTCGAACTGATAGAGGCCTCATGTTCCCCATGCATCCGGCTAGATTCACCCAGTGCTGAGATCCTATACTTATTGAAATTTTAAAAATTGGTGGTAAATAAACGTTAACGGATTAAGTGGACCTATCCATTCAATTCTTGGGGAGGCCATGGGACTGTGACAAATTATCACATTAATTCAAGGAAAACGCTAAAGTTCTCACATTTATTCCAAGCCATATACAAGGTACCGTGGAAGTAAGAACTAAGAAGTTCAAAGGTGTAACTTGAAAGCTATTGAGATTCAGGCTAATGGTCTATCTAAATCCCTGAACTTATCACATTCTACCTGGCTTATATATAGACCAGCAAGTGTATCTCTTCCTCACACTCTCAAAAGAAGAAGAAACAGACGAAAAAAGCAATCATGTCAGGAAAACCTAAGAAGATAGCATTCGGGTATGGTGGGGTAGTGATCACAAGCATTAGCGAGGGCAGCTCAAGCAAAAAAATGTCGAATAAAGCGATCACTAGCAGTGGGGGCAGCTCGAGCAAAAGAGTGTTGAACAAAGCGACCGAATTAAATAGTTCATCGCGTATGATCTTCAAAGACAAGCACACTTCATGTGCACATCTGGTCTCAAGTTCAATGACAAGGTACTGGAGAATACCACAGAGTTCGAGACCCAAGTCAAGTTCAAGAAACTGTTTATCCCAACAAGAGTGCCTCAAAGTTCAACAATAAAGAAATTAACTATATTACTAGGTTTCCCTTTCTTTTCCAAATAAAAATAAATAAATAAACTATTACTAGGTTTCCTCATTTACTTGGTTTTTTATAATTTATATTATAACAGATCTCTTGCTTTGCTGCGTCTTTTAAAGTTTAATGGTTTCTCTCTCATATGGGGATTAGCTTGTGATGGATTTCATTTTTCTCCTTTATTAATGTCAAAGTTGTAATTTTTTTTTTAGTGAGTAATGTCGAAATTGTTGTATTTTGATGGACCAAATTAGTTGTGAATTTGATCCATGCATATATATGTATATATATATATATATATATATAATTTTTTAGTATATTGATTTGATAATAAAAATCTATTATCAGGAGCAGGTGACATATATTAAATTTTTTTTAAAAAAATATTGTTACAAGCAAAGTAGGAGGGAATTTGAAAATTTGAACCCTCTTTCTACTCATAAATGAGACTATTCAATGTCTCAAGAATTGAGAGTTAAACCCAACGAATATTGGTTGGAGTTCTCTTGAGTCTTGATTCTTGATGCCCAACATCAATTAAGAAACTCAAGTCAGAATGTTTCTTCAGAATTTAAAACCCAACTGCGAAAGAGGAGGGGCTCGTCCTCCAAAGTGAGATTCCATTCATGGAACTCCACCAACTATATGAAGTGATTCCGATCGTATTCTTTCTCCTTACCAAATTTGCTATTGTCTTGGGCACTCTAGGTTAAGTTATTATCATCAAATTTGCAATCGTCTTGTGCCACAACTTTTTTCAATCTAGTGTGGTAAGTAGCGAAGCTAGGAAGGTTTTGAAAATTTTCATTTCAAATTTAAAATTTGGCTTCTCACAATGTGGAATCTATATTTTAAACATTTTTAACTGGCTTCTCACAATGTATTTGGATTATGTTTTCTAAAATGAGTTTTCAGAAAATTGATAGATTTTGAAATTCAACAATTTAGAGGATCGTTTTAGGATAATAAGTAAAAAAATTTGTAATGACATGGCATAATTGTAAATAAATTGAAAATAATGAGCCCTATAAATTTGCCAAAACTCTTATATCTCTAAAATTTAGGAACTTATCTTTATCATAAAAAAAAAAAATCTCAGGCTTCAATTTTGAAGCTTATACTTATCCTTTCCATCATTATCCCCAAAAAGAAATTACTTTTTTTTTTTAAGAAAGAAAAAAAAAAAAAAAAGACTTACGCATGTGATCATTGACCTGGCCCACTTGAAGTCAGAAAACTCATGGAGCCCTCTTGGGTGCGTTAGAGCTATTCACGTCATGGTACAGTATTTTCGTAAAGTGCACAACTCAAATCAGGCAACTCTTAGACCCGTAGGTATGACTTAATCCAAAATTCCTACCAACGCACCATGCCCTCAAGAGAAAATTACTTTTTATCTTCATGTCACTTCTTTAAATAAATAAATATATATATATATATATATTTTTTTTTTTTCTCAAACGTAAAAAATGGTCTCCCAAATATTTTTTTCTTTCAATATTTTGAAATCATTTTTTAAAAGTGGGAGTCAAACAATTATAAAATGTGTTTATCACACAAACTGATTTATACATCAAAAAAACAACTCAACAAGTATTATCCAAAATTTATTATTTAAAAATTAGTTTCACATTCAATTAAAAAAAAAAAAAAGTTTCACATTATTTTGAAAACAAAACGAAAATCCAACTACAAACAAGCCCTAAATAAATAAATAAATAAGTAAAATTGGGCTATTAAATGTTATTGGGCGTAATAAACCCTAACTTATTTACTTGTCACTTTCCTTTTCTCCGTCAAATTCTCTCAATTTCAACTGTGTGGCGCAACCCACTTCTACCCTCCTCACAGGGACCCCTGCTTCCTTTCCTACCATTGTTCACATCGGGCTCTATAGAGGTCAGTCTCTGAAGTTTTTATCTTTCATGACCACTTTTATATCTTCTCTCCTCTCTTTTTATATATAGACATGGCCTAGTACTAGTAGTAACAGTTTAACTTTAATCACTTAGAGCAATTTTGGTGTGGCACAACAAAGAATAAAAAGGCTAATAAGTAATAACATTTTTAGAGCAAGTGGAGTTAATCAACCATGAAAAGGCCAATCTTTTTATAATGCTTTCTTTTTGTCTCAACCGCGCAATAAAAGAATCCTACTTTTCTAAGACTATTAATTAGTTCAAAAATGTGGCTTTAAGAAAGGAAAAGTCTAGGATCACATAATTTTTCACAATTTCTTGTTACAATTGTGACGTGACAGAATGTAATTGGTAAAGAAAAAATAGTGGGTTCATATGTAAATGATAGTTAACCGTTCACAATCTACCATGTTAGAGTTGTAGCAAAAAAGTTGTGGAGTAATTTGTGGTCCAAGAACTACTCTTTAAGAAATGGTGTCGGTTCACACTGAAAACCCTTTTTATTCCGCCAAAAAAAAAAGGTATGGCTTTGACTAATTAGAGTCGCACTACTACACACACAAAAACTAGGACTTGGAGGCTGTTTGAGGCAAATTGGTTTGAAATAATAATGATAATTATTTCAGAACAACCATAATAATAGATATTGCATTATCAAAAAAAAAAAAAATCATGGGAGTGAAAATTTAGGTGAAGTTGGTTAGGTGTTATGACATTGTTTTGAGAAATCTTGAGATGTGATTGTGAAACCATTACTTTGTGGTTTCAATTAATGGGTCGCATTGGGGAAAAAAGGAAAAGAGGAGGAACCAACTTAACAATGGAACTTGATTCTCAAAAAAAACTTAACAATGGAACTAGGACCATGAGAAATACTGTATAACCTTGATCTTCATTATAACGGAAAAATCAGCACTGCGGTGCTTTACTTAATAGCATAGTATTACGTTAGAGTAGTTGATAGTTGATACTATGATGTTTTGATGTGTGTTGATATTCATTTGAAAACTCACCATTTATAGGTTCTAGCTAGTGACTTTTGGAGCACACTGTGGAAAAGGCTTAAGGTAAGTGGGATTTACACGCTACACCCTTTTGCATTATCAATATTTGTTGGTAAACCCATTTGGATGTTCAATTTTAATATTTCTTCAATGTTTTTAACGCATTGGAAGTCTCTTTACATTTGTATTGTTGATATTCGTGACCCTTTTAGTTCATCACTTTGTTATAACTATTGAGCTACTGTCTTTGTGAAATTAAATTTGATCTTGTTTATATACTCCCTTCATAAAATCCCTTGCCATGAGATAATTTCAGTGACCCCGCCCATGGGGGCGCAATACATAAGCCATGATTTGAATCATGTGTTTGATGTAGTGGATGTGGATGTTGGGAGTAAGGAGTTGATGGAGGCTATTTATTTTTCAATGACCCTACCCGTGGGGGCAAAACACATGGGTAACTCTGTCCACGGAGGTAATACATGGTACTTCTTGAGGAAATTCTCATAGTTTAGGATTTCAAGTGTAATTTGAATAAGATTGCTTTTGTGAGGAGTTATCTAGATTTCTTGTTTATGTATAAATCTTGTGGAGTTTAGAGCAATTGGTTACTTTGGAAATTAGACAATTTATCATGTGCTTTTATTTTGGAGACTGAATTTATTTGCTTTAGAGATATTCTATTGCAGATAATATATGGATTTCATGGATTGAAATTTTCAGGCATTACATTTATGGATCCCATCGGGCTCTAGACTAACTTTAGTTTACTTGTACTATACACATACTTGTCCAACTCTTATATTTCTTGTATTTCATTCATATGTCTTCCTATATAAAGGCGCTTCCTTTACCATTTATTCGCTTAATCACAGTGCTTATCATTTTTTCCCCGGTTCTTATATAGACCAGCAAGTGTCTCTCTACCTGATTCGCTCAAAAGAAGAAAACTAAAAAACAATAATGGCAGAAGAACAGAAAAAAAACAATGGCAGAAGAACCAGTATATAGAACCGGATTAGCTATCGTGACAGAAAGCAGTGAGGGCGGGTCAAAAGAAGAAAACCAAAAAACTATAAGGGCAGAAGAACCGGTATATAGAACTGGTTATGCTATCGTGACAGAAAATCTCTGAATGAATCGAGTAAGGTGGAGACTCCCAAAGACAAGTACAGTTGGACCCCCAAAGACAAGTACAGTTGGATGTTCAAGTAATTTTACCAAGCAGCATATAAGGCAGAAAAGTTCTTTGACAAACATAGAGGATGGTCTAAATTTACAGCCTTATGTTTTTTAAAGGTCTCTCTCTTGGGGGGATTAGATTGTTATGGATTTCATTTTACTTTGATTAATTTCTTAGCAGTATTTTGATGGATCTAACTAGTTGTGACTTTTTTGTTTGATGGATCTAAGCCGTTTTATTTATTGGTATGAGATTCATGGTTTATCATTTGTGCCTATATATATATGTCATGTATAGCAGGAATTTTGACTATTGAATCGAAATCAGAAGAACTAAAGTGAAGTTTGTAGATTATCTTTATGTTAAAACCTAGAATATCATCTCTTAAGACAATATGTTGTGTGTAGTATAACTTGGCTCATTCTTTCTTAAAAATTATCCTAACGTTTGAATAGAGTTGATGGTGGGCATTTTTTTAATATATTTTTTTTTTTGTTGAGAATCCAAAGTATCCAAACTTGAGATTATATGACTAGTGCTAGAATTTAGAGTGAACTTTATATATATAATTCAATAGTAAAGGGAGACACAGCAAGTGTCAATTAGTTGAAGTGTTGAACTTCTACTTTATTATATTTTGTAGTCCAAGGCACTTGAAAGGATTTTAAATTAGTACAATAATATGGAAACCACAATTTATTCCTCCTATTCTTTTAACAATTCTAAATTTTGATTAAACCAACATCACTTTCACAAGGTTTTAACACAAACATCATCATTTATTAGTACTAATTAACATACCCCTCATTAGTATTAAAAAAGATTGTGAAAATTAATGTTTTCTTAGTGTCTGTTTGGGAACAGCTTATTTAGTTAAAACTAAAAAGATTTTGTTGAAAGTGTTGTAAATAAAAGTAAAAGTTAGCTGAATAGTACAGTGAGACCTATAAATATTAATTAAAAGTGCAATGGGGCTCATGAATAGTAGATAAGCTGAAAAATTCAGCTCATCCCAAATGCATACTTGGACTTGTTATTTATTTTATGAATTTAAGTTGGCCATTGACTCGTGGAGGGTCTCTCTCATAGAGCTAGTATCTCATGTGCTTGGCGCATAAGAGATTTTTCCCTCTCTCATGATATAGTGGACCACAAATGTGTTGGATTGGAAGGGTTGATGGATAATTTTGGTATAGTTAATTTTTGTTATAGAGGAACTCTTCAATAGTTGGTCTCAGAAAAGAATGCTTCACTTATTTCCAAAGGCTGCTATAAAGAATCATCTGATTTTGGGTTTGGATCACTCTCCCATTATATATTATTCTACAGGAGAACAGGGAGGTTTTCCTAAATGAAATATTTGGGCTAATGCCTGTCTATCGCTCCTTGCCACTATGCTATTAAGATAAGAACTTTTAAGGGTGAAATTAAGAAATGGAATTGGGAAACGCTGTATCTATACCTGAGAGAATTAAGTCTAGCAAGCTTAAAATTGGAGAAGTGCAACCGTAGCCTCTCTTCGAAGCTAATGTTAATTTGGAAGTGACTCTTTGTGTTGAGTTGCAGGTTTTGTAAATAATAATAATAATAATAAATCGTCCCAATACTAATTGAAATTTAAAACGTGAAGTGGGCTTATCCATTAAAATCTCTGGGAAGCCATGGGACTCTTTGACCGCAAAATTCTCTCATTTATTCAATTCCATTCAATTCAAGCTTAATCAGTTCCATGAACCTTGGAACTGAGAAATTCAAAAGTTGTTAGGAAGATTGAGTCTATCTAAACCCCCGAACTTATCATATTCTACATGGCATATATATAGACCAGCAAGCGTCTCTCAACCTCACAGACTCAAAGGAAGTAGAAAATAAAATGGCAGAACATAGAATTGGGTATATTGGGGTCGTGACACCAAGCAGTAAGGGCAGTTCAAGCAAAAGAATGGCGAATGAATCGAGCGAAATGCAGAGTTCATCGCGTATGATCTACAAAGACAACTACAGTGGCTGTTCAAGTAAGTTTACAGAGCAGCATAAGGCTGAAGAGTTTGTGGACAAACATAGTGGAAGGTTGGGGTACAAAGAAGAGCTCAAGTACACTTCCACTAACAAGCTTAATGACAAAGTTCAAGGTTATACCACTGAGTATGAGACCCAAGTCAAGTTTAAGAAGACTGTTTACCCCAACAAGAGTGCCTCAAAGTACAACAATAAAGGGATTGACTATTACTAGATTTCCTTATTTTCTTGGCTTTCTAGATCTACAGCTCTCTTGCCTTATGTTTTTTTTTATTTTTTATTGTGTTCTCTCTTTCTAATGGGGATTGGCTTGTAATGGATTTTTATTTTACAATTTGAATAATGTCAAAGCAGCATTTTGATGGATCTAACTAGTTGTGAATAGGCTTTTGTGTGGATTGCTTATGAATTACTCTTTTTTTTTTTAAAACACAATAGTGGGTGATAATTATCTAATATATGAGATAAATATTTGGTGATATGAACACAACCATTTTGGAGATTGGATTGATATTCATATGTATTATCATTTTTGCCTATATATTGGAGGAATGGTATGGACGTACGAGCCCATTCAAGCTTAATTAGAGGATGACTAGTGATTTTTTTTTCCTGATCCAGCCTAAACGTGTTTACAAAAACTCAAAAAGACTTACAAGTGCTTGATTCAAACTTGATCGACACAAAACTCATGATTTGTGATTATAACTTTGCTCGTACTTATGAGTGTATTTAATGGAGACATCTAGGTTTAAATTCCTTTTCCACTATTGTTGTGATTATCGAATTACAAATAATAATAACAAAAAATAGAAAAGAAAAAGGCTAGATGGGTGTATAGCAGAAATTAAAGGAATCCTTCCTAAACTACGGAAGCTTCCTTAGGAAACAATGACATAGTATTCTCCAAGCAATTACTCAAATCATCAAATCGTGTCTTAGTCAACCACCATTATTATTGGAAGGGTGGGGTACATTTTCGATCAACATAGGTCAATTTTGTTCAATTGGTCTAGTTCAGTTTATTCGCTTTATTTTTTCCATTTGGTCCACTACGGTCCATTCAGTCTATTCGGTCCAATATTTCTATTTTGGTCCACTTTAGTCCACTTCAATTCACTTGTTCCATTTCTATCCACATTGGTCCCTTTAGTCATTCGGTCCACTTTGATTCATTTGGTCAAATTCAGTCCACTCCGGTCCATTGGTTCACTTCAGTCCATTAGGTTCACTTCAGTGATACATTGTGAGAAGAGATTTGTGTAGAAAGAGAAACCGCTTCATTGACAATTATATCACATTCTCAATGCAATGTTGGTAAGTTCTTGATAAAATTACACTTTTCTTATGTTATTAAAATTTTATATTTTTTTTCTAATATAAATGATAAATTTACTTATATCTGCGACTAATATAATATAATATAATAATTATATATATATATATATATTTTTTTTTTTTTGCTATTTTTTAAATTTAAAAAAAAAATTCTAACTAGTGCTCATTAATGCAATTGTACCTTGTAGATGCAACGTTGAAAACAAGATATTATTTCCCAAGTTCGTACTCTTTTATTTTTAAAATTTTATTGTACAATGGCTTAAGGAAGATTTGAAACCTAATCAATCAATAATATAATATATATATATATATATAAACAGAGACCTCATGTAGGAAAGTACAAGATTTTGCCAAGTGGTACATTCTATGTAAAGAGAATTAAAATATTCTCAAGTGTGACATTAAAGATAAGAACAAATTAAATATTGACTTTTTATTTCATTTGGTTTAATATTTCAAGACTTTTCTAATTAACAAATAAATATTCTTTGTATCATTTTGTTCAATATTTCAAGACTTTTCATCTCTCACACATACACGCAAAACTCTTTGGATTTAAATTCATTATTTTTACCTTTTGCACTTCTACCCCTTTATATATACCCACCCATAACCCTTCATGTCATTCCATGTCAAATACACATAGACAAAAACGATATCATTTACCTTCAATCTTTCGACGACACCTACCTAGTTACAATAGAGGATTGGGGGCTTGTATTTTATATTGAATGACAATGGTAGTTACGATTTTAATGTTAAGATCGGACGTTGTGAATTTGTGGGTTTTTGTAAATGCCGTGAGGCATTACTAAGGCTAAAAATTCTTATATTAAAAAAAAAAAAACATTTTTGATTTTGCCTCAAAATTCTTATATATACACACACACACACCCACACTTAAAAAAAAAAAAAAAAAAAAAAAAAAAAAAAAAAAAAAACCAAAAGTTTGGTCCTTTAGAGCTCAATGATATATAACTCTTTGTATGTCTGTGCTTAGTGTATATACATGTGTTGGTTTGATAGCTACTCTATTATGAATAGATCCACTGAATGTGGTTAGTGTATATACATGTGTTGGTTTGACAGCTACTCTATTATGAATGGATCCACCAAATGTGGCCAACCCTAACTAAACTGCTTAGTAGCTGAACCCAAAAATTTTGGGACTAATACCTAGATGATTTGTATGTGTATGTGTTTATATATCTTCTAATAGGGGTTTTTTTTTTTTTTTGGTTGTAATTTAATAAGTATATGGCTAGAGAAATCATAATCCAAAAGTCGCTTTATCATCCCAATGTAATTCAATTCATAGAGGTATGTGCTTGTGTTGCAAGGGCCAATTTTTCTTTGATTGAATACACATATATGGGTTCTGTTTGAGTGTATATCGCTAAGTTTGAATTCTATTATTTAGGGAAGTGGTTGGTGAAGATATGGAATTGAAAGGGAGGTTCTTTGGAGGAGGGTTATAGAAGCAAAATATGGGTGTGAATGTTTTGTTTGGGGGGGGGGGGGGGGGTTGTGATGGTGTGTCTTTGTAAATTCATAAGATGGGAATGGTTGAATTTTTCTTGGTTTCTTCAATTTGATGTGGGGCATGGTACTAGAGTGAAGTTCTGGCATGACTTATGGTAGGGTGATTGCCCTCTTAAAGTGGCTTCCACGAGTTATATAGAATTAGTTGTGATAAAGATTCCTTAGTAGCAGAGGTTTTGCATCTCTCTAATGGAGTGTCTCATTGGGATGTTTGCTTCTCTTGACCCGTTGATGCGAGAGACACAAGAAGATTTTTATTTAGTATTATTTATGTTTGCAAGTCAATTGTGTTTTTATTTTTTTTTTCCTCCTAGTAGCTTATTAGGCTATTATTATTTTTTAATTTGGAAGCAAGGTTATTTTTGTAATAAGGCAATTAGGGTTTCCTAGCCAATTAGAACTAGGGTTTAGTAATCCTTTATAAACAACCAATTATACTCCCTGAGAGGATAGTTGATATTTTGATGAATGAAAAAAATGGTCGTTTCGTCTTTCTTTGGTCTGGTGCTGACTCTAGATCCACCTTAGGTGTTGACTTCTAGTGATTTCCTCACTTGGTGCTGACTCTAAGCCAGGCTTAGGTGCTAACTCCTAGGACATATCCATTTATTTTTCCGTTGTTTAGTTTTGGATCAAGCAAAGGCTCATCAAAAGGGGTGTTAGGAATAACTATGGGGCCTTTATAAGCAACTAGATCCTCTATATTAAAGGAGGAGCTAATACCATAACCATGGGGAAGGTCAATGACATATGCATTTAGGCCAATCCGTTTCAATACCTTGAATGGTCTAGCACTACGAGTCTGCAATTTCTTAATGGTCCCAAAGGAAAACCATTAAAGTTGAATCTGAATCATGACATAATTTCCTACCTGAAACTCTGCATGACATCGATGAGTGTCAACATGAATTTTATATTATGAATTACTTACCTGAATTTTTTTGTGAATCTCATTATGCAAATCATGAATATGTCATGCAAATGCCTTAGCAGACTCAGAAATTCTAACATGTAGGGACGGGCAAAAGATCTAAGGGCTTCCTAGGTGTATACCCATGCACAACCTCAAAAGGACTAGCGCCTGTAAACCTATTGACAGAGCTATTGTATGCAAGTTGGGCTGTAGGAATAATTGAATCCCAATTTCGATTGGCTTCACCTACTAGACATCGAAGAAGGAAGGAGGTTGCATAAACTATGATTAACCACCGATGTTTGACCATCATTTTGAAGATGAAATGTAGTGGAAAATTTCAATTTGGTGCCTACTAAATGCAACAAAGTCTTCCAAAAATAACTCATGAAGCGAACATCCCTATCAAACACTATGGTTTTGGGAAGATCATAAAGTTTGACAATCTCATCAAAGTAGAGCTTTGCAATCTTAGAAGCATTAGAGGCCTTAGAACATGGTAGAAAATGAGCCATCTTAGAGAAGCGATCAACAACTACTAGAATAGAATCATGCTTCCTAAAGGTGTGAGGCAATCCTAACACAAAGTCCATACTCACATCCTACCACAGGCGATCTAGCACAGGTAGAGGTGTATGCAAGCCAGTTTTTTGCTTACGATTTTTGGCCAATTGACATGTACGACACTGATTAACTATCTTGGCGACGCCCCTCTTAAGGCTAGGCTAATAGAATTGATGTTCCATTTCCTCAATTGTTTGTCTTGGCCAAAATGACTTGCAAGGCCTCCTGTGCAAGGCCTCCTGTGTGTGTCTCCCAAACTAGGAAATCTCTCACTCAAGACCAAGGGATAAATAACTTGTTGGCTTTGAACAAGTAACCATCTTGAAGAGTATAATCATCCAGGATTGGCCATGAGGCATTACTAAGGCTAGTGTAGAGCTCTCCAAAATTTGGGCACGACTCATCCATGAGTTGTTCAAACCAGTAACCTTAACACTCATGACTGATAATAAAGATACCCTTCGACTTGGCATTAACAGCCTTATTATCAACTCTCGCCTTATGTTTCACCACAAGGGAGTAGCGTTGTAGAAATTCAACCCAACTACCATGCCTAAAATTCAGCTTCTTCTGGAAATGGAGATAGCACAAGGCTTCATGATCAAAGTAGATAACAAATTTTGTAGACAACTAGGCAATGGCGCCAATGCCAAAGAACTCGAATAATGGCATAAAATTCATTGTCATATGTGGATTACTTTTGCTTAGCATTATTCAATTTCTTACTAAAATAAGCAATTAGGTGGCACTCTTGACTAAGTACTCCATCTATGTCAAAACCTGAGGCATCACATTCTACTTCAAAAGGCTTGGTATAATTAGAGAGACGCATAACAGTTGCCTTAGTCATCTTTTGGTTTACTTCATTGAAAGCCTTAGCAGCAGCTTCTGTCCAATTAAACTCCCCTGGTTTCATGCAGTCAGTGATGGGGGACATAATGGTACTAAACCCTTTAATGAATCGGCGATAAAAGGAAGCGAGCCCATGGAAGGTTCAAATTTCATGGATATTTTTGGGCTCAAGCCAATCCACAATCGCTTGAACCTTTTGGGAGTTGGTAGAAACTCCCTCTAAGGATATTATGAAACCTAGGAAAACGACTTTATCGGTAAAGAAAAGCACTTCTTGAGGCTGCCATATAAACTCTCCTTAAGGGCAATACAAACTTGAGTTAGGTGGTCTAAGTGTTGCTCCCTAGATTTGCTATAAATGAGAATGTCATCAAAGCACACAACCAAGAATTTTCCCATAAAAGGCTTGAGCACTTGTGCCACCACTCTTATAAAGGTACTAGATGCGTTGAACAATCCAAAAGACATAATCATCCACTCATATAAACTGTCTTTTGTTTTAAAGGCAGTTTTCCACTCATCGCTAGGACGAACCCTAATTTGATAATATACACTTTTCAAGTCTATCTTTAAGAAGATTATTGCTCTAGCCATCATATCCAACATATCATCCAATCGAGGGATAGAGAAATGATATTTCACAATGACCTTGTTGATGGCACAACTATCAACACACATCCTCCAAGTTCCATATTTCTTTGGAGTCAAGAGTGCAGGGATTGCACAAGGACTCATACTTTCATGAACAAATCCTTTTCGAAGTAATTCTTCTACTTGCCTTTGCAACTCGGCATGATCTGTAGGGTTTATCCTATAGTGGGGCAAGTTTGGGAAAGTCGCTCTAAGCACAAAATCTATGGCGTGTTGTATGTCACACATTGGTGGTAAATGATCGAGGAGTTCTTCAAGGAAAACATCTTTAAATTCCTAGAGCACCAACTTCGCTTCTTCAGATTGCTCCTCACAGGCCTCCCCATTGAGTTCCTTGGCAACTAAGGCAAACACAAATGATTCTTAACCGCTACCCTTTCAAATCCCTTTGAGCTTATGATGTTCAAAGCTTTCGTCTTTGTTACTTTTTTCTTCTTGCCCATGTTGATTGGCTTGAGTTTCAAAGGATTGAGCACAATTTTCTTACCTTCAAACACAAATAAACAAAAATTGGATCATGAAGGGTGATATCCAAATCATAAAGCCAAGGTCTACCTAAGATAATATGCCCTACATTTTATGGGATTCACGTCACACCATATTTCAGCCCTATAGGTGAGGAATTGAATTGGAACAACACATCTTTCTTTCATGGCTATGGAGGAGGTATCTACCCTAGACACTTTATATGGGTTAGGATGTGTGATCAATTTCAAGCCTAGGTAGGAAACAACGTTAGAGGACACCGCATTAATACAACTCCCGCTATCTATAATAACCTTGCAAGTTTTGTCCTCACACTTGGTGTAAGTTTGAAGATGGCACTCTTTCGCCAATCATCAATGTCTCTCTGTTGTGCCAATGCACACCTTACCACATTCACTATGGGGACACCAAAGATGTCCTTGAAATCATCAACTGGGGGATATATGGCTCTAACGCATGCGAGGTAGCTAGGATCATCTTCTCATTCTGCTTCAACATCTTGGATTTCTTTGACATTTGGGTCATACACAAGCTCCTCTAACATTTTCGACCTCTTCATCATCTTCTTGAATGACAAGGGTTCTAGAGGGACATTTAGCTACAATATGCCCAACTCCATTACATTTGAAACATTGGAGGCGAGAACCTAATCTTGAAGGCTCGTTGACCACGCCCTTTCCCTTATCATCTTTTCCTAATGGGGTGCTATTAGGGTTGACCTTAGGAGGCGGTAAGGCAAGTCTAGATTTGCTACCAAAAGGTTGAGGGTTGGTAGGGGTACTCTGAAGCTCAGAATGTTGCCAAAAGATAAATTTGGATGCTAATTCACAATTTCTAGCAAGGTCATATGCCTGGTCTAAGGTTGTGGCTCATCGGGTGATAATCTCGCCTAGTAGGTTAGCATTTAAACCTTTCTTGAACCTACTGAGCATGGCAACTTGTTCTACAACTGTTCAAATTCGCCTCTTGAATTTCTTGAATTTCTCTATATATTCAACCATAGGAGTAGTGCCTTGTTTCAGGCGATCCCATTCCTTAAGGAGGGAGCTCCCATAAGTTTGAGGAAGATAATTCCTCAAGAGTGCATCCTTCATCTCAAGCCAATCAGTAATGGGGGGTTCACGTCGTCACCTAAGGGTATCCTCAAGGTCCTCTCAGAAAAGGTCGACTCTTCCAATTAACTTTATCCTGGCATACCGCACTATCTTATCCTTAGCCCAATGGTAATAGTCAAAGAATTTCTTCATTTAACATAACCAATCAGTGAAAACCCATGGGTCTAAGCAACCATCAAAGATGGGTGCTTCTATCTTTTCCTTGGACACCCAATCATCATAATCCCTAGGCCCATTATGATTATAGTGATCATGTTTGAAGTTTGAAGCCCTATTAAAGTGACCGTGATGATTTTGTCTAAGCATGTTATTTCCTTCATGGTTATTAGTCTCTTTCTAAGATGCTTCAACTCGCTCTACCCTTTTCAATAAAGCATGGACGGTTTTTGTTAGGCCCTCCATGGTTTGCTTTAAGGAAGACTTAGGCTCCCAAGTGGATTGATGTTCAAGGTTTGACATAATGCGACCACTACGTAGATGCATACACCACTATAATTATAAATGCAATTGAGATTCCCAAAAAGTTCAAGTAATCAATTCTCAATGTAAAATCAAGGTCAAACAAGAGTGCATGTAGAGACTAGATCAATGAATCAAAGGAATAAATTGCAGTCAAGTAGTGACAGTGTTCACAATATTGAGAGATATCCCAAATGAATTGCAACTTCCACAAAATAAAAAGCTCAGCAATTAATAAAGGGAATTAGATACTTCAAAGGAGTCAGTACCTAAGCCTGGCTAAAGGATGGTTTTCTCACCTGGGGGAAGTTGGTGTGGACACGAGGTACAAGCCTCCAATTATATGCATGTATAGGAGTAGGAGCAAAGAGAAGACAACCCAACCTGTGGCCTTATGGATGGAGCTTGCTAGTAATTAGGCTTGAAGATTAAGCAAGCCCAAGCATTTAATAATTAGGGTTTTTTGTATGCATCTTGTTGTTTGCTATTTAAGCATTTTTTCTGATTATTGTAAGACAGTTTTGAGAATTATATAAACTTATGTTTCTTTTACACTTGTGCGGACTCTAGTTTTACTTGGTGCTAACTCCAAGCAACTCTTAGGTGCTGACTCCTAAGGTTTATGTTTTGTTTTGTTGTTGATTAATTATCCCATTGAAATAGTGTGGTTGTCCTACATCACCTGTCCAATATTGGGAGTTGGAATCCTTGGTTAACTTTGTGGATCTAATCTATTCGAAGTCTTTTAAGGGTGAGGGAATTGATAAACTTTGTTGGAGTCCAGCTATGAGTTGGGGTTTTGAGTTGCGAGAATATTATCATTCTTTGTCCTTGTCTAATGGCATGTCGTTTCCATGGAAATTGGATTGGCATTCAAAGGTCCCTTCTAGGGTTGCCTTCTTCTCTTGGATTGTTGCCCTAGGAAAGATTTTATCTACAATTTCCGGAAGAGAGGTACTATTGTATAGGATTGGTGCTACATGTGTAAAAGAAGTGGGAAGTCAATTGATCATCTTCTCCTTCATTGTCCTATAACTTATGAGATGTGGACAATGGTGTGCTATTTGTTTGGTCTCCAATGGGTTATGCCAAAGATGGCTATTGATATGTTTTTAGCTTGGCAAGGTACTTTAGGCAGACATTGTAATAGCTTTTTGGAATGTTGTGTCACATTGCATCATGTGGTGTCTTTGGCATGAACAAAATGCTAGAAGTTTTGAGGGATAGGAATGGTCTATTCTTGAAATTAAGGCATTTTTTGTCCCCTTTTTCTTTGTACTTTGTTGGATTGGAGGATTGCTTTTCATTTTGCTCTATGTTTGACCTTTTCAGATTTGGTTAAGTATTGTAATTTGAGAGATTGATTGTACTACTCCCTGAGTACGCCCGTGGTGTACTTGGATTGTTTTTATCCCAATAATATTTTTTCGTTACTTATAAAAAAAAAAAAAACAATTTGAATTCTATTATTATTAATTTTGATGATGTAATTTGTGGGTTTTTCGAATTGTAGGTGGTTTTGAGTTCCTATCTTAGCATTGTGTTGGAGTATGCTAAGGGTGGAAATCTACATGATAAAATTTTCAATAGTTCAAAGAAAGGGCTTGATGAAAATGTGGTTTGTTCATTGTTCTTGACTGATAGCAAGCTCCAATATTGTAAACTTTGGGTTTTGTGATTGTGGGTTTATAGTATCATGTTTGTTTGCTGAGAATGTGTAGGAAGAATAGAAAAATAGTTTGTAGATCTTTTGCGTGATTTGAAAAATCTCCATATATTAGATTCCAGTCTAGCTAGTTGGATTTTACTCTTTATTTTATTTTATTATTAAGTATGCGATTTTATTAAAATATGAGAATACTCTTTGTTCACGATTAGTTATGATTGGCCATGCATATCATTTTCCTGCATTCTGCATGATCTAAGGTCATATTCCTTGTTACTCGTTTAATTGACAGGTCTTTTTTAATTACTTACTAATGTGATTTTTTATCTCTCTCTCTCTCTCTCTCTCTCTCTCTCTCTCTCTCTATATATATATATATATATATATTAACAATTTAATTACTTTTAACCTAAACTACCAATTAGTCCAATGTATGTGATTAACCAAGTTCAATATTGCAAGCATAAACAACAAAGAACTAAAGTATGTAAAGAGACAAAATGGAAATGCAGAAAATAAAGCAAACCAAGCAAATCATTTTAAGCGAATCTCCATCATCTTTTTGTCATTAGGGACTATCCCTATTTTTAAGCGAATTTCTTCATTTTGAATCCTATCTTTCGGTGTATTTCCATTTATCCAATTTAGCACTCTAATTTTAGCTACACTCATTTTATTATAATGTTGCTTCTTAAGCCCAACATTCAAAACACAATGATGAGGACAAAGTGTTTTAAAAAAATACAAATAGTTATGTAGAAAATCCTAAAGAGTTTTAGAACTCAAAAGTGGATGGATTTTTCTTTTTTCTTTCTTCTCCCTTTAATTTCAATACTATTATATTCACGTATTTCCTTTGCAACTTTTCAGGCCAGATGTTATTTCTAGCAGCTTATATCAGGAGTTTCCTACTTGCACTCTAAGGTAATAGAAACTAACATTTATATATATATATATATATATAGACACATATATATATTTCAGTTTTAGGAAAATATATGTAGGTCCTGATATGTAGAATTATATTTGTTACATTTCTTTGCTTGCTTTTGACTTTTTCCTTATGGTCCATTTGGATTGAGGGAGAGGGAGGGGAGTAGGGTAGAGTAGAGTAGAATTAGCACAAAATTAGCTTATTTTTATCTAACTCTACTCTACTCCTCTCCACTCTCCTCCTTCTCCCCTCCATCCAAACAAGCCATTAGTTTCCTTTGTGCTAAAGGATATATGCCATAGAGATTTGAAGCCAGCGAACATCTTGTTGGATGGAAGTGATCCTCCATGCCTGAAGATTTGTGATTTTGGTTATTCAAAGGTTTAATTACATATTCAACTTCGTATGGGAAGTTTTTCTCTCAGTTATGTGTGAATTTTTTTTTCCTTTGATGTGTTTTATTTGTGCAGTCAAGTCGGCCGCATTCAAAACCCAAGTCAGCAGTAGGAACTCCACAATATATGGCACCTGAGGTTCGAGAGAGAGAGTATAATGGCAAGGTTTGTTGTCTCCTTATAATTTGCATTAAGCATTTTTTACATGCTTCATTTTTATTTATTTATTTTGCTGTTAATAACTTATAAGTCAGATTTGGATTTGCCTTGTCTTTAAATGATTCATGTATTATAATTCTGGGAAACTAAGACAATTGAATAATAATGGGTTGTTATGAATTATAAAGTTTTCCTATAAATCTATAAAATTTGATTATTTTTTGAGCTAGAGTGCTGTTTTAAGGACTGGAATTTAACATAGGTTGATGAGTGAAAAAAATACAATAGAAGTTGTGTGATACTTTCAGAAGGCAAACAATTAAGCTCTTTTCCAGCCTGGGAAGAACAAAAAGTTGTTAAACTATATTTAGCCCTGTTGTTTGAGAAGTATCTTCTTCATCTTCTTCTTCTTCTTTTTTTATTATGTTATTATTATTATTTTTTATATATATTTATATTGGAGTGCAAAGGATATAATGCCATTGACTTTGCAGGTCCTATTTAATTTTTCTTCATGTTTGTTCAGTTGGCAGATTTATGGTCATATGGAGTGATTCTTTATAATATGCTGGTGGGGGAACACCCAAATTATAGACCAAATGATACAGGGGAAACCAGTAATGTTTATGTAATTTACCTTCATTTTGGCCATCTTTAAAATTAAGAGAGGTGTTACATCCGTAACATTTTCACAATGTTTTTACAACAAATCATAGGTGGTTAGTTGATATTGGTTCAAATTTGAACCTAACACTAAGATCACTTTTTTGCCCCAACAATAACAACCTGCCACTTAGGATTTGCTGTAAAAATATTGTGAAAATGTTATCAACATATCATTCCTCTAAAATTAATGTTTCTTATTTTAGCGGTTTAATGCTTCCTTTATCATTCTTATGCAGGAAACAAATGCATGTCCATTCTCTCTTCCAGACTCTTTATCTCTAGATTCTAAAGATCTCCTTGCTCGCATGCTTGTTGTAGATCATGGAAAGGTACATAACAGTCGTAACTACGTATGACGCTAAGTTGCATATCTTTGCTTATAAATTGGATAACTTGCTTTGGAAAGACGTGAACAACATTGTGTTACCCCCGGGCCACTATTATGAATCTGAAATGTCTTGGGAGATTTGAGGTTTTAGTTTCTTGAAAAATTCTATCTATCTATCAGAAAAAGAAAAAAAAATATGGCCTTCTACGATCATAGACATTAGTTTTCTCTCTGTCTCAAACATTATAGACAAACCCAAAACTTGAGGCCAAAAATGTAAAGAACAACAATAACAATCACCTAAGAGTTAGCACCTAAAGTTGCTTGGAGTTTGTACCAATAATGATAGAAAACCTAGGAGTCAACACTTAAGGTTGGTTAGAGTCAACAACAGACTATTGGAAATCTCTCTCTTTTTTTTCTTTTTTTTTAATGTGTTATATAACTCAAAAGGCACAAGTATGGTGTGTAGGACATGTTTTTATGGAGTATAGAAAAGGTTTATTGCATAACAGGTGTAAGAGATAGACATGGGTCTGTGGGTGAATTTTTTTTAATTTAGTCCTTGTCCTTGATTTCTTTTTAATTTTTTGTTAATCAACTGTTCTGTCATTGATTTTGAAGTCTTTCTCATCATTTATGATAAATAGATTGAGAAGTTGTTTATATCATGTTTGCTTTCTTTCTTTTTTATTTTATTCCTCTTGGCAGAGGATCACCATTGAGGATGTCAACAAACACCAGTGGTTTAAGGAGAGGGAACTACCAGAAGCAATTCAAGTTACGAAAGAAAATCCAAGATTGTCCCACCAAAGTGATGAAGAGATAGAGAAAATTGTTGAAGAAGCCAAATCTGTGGAGGAAGAATAAGATGGAATTTGAGGAGATTAACATAAAACTAAACAGCCACCACTACAACAAAAAATGTATATTACAACAAAAAAATCGTTGCAATAACATCGAAGTCATTGCAATAGTTTATGCGAAGTGTTGCAATAAAATTTGAGGTAATGAGTTTGTGCTACAAAAAATTTTTGTTGCAATAAACCTTAAATATTTTAATGAAAATTTTGATGTAATAATATATTTGCTATTGCAATAAACAATTTATTACTTTGAATATCTTATAGCAATAGGCTATTATTTCATGAATTTTATTACAATAGATTGTAAAGAATTGACAAAAACAATTTGGGTTCAAACTATTGCAATGGTATATTTATTGTAATAGTTATTTTTTTTCATATCTTTTCTTACAATATATTGTAAAATAATTGGAATTAGATCATTATAATAATATAGTCATTGCAACTTCATGTTTGTCATTGTAATAGATTATAAAATAATTGATATTTTAGTTATTGCAATGTTAAATTTGTTGTAATAAGCCATCTCTTTGAAATTTCTATTATAATATATCGTAAAATATATAATTGGCATCAAGTTATTACAATGATTTCTTCAATTTAAGTTATTAAAAAAATTGATTTCTTCAATTTAAGTTATTGCAAAAAATTTCTAAATTCAATTTAGTATTAAAATCTCTATTGCAACTAAAAATTATAAATTAATACAACTAATTATTATTAATGTAATAATTTACTATTTTTAAGTTACTATTGCAACGACTTTTAATTTTTAGATGTGATATTATGTCTAATACCACTACACTAATTTTGTTGTATTAACACTTAATGTAATAGACTTATTTTGGTGTAGTGCACTAAAAGCACAGTAGAGGCATATGGTCTATTATAGTATAGAACAGAAACATCAAAGCTTAAGTGGCTAATGAAATCAAATTTAGAAGCTACATATGTGTAGGAATTAACATCAGTGATGATGATGATGATGACTAATAAGAATGCCATACTGAGTGAGAAGGGTGTAGTACTAAGTAGGGGTGTGCAAAAAACCCAAAAACCAAAAAAAACCACTTCAAACCAACCGAACCATTGCCAAAACTTTGATTTGGTTTTGGTTTTATTATGTTAAAAACCGAAATTTTTGGTTCGGTTTTTGGTGGCAGACTTTCATGCACCGAATCGATTGAAACCGAACCAAATATATTATTATATTATATTATTATATTAAATATATAATATAATTTTTGTAAATATATTGAGTTTTAGGCCTTTGTTAGTTTATATATATATTCTTTGCTTTGGGCCTCCCTTAGCTTATATGTGCTTTGGGCCTCCATCATTTTTATTTTAAAACATTTGGGCCTTGGCTTTTCGTTTTATCTGATCAGATCATCAAACCATCCGGCCTTGGCTTTTCCTTTTAATGATTTATCTTTTTAAACTAATACTTATCAAAAAACTAATAAACTTATCCAAAAAAAAAAAACTAATAAAACCTGATCAAACCATCACGCTTCTATCTCTCTCACACTCATGCCTCATCACTCTCTCTTTCTCTCTCTCTCTCTTTCTCTCTCAGCCTCCATCACTCCCTCTCACACACACTGGCCTTCATCAGTCCGCATCTGCTACCGGCCTTCATGACTACTCACGCCGGCCTTTGCGTCTCTCATGGTATGACTCTTCTCTTTTATTTCTATCCCTTCTTTTTCTTTGTCTATCTCTGAATATCATGAGAGTACCATCTGGTCTACTAGGGCTTCTTCTTTTGCAATATTTTGATTAAATTTCTTCGTTTCACATTGCATATTCCAGCACCTCAAATGGGTACGCTTCACTTTTCTAAGTTTTCTTACTTCCTTTTCAAACCGACCGAAATTGCAATAAAACCGAAACCGATTGATTTCCAATTATTTCGGTCGGTTTCGGTTGAGAATTTCACAAACCAAAATTTTCGGTTTTGGTTGGCCAAACACAAACAAACCAATCGAATCGAACCGATTACACCCCTAGTATCAAGTAACAACATTTCTCCACTTAAATTTAAGAGATTTGGATTTCAATCTTTGCCTATGCTAAAAACATTGGTGTTTTGGTTTAATGATAAAGAGCTATTAGTATTTATAAGGATTATTATAAATAAATACTAATAAGTAGTTTTTTTTGTTATATAGGAAATAAAAGTTTAAACCTTATGCCAGACTAAAGTCATGTGAATCTTTTTATTTTATTTTTTTTTATTTTATAATAATTAAGTTATGTGAATTCTAATCCGAAATCAATTCAACTTCTCCATTCAATTTGTAGGCCACAATTTACCCAAATTATATAGTGGTGGCTTCAAGAATATTTTTTAGGGAGGGCATTAAAAAACTTAAATGAAAAAAAAATTAATAAAAGAGAACTTGAATATATCGACTTATTAACAAAAAAAAATTGAAATTGTACAATTTCATTCTATAAGTTTTCAAATTTTGAATTGTTATATGATAGTTCATTATGAATATTTACTACTACTGTGGGTAGTTATGACCATTTTATTTTGTTAAATTTGTTTAACATTTTTATTTTTATGCGGTTGTTATTATCTATTTGTCTTTGTTTTTATAAAAATATTTTAAACTAAATGAATAAACTCAACTCATTAGTTTTGTATTAATTATTGACACACACAACCATACTCATTCATACATAAATAATATACTACATGTTTACTTAACCAATCAAATACTTGAATAACCACTAACTTTACAAATTTTTTCTTGAATTTTTCTAAATTTATAATAAAAAGTTATTATAACATGATAACAATAGACACATATGCAACAAACCCTCTCTATTTCCTAATTACTAAATTATATAAAATAATATTATATTTAGGGTCATGTCAACGGATATCCTTAGAGCAATTGTTATATTTTCCATGAAAGTGATGTCGAAACATTTCCCTTATATTTATATTGTACACAGAAACTTCCACACACATCATTATTTACACAAATAACATTATAACAAAAAGTAATGCACAAAATCAATATTAGATATACTCACACACATGTAATATAAAGAATAATGCTAGAAATATAAACTATTTATAATAAAGAGTGACACTTACAATCCAAAAACACTTATCTTTACTCTTAGAGTTGGAAATATTTTAAGTCAGGGTGTACAAAAATAATATTTTTAAAAATAAATTGAAGTATTTAACTAAAAAATATATATTACATATTAAAAAAAATTGAAGTCAGGGAGTTCATTTGAACCCCCTGAACAAAGTGTAACGTCGCCCCTAACCAGCGATGACTTTCATGACTATTTGGCTACTTTTTATTGTTCTCATGACTATTTGGCTACTTTTTATTGTTCTTCCACCTTAACATGATTCGTTTAGACTATCAAATATTATACAAACAAGAAAACTTCTGAAGGGATTTTTTTTTTTTTTTTGATGTGATAGGGGATTTTCTTTTGCTAGTGATGACTCTATACTGCAACTGATTCCTAAAGAGTAAATGATCATTTGCAAAACTTGTGGCACTTTGCTTGATCATTATCAGACCATTGCATATCTTTAGTATGATGGTCACTCCATAAGATAAGTATTTGTGAGGTGTGGGGGGTAAGGGTCAGAGTTTAAATCTCCAAAAGAGAGTTTCACACATATATACACTTAGATAAGTATTGTATCAAAATTATAAAACTTATAATGTAGGTAGGATCATTTACTGCCATGGATCACCTTAAGAAGTGATCATTTGTGAAATAAATACTCCTATAATAAAGTGATTGACTCATTAGAAACTGTCCCTTGAATCTTGATGACCATTACTTTTCGATGGTGATCAGATTACATATCAATTGAACTTATCTATCAGAGGCATAACAAAAGTGACTTGAGAAAAGATAACCACATTTTCTAACCCAAAACCGGTGTTTAACAAATCACAAAATAAAAATAATTATTATATTTTTGAAATGATACCAATCATATGTGTTTGGTTTGTAAGTTAATTAAAGTAAATTTGTCAGTAGCTTTAATATTTTCCATTAATCAAATAAAAATGAATTGTCAAGAGTCCCGATGATATTTTAGTAGAAATTGGCTGAAAATTATAATCTCCCTTCCAAATAATCAATTTCATGGTTTATATTAGATAATTATGAATCTAAAGGTATCAAGCGTAATACTAGGAACACAATATTCTCCGCAACTTCTTTTACAATTGTTGATGTAGGCATATAGCTTGTTGTTATTAGAATAACTTCACTTCCATCTAGATTCACCACTTCACTTAGTTCATTACTAATATCATTTTTATTACACACAAATCAAACAACAGGACATATAATTATGAAAAAAGTTGGCATCCTATACTTTTTTTCCCCATTGGTTATAAATATTGTTACATAACACCTCTCCAGGACCAGCCCTAGGCCATGGCCTAAGGCCCCCTAACATAAAAAGGCCCCCAAATATTGGGCGGTAAGTGTTTTTTTTTTTTTTTTTTTTTTTGAGGGGGACAAAAAAAAGTGTGAGTTAGGTGTATATTTTATTCCAATATTAAGAAGGCCTAAAATATTAGAGTTGTGCTAGTATATTACAAGTTTTATTACATAGGTCCTATGAATTGATATGTTACTAATGAAGTAATTCAATACTCATTTATTATTTTGTTGAAGTACCACCTCATTGTCACATCAATTTGTAAGCTTTTTGTAGTAAAATTTGTAATAAGTTTAGCATGTTCTCCACACACACAAAAAAAAAATAATAATAATAAAAATAATAAAAATACAACACATTCACCATTAAGTGTATGAAAAATGCTAAAGCTAATACAAATTTTAGGAAAAAAAATTTACAAACTGATGTGACAAGAATATGATCAGTGTTACTTAAATAATATAATAAAATGAATGTTTGAATAACTTTTCTTTTATTAGTGATATGCCAATTTGTAGAACCTATATAGTAATTATTATTAGCTTTTTGGGTGAATTAGTCATATTAATAAGTAAGAATTAATAATGGATTTGAAATTAAATAAAAATAAATAAATATTATTTAAGTGATATTTAGATGTAAAATGGCCGTTATAAAATTCTCACCTTAGGCCTCAAACAATCTTGGGCTGGTCCTGCGCCTCTCCCATGGGCTCAAACAGATAGAAGCCTCATGTTCGATCCCCATGCATCCGGCTCGACTCAACGAGTGGTGAGATCCTATACTTACTGAAATTCTAAAAATGGTGGTAATAAATGTTAACGGATTAAGTGGACCTATCCATTCAATTCTTGGGGAGGCCATGGGACTATGACCGCAAAATTATCACATTTATTCAAGGAAAACGCTTAAAGTTCTCACATTTATTCCAAGCCATATACAAGTTACCTTGGAATTAAGAAGTTCAAAGGTGAAAGCTATTGAGATTCAGGCTAATGGTCTATCTAAATCCCTGAACTTATCACATTCTACCTGGCTTATATATAAAGCAGCAAGTGTCTCTCTTCCTCACACTCTCAAAAGAAGAAGAAACACAAAAAAAGCAATCATGTCAGGAAAACCTAATAAGAAGATAGCATTCGGGTATGCTGGGGTAGTGATCACAAGCAGTAGTGAGGGCAGCTCAAGCAAAAAAATGTTGAATAAACAGATCACAAGCAGTGAGGGCTGCTCAAGCAAACGAGTTTTGAACAAAGTGACCGAATTAAATAGTTCATCGCGTATGATCTTCAAAGACAAGCACACCTCATGTTCAAGTCATTTTGCCAAGCAGCTTAAGACAGAAAAGTTTGTGGACAATAGTAGTGGAAAGTTGGGGTACAAAGATGAGGTCAAGTGCACATCTGGTCTCAAGTTCAATGACAAGTTACTGGGGAATACCACAGAGTTCGAGACCCAAGTCAAGTTCAAGAAAACTGTTTATCCCAACAAGAGTGCCTCAAAGTTCAACAATAAAGAAATTAACTATTACTAGGTTTTCCTTTCTATTCCAAATAAAAATAAATAAATAAACTAGTACTAGGTTTCCTTATTTAGTTTTTTTATAATTTATAGTATAACTGCTCTCTTGCTTTGCTATGTCTTTTAAAGTTTAATGGTTTCTCTCTCATATGGGGATTGGCTTGTGATGGATTTCATTTTTCTCCTTTAATAATGTCAAAGTAGTAATTCTTTTTTTTAGTGAGTAATGTCGAAATTGTTGTATTTTGATGGACCAAATTAGTTGTGAATTTGATCTGTGCATATATATATATATATATATGAGATGGATTTAAGTTACACCTGATGTAACTCTACAAAAGTTACACATTTTTTAGACTTTAGATTTCTAAAAGATCATCTTCTCAAAAAAAAAAAAAGATTTCTAAAAGATCTAACAGTTAAAAAAAACATCATTAAATATGATCGCTTCCACTTTATTACCTAATTAATACTAGCATTCTCTCTCTCTCTCTCTCTCTCTCTCTCTCTCTCTCTCTCTCTCCTTATTTATTGATTTCCAAGAGATAATATTTTACTAATTAATACTAGCATTCTCTCTCTCTCTCTCTCTCTCTCTCTCTCTCTCTCTCTCTCTCCTTATTTATTGATTTCCAAGAGATAATATTTTGTTCAACACAACTTAAACAAAAAATCTAAATTTTTGGTTAGACTGCGTTGAAGCAGCAGATAACTTTTTTTTTTTTTTTTAATTTACGGTGAAAATAGAAGTATATATTTGTGTAAACATAAAACAAAGAAAAAATTGAGTTTGAACACATGGGCTACCCTGGTGGGCCATGGCTGCCAAACACCAGTAAACAAAAAGTTCCATCAAATTTTTTTTTTTTTAAACTTCCAATTGGCCCTTAAAAAAAACAAAACAAGTCTGATCCTATCATACACTAAACAGAACATAGCTACTGATATATCCATAACTTTTTTCTGGTTAGACTACGTTAAAATTCCATATATCATATATCTTTTATTAGACTACATTTAAAATACATAGCACAGCTATCAAAGTTATCAGCAGCTATGGCTGCGTTTAGGTCCCTATGGCAAAATTGGTGTTTCCAAATCATAAGATAGGAATCACGAATTGCCAAACAACTACTTAGGACCTTTAGTTTTGGATTCATCCTCGACTCTAATAGTATGTTTGAGTTTGACAACATGGAAGTGAAAGGAAAGAAATAAGAAGATTAATGAAAACTTGATAGCTATGTTGTGTACTTTGAAAATATAATGGATATATCATAAAAGAATGGAATATATAGATTTTTTTGTTTAAATTCCAGCTATATTGCGTACTTTAAATGCTTTTTCTGGTTAGACTGCGTTTGATATATGTTGTATCAAGGGGCGTTTGATATATGGAATTTAACTTTAGACTGCGTTTAAAGTACTTTAAACGCTTTTTCTGGATATAGCTATATTTTTTATGATATATGGAATTTAAAAAAAAAAAAAATTATCTGATGAGAAAAAGTTATCTAATAAAAAAAAAAAAGTTATTTGCTACTTCAATGCAGTCCAACCAGAAAATTAAATTTTTTGTTTAAGTTGTGTTGAACAAAATATTACTACTATCATTTCTCCAAAAACAATATACATATATATTACTATTATCTCTTGGAAAGCAATAAATAAGGAGAGAGAGAATGCTAATATTAATTAGGTAATAAAGTAGAAGCAATCATATTTAATGATGTTTTTTTTAACCGTTAGATCTTTTAGAAATCTACGGTCTAAAAAAAGTGTAACTTTTGTATAGTTACACCAGGTGTAACTTGAACCCATCTATATATATATATATATATTTATAATTTTTTAGTATATTGATTTGATAATAAAGATCTATTATCAGGAGCAGATGTCATATATTAAAATTTTCTTAAAAATATATTGTTACAAGCAGAGGAGGAGGGAATTTGAAAATTTGAACCCTCTTTCTACTCATAAATGAAACTATTCAATGTCTCAAGAATTGAGACTTAAACCCTACGAATTTTGGTTGGAGTTCACATGAGTCTTGATTCTTGATGCCCAACATCAATTAAGAAACTCAAGTCAGGATGTTTCTTCAGGATTTAAAACCCAACTGCAAAAAAGTATTCCGTACACCTCAAATCTCTCTCATCTCGTCCCCCAAAGTGAGATTCCATTCATGAAACTCCACCAACTAGATCAAGTGATTCCGATCATATTCTTTCTCCTTACCAAATTTGCTATCATCTTGGGCACTCTAGGATAAGTTATTATCATCAAATTTTCCATCGTCTTGTGCCACAACTTTTTTCAATCTAATGTGGTAAGTAGCGAAGCTTGGAAGGTTTTGAAAATTTTCATTTCAAATTTAAAATTTGGCTTCTCACAATGTGGAATCTATATTTTAAACATTTTTAATTGGCTTCTCACAATGTATTTAGATTATATAAAACAAGTTTTCAAAAAATTGATAGATTTTGAAATTCAATAATTTAGAGGATTGTCTTACGATAATAAGTAAAAAAAATTTGTACTGACATGGCATGATTGTAAATAAATTGAAAATAGTGGGCCCTATAAATTTGCCAAAACTTTTATATCTCTAAAATTTAGGAACTTATCTTTATCATAAAAAAATCTCAAGCTTCAATTTTGAAGCTTATACTTATCCTTTCCATCATTATCCCTAAAAAGAAATTACTTGTTTTTTTCTTTTTATGAAAGAAAAAAAGAGTCTTACGCATATGATCATTGACCCAGCCCAATTGAAGCCGAAAAACTCGTGGAGCACCCTTGGGTATGTTAGGGCTATCCACGTCGTGTTACAGTATTTATATAAAGCGCACAACTTGAATCAAGCAACTTTTGGACCTGCAAGTATAACCTAATTCGAGACTCCTACCAATGCACCACATCCTTGAGAGCAAATTACTTATTATCTTCATGTCACTTCTTTAAATAAATAAATATATATATATATATATTAATTTTTTCTCAAAAGTAAAAACTGGTCTCCCAAATATTTTTTTTCTTTCAATATTTTGAAATCATTTTTTAAAATGGGAGTCAAACATGTATATATAAAAAATTATAAAATGTGTTTATCACACAAACTGTTTTATACATCCAAAAAAACAACTCAACAAGTATTATCCAAAAATTAGTTTTACATTCAATTAAAAAAAAAAAACTAGTTTCACAGTGTTTTGAAAACAAAACAAAAATCCAATTACAAACAAGCCCTATATAAATAAATAAATAAATAAAATTGGGCTATTAAATGTTATTGGGCGTAAAAACCCCTAATTCATTTACTCCCTTTCCTTTTCTCCGTAAAATTCTCTCAATTTCAACTGTGTGCCGCAACCCACTTCTACCCTCCTCACAGGGACCCCTTTCCTTTCCTACCATTGTCCACGTTGGGCTCTATAGAAGTCAGTCTCTGAAGTTTTTAACTTTCATGACCACTTTTATATCTTCTCTCCTCTCTTTTTATATATAGACATGGCCTAGTGCTAGTAGTAACAGTTTAACTTTAATCACTTAGAGCAATTTTGGTGAGGCACAAAAAAGAATAAAAAGGCTAATAAGTATTAACATTTTTAGAGCAAGTGGAGTTAATCAACTATGAAAAGGCTAATCTTTTTTTACCATGCTTTCTCTTTTTCTTAGCCGCACAATAAAAGAATCCTACTTTTCTAAGACTATTAATTAGTTCAAAAATGTGGCTTTAAGAAATGGCATCAGTTCACACCGAAAATCCTTTTTTTTTATTCAGCCAAAAAAAAAAGGTACGGCTTTGACTAATTAAAGTCGCACTACACACACAAAAACTAGGACTTGGAGGCTGTTCGAGGCAAATTGATTTGAAATAATAATGATAATTATTTCAGAACAACCATAATAATAGATATTGAATTATCAAAAAAAAAAAAATCATGGTAGTGAAAATTTAGGTGAAGTTGGTTAGGTGTTATGACATTGTTTTGAGAAATCTTGAGATATGATTGTGAAACCATTACTTAGTGGTTTCAATTAATGGGTAGCATTCCTAGAGGAATTGGGAAAAAAGGAAAAGAGGAGGAACCAACTTCACAATGGACCTATAGGACCATGAGAAATACTGTATAATCTTGATCTTCATTATAACGGAAAAATCTGCACTGGGGTGCTTAAGTTAATAGCATAGTATTCCGTTATAGTTGATAGTTGATATTATGATGTTTTGATGTGTATGTTGATATTCATTTGAAAACTCACCGTTATAGGTTCTAGCTAGTGACTTCTGGAGCACACGGTGGAAAAGGCTTAAGGTAAGTGGGATTTACACGCTACACCCTTTTGCATTATCAATATTTGTTGGTAAACCCATTTGGATGTTCAATTTTAATATTTCTTCAATGTTTTTAACGCATTGGAAGTCTCTTTACATTTGTATTGTTGATATTCGTGACCCTTTTAGTTCATCACTTTGTTATAACTATTGAGCTACTGTCTTTGTGAAATTAAATTTGATCTTGTTTATATACTCCCTTCATAAAATCCCTTGCCATGAGATAATTTCAGTGACCCCGCCCATGGGGGCGCAATACACGCTACACCCTTTTGCATTATCAATATTTGTTGGTAAACCCATTTGGATGTTCAATTTTAATATTTCTTCAATGTTTTTAACGCATTGGAAGTCTCTTTACATTTGTATTGTTGATATTCGTGACCCTTTTAGTTCATCACTTTGTTATAACTATTGAGCTACTGTCTTTGTGAAATTAAATTTGATCTTGTTTATATACTCCCTTCATAAAATCCCTTGCCATGAGATAATTTCAGTGACCCCGCCCATGGGGGCGCAATACATAAGCCATGATTTGAATCATGTGTTTGATGTTGTGGATGTGGATGTTGGGAGTTAGGAGTTGATGGAGGCTATTTATTTTTCAATGACCCTACCCGTGGGGGAAAAACACATGGGTAACTCTGTCCACGGAGGTAATACACGGTACTTCTTGAGGAAATTCTCATAGTTTAGGATTTCAAGTGTAATTTGAATAAGATTGCTTTTGTGAGGAGTTATCTAGATTTCTTGTTTATGTATAAATCTTGTGGAGTTTGGAGCAATTGGTTACTTTGGAAATTAGACAATTTATCATGTGCTTTTATTTTGGAGACTGAATTTATTTGCTTTAGAGATTTTCTATTGCGGATAATATATGGATTTCATGGATTGAAATTTTCAGGCGTTACATTTATGGATCCCATCGAGCTCTAGACTAACTTTAGTTTACTTGTATAATCCACATACTTGTCCAACTCTTATATTTCTTGTATTTCATTCATATGTCTTCCTATATAAAGGCGCTTCCTTTACCATTTATTCGCTTAATCACAGTGCTTATCATTTTTTCCCCGGTTCATACATAGACCAGCAAGTGTCTCTCTACCTGATTCGCTCAAAAGAAGAAAACAAAAAAACAATAATGGCAGAAGAACAGAAAAAAACAATGGCAGAAGAACCAGTATATAGAACCGGATTAGCTATCGTGACAGAAAGCAGTGAGGGTGGGTCAAAAGAAGAAAACCAAAAAACTATAAGGGCAGAAGAACCGGTATATAGAACTGGTTATGCAATCGTGACAGAAAATCTCTGAATGAATCGGGTAAGGTGGAGACTCCCAAAGACAAGTACAGTTGGACCCCCAAAGACAAGTACAGTTGGATGTTCAAGTAATTTTACCAAGCAGCATATAAGGCGGAAAAGTTCTTTGACAAACATAGAGGATGGTCTAAATTAACAGCCTTATGTTTTTTAATGGTCTCTCTCTTGGGGGGATTAGATTGTTATGGATTTCATTTTACTTTGATTAATTTCTTAGCAGTATTTTGATGGATCTAACTAGTTGTGACTTTTTTGTTTGATGGATCTAAACCGTTTTATTTATTGGTATGAGACTCATGGTTTATCATTTGTGCCTATATATATGTCATGTATAGCAGGAATTTTGACTATTGAATCGAAATCAGAAGAACTAAAGTGAAGTTTGTAGATTATCCTTACGTTAAAACCTAGAATATCATCTCTTAAGACAATATGTTGTGTGTAGTATAATTTACCTCATTTTTTCCTAAAAGTTAGGATAACTTTTGAATGGAGTTGATGGTGTACATTTTTGTTAGACTTAGTTTCATCCTCCCTCCTCTTTGTTTATTTGTTTCTTAAAAAAAATTACTGATTTTTTTTTTTTTTGAGAATCCAAAGTGTCCAAACTTAAGATTATATGACTAGTGCTAGAATTTAGAGTGAACTTTATATATATAATTCAATAGTTAAAGGGAGATACAGCAAGTGTCAATTACTTGAAGTGTTGAACTTCTACTTTATTATATTTTGCAGTCCAAGGCACTTGAAAGGATATTAAATTAGTACAATAATATGGACACAACAATTTATTCATCCTTTTATTTTAACAATTCTAAACTTTGATTAGACCAACATCACTTTCACAAGGTTTTAACACAAATATCATCATTTTATTAGAACTAATAAACAAACCCCTCATTAGTATTAAAAAAGATTGTGAAAATTAATGTTTTCTTAGTGTTCGTTTGTGAACAGTTTATTTAGTTGAAATTGAAATTTTTTTGCTGAAAGTACTGTAGATAAAGCTAAAAGTTAGCTGAGACCCATGAATAGTAATTAAAAGTATAGTGACTCATGAATTATAGCAAAAATAAGCTGTAAGTGTAGATAAAGTGAAAAATTCAGCTCATCCCAAACGCATACTTGGACTTATTATTTATTTTATGAATTTAAGTTGGCCACTAACTCATGGAGGGTTTCTCTCATAGAGCTAGTATCTCATGTGTCTGGCGCATGAGAGATTTTTCCCTCTCATAATATAGTGGGCCACAAATGTGTTGGATTGGAAGGGTTGATGGATAATTTTGGTATAGTTAATTTTTGTTATAGAGGAACTCTTCTATAGTTGGTCTCAGAAAAGAATGCTTCACTTATTTCCAAAGGCTGCTATAAAGAATTATCTGATTTTGGGTTTGGATCACTCTCCCATTATATTTCATTCTATAGGAGAACAGGGAGGTTTTCCTAAATGAAATATTTGGGCTAATGCCTGTCTATTGGTCTCCTTGCCACTATGCTATTAAGATAAGAACTTTTAAGGCTGAAATTAAGAAATGGAATTGGGAAACATTGTATCTATACCTGAGAGAATTAAGTCTATCAAGCTTAAAATTGGAGAAGTGCAACCGCAGCCCCTCTTCGAAGCTAATGTTAATTTGGAAGTGACTCTTTGTGTTGAGTTGCAGGTTTTGTAAATAATAATAATAATAATAAATCGTCCCAATACTAATTGAAATTTAAAACGTGAAGTGGGCTTATCCATTAAAATCTCTGGGAAGCCATGGGACTCTTTGACCGTAAAATTCTATCATTTATTCAAATCCATTCAATTCAAGCTTAATCAGTTCCATGAACCTTGGAACTGAGAAATTCAAAAGTTGTTAGGAAGATTGAGTCTATCTAAACCCCCGAACTTATCATATTCTACATGGCATATATATAGACCAGCAAGCGTCTCTCAACCTCACAGACTCAAAGGAAGTAGAAAAACAAAATGGCAGAGCATAGAATTGGGTATATTGGGGTCGTGACACCAAGCAGTACGGGCAGTTCAAGCAAAAGAATGGCGAATGAATCTAGCGAAATGCAGAGTTCATCGCGTATGATCTACAAAGACAAATACAGTGGCTGTTCAAGTAAGTTTACAGAGCAGCATAAGGCTGAAGAGTTAGTTGACAAACATAGTGGAAGTTTGGGGTACAAAGAAGAGCTCAAGTACACTTCCACTAACAAGGTTAATGACAAAGTTCAAGGTTATACCACTGAGTATGAGACCCAAATCAAGTTTAAGAAGACTGTTTACCCCAACAAGAGTGCCTCAAAGTACAACAATAAAGGGTTTGACTATTACTAGATTTCCTTATTTTCTTTTTCTTGGCTTTCTAGATCTACAGCTCTCTTGCCTTATGTTTTTTTATTTTTTATTGTGTTCTCTCTTTCTAATGGGGATTGGCTTGTAATGGATTTTTATTTTACAATTTGAATAATGTCAAAGCAGCATTTTGATGGATCTAACTAGTTGTGAATAGGCTTTTGTGTGGATTGCTTATGAATTGCTTTTTTTTTTTTTTTTTTTTTTTAACACAATAGTGGGTGATAATTATCTAATATATGAGATAAATATTTGGTGATATAAACTAAACCATTTTGTAGATTGGATTGATATTCATCATGTATTATCATTTTTGCCAATATATTTCAAGTATGGCTAGAATTTTGACTATCAAAACCGAAACGGAAAAATTAAAATCATGATCTACATATTTTGAAAAAAAACGTCAGAACTTGAGTACATACTACATAATTGTATATTACGATAGATGCAGCCGAAGGCACTTTAAAGTGTTTTAGTTTACTCTAATCATTGAGAAAAAAAAATTCACTATTGCATTTGTAGTGTAAATTGCAATTAGACCAAATTCGCTTTTATAAGTGCCCATCATCTTTTTTTCCTTTTTTAAAGTGGCACCACTCAGTACTCAGTACAGTAGTTGTGTAGCTTGGGCTTGAATTCAATTAGGAAGGCAGGGGCTTGGGCTTTTATTGGAGGTATGATATGGATGTACTAGCCCATTCAAGCTTAATTAGAGGATGACTAGTAATTTTCTTTTTCCTGATCCAGCCTAAACGTGTTTACAAAAACTCAAAAAGAATTGCAAGTGCTTGATTCAAACTTGATCGACACAAACTCATGATTTGTGATCGATCCATTAGATTGCAAGGGCATATTTTAATTAAAAAGCCTTATAACTCAGCTCGTACTTCTGAGTATATTTAATGGAGCCATCTAGGTTTCCTTTTCTATTATTGTTGTGATTATCAAATTACAAATAATAATAACCAAAAAAAAAAAAAAAGGCTAGAGGGGTGTACTAGCAGAAATTAAAGGAATCCTTCCTAAACTCTGGAAGCTTCTTAGGAAACAATAACTTAGTATTCTCCAAGCAATTACTCAAATCATCAAATCGTGTCCTAGTCAACCAAGGGTTGGGGTGCATTTTCGATCAACGTAGGTCAATTTGGTTCGATTGGTCTAGTTCAGTCTACTGCAGTCTAGTTCGGTTAATTCTTATTATTTTTTTCCATTTGGTCCACTACGGTCCATTCAGTCTATTCGGTCTACTTCAGTCTATTCGGTCCACCTTAGTCCATTCAGTCCACTTCAATTCACTTGTTCCATTTCTATCCACTTTGGTCCATTTAGTCATTCGGTCCAATTCGATTCATTTGGTCCAATTCAGTCCACTCCGGTCCATTGGTCCACTTCAGTCCATAAGGTTCATTTCAATGATACATTGTGAGAAGAGATTTGTGTGGAAAAAGAAACTGCTTCATTGACAATTATATCACATTCTCAATGCAATGTTAGCAGATTCTTGATAAAATTACACTTTTCTTATGTTATTAAAATCTTATATTTTTTTTATAATATAAATGATAAATTTACTTATATCTACGACTAATATAATATATATATATATATATATATTTTTTTTTTTTTTTTAAATCTAAATAGTGCTCATTAATGCAATTGTACCCTGTAGATGCAACATTGAAAACAAGATATTATTTCCCAAGTTTGTACTCTTTTATTTTTAAAATTTTATTGTACAATGGCTTAAGGAAGATTTGAAACCTAATCAATCAATCAATATATATAAATATATATATATATATATATAAAACAAAGACCTCATGTGGAAAAATATAAGGTTTTGCCAAATGGCATATTCTATGTAAAGAGAATTAAAATATTCTCAAATGTCACATCAAAAATAAGAACAAATTAAATATTGATTTTTTATTTCATTTAGTTCAATATTTCAAGACTTTTCTAATTAACAAATAAATATTCTTTGTATCCTTTTGTTCAATGTTTCAAGACTTTTCATCCATCACACATACACACAAAACTCTTTGGATTTAATTCATTATTTTTACCTTTTGCACTTCTACCCCTTTATATATAGCTAACCATAACCTTTCATGTCATTCCATGTCAAATACACACAGACAAAAACGTTATCATTTACCTTCAATTTTTCGACAACACCTACCTAGTTACAACCAAGGATTGGGGGCTTGTATTTTTTATTGAATGACAATGGTAATTACGATTTTAATATTAAAATTGGACGTTGTGGATTTGTGGGTTTTGTAAAGACTGTGACTGATTGTGGGTGCTTGGAATATGTATTTTATTTTAGAATTAAGATGAAAGAGAAAAACACATTTTATATCAACTTTTATTCTATAATATTCCTCAAAAGTTTTTTTTTTCTTTTAATTTCTCATTACTTCAATTGAATAATTATAATGGATATGTGTATGCAATTTATAATTATTGTTTTTTATAATGAACTCATTTTTAATAAATTTCTATAATAATTATGCTATAATACATACACAACATTCTCCAAAACTATCTTACATAAAACATAATAACATTATCCGTGTATCGCACAGGTAACCTATTAGTTCTTCTTCATATCAAAAATCAAATAAGTTATTTCATTGAAGTACAAGACTCTTAGCCAAGCTATGCTTTTAATCGTTGTATAAAAATTTTAATTAACAATTCTAAAAGTGCCCTTGCTACGCACTTGGACCTTCATGTTTAACATCTAGGTCCTTTAACATCTTCAAACTAAAATGTAATCTGAGACGTGATCTCCAATATTATTTCTTCCAAAGGGTATCTAGTACCTTATTTATGTTTTGTTCTTGTAGGGGGAAGGGTCCAATCTAACGTAGTGGGCCTAGGACCCCATTTGAGGACTACTGTGCGTCTGAAGAGAAGGAAGTGGTAAGGGCAAGGTCCATCTGGAAGAAGGATATCCGAAAAAGAAAGATGGGTACCATCCGAAGAGGTCACCATCCATCCGAAGAGATTCTATTCCTCGGACGCAAATGGTATTGATCAATCGAACGTGTAGAAGGTCTGAATGATCTTCCGAGCATTCCTACTGATCAAGATAAGATCTGAGTATATCTGAAGACAATAAGAATGAGAAAATATTTAAAGGAAAAGCTGCTACCATCGTATTAAATGCACTGCAACAACTTTTCTGGTCGCATTTATGTAGAGAAGATCCCTGAACAGGATAACCTCATCTACCACCACTCACAAAAAGCTGGAGAAGATACATGACATGACATGCACTCAAGTAGGAATCTAGATAAAGTATAAGTGGACGATGGAGATGAGAGGGGAGGATGTTATATAAAGAAGAAGGATTCCTAGAAGAGGAGGAGGTCGATTTGTAACCTTAAGAACTGTAACTTGTATTCAATTTATCAGAAGTCTATTCGGATTTGAACTCACTTAGTATTTACGTATACTTTTATGTTGTTTTATACTTGCATCCCATAATCAATCGTTGTTAACTCCATAATTAATTTAACTCTATCACCCACGCTCTACAAATTCATTGTTTTTAGGCTTAGCCCACAAATCCTGACCCTACAGCTCTTATTTTTATTTTTATAGTTTTTGTTAACAAAGTTAGGAGAGAGGGATAGCAGTAGTTGAAGGTGTTCAAGGCTTCAAGCTTACAAGGAAACTTATATCTAAGTTTTCGGTATTACCATTTACCATCAATTATCGCTTGCTCACAACACCCTATTACATGGAAATCAGAATGAAATGTGGACGCATTTTATTTCTTCATAATTAATAGAACACCATTGATACTTTTTATAAGCACATGTAGCCATTATCCATATGAATTTTTAATGATTGGGATTTCTGAGGAGCAAATGGAGCTTTAAGTTGGAGAATCAGAAGTATATAACAAGCAACTTTCATTAATTAGTGCCACAGCACAGTTTATAATTGGCAAGACACTGAGAAGGACATCAACATTATTATGCACACAATTTACAAAATGTGTTATCAGATTCTCCTGTCTTTCATGGTTTTATGATCATCACAAACCATAGCTAGCCCCCCTTGCTTTGCTTCACACTACAGATTGTAACCTAGTTCATACTCTTGAAATATCTGCTGAGAGTGAAGAACAGAAGTGGAGTCCCAAGAGTTTAAGGATGCTGATCTTGTGTCGAAGTCATTCATCGACCACCAAAGCACGCCATCCTTCGAAACATTCATTTCTTTGAAACAATCAAATTCAGCCATCTGGTCTTCCCGTGGTACGAAATCCACAGTTTTGGTATTAAGAAAGTTGTCTATTTCAGCTTGAAACACTGAAGCTTGAATTCCTGCATTAGACTGTTCTATATCATTTGCTTTCGGAACATGAGTGGAGTCCATTGGGTTGTTCTCATTGATGAAGGCAACTGAGTTGTCTGAGGATGATATACCATGTAAAGACTTCTCCAATTCATTTACTTTAGCAGCAGTTGGTGATTCATAAAAGCCAACCTTTTGTCCTTGCACAGGTTGAGGACTAGGAAAGGCATGATCCATGAGAGGGGTATTAGGAAACTCATTTAAAGATTGCAGGTTTTGGATCATTTTTTCGTGCAAGGGATGCAACTTTGGCCACAGAGCAGGATTGTTGTAGAAAGAGAGAGGGTTTTGAAGGCTTTGAAGTTGCATATGAAGTTGAAGTCTTTCAAAAGCAGAGCTGCTTAATCCTGGTGAATATGAGTCATCTTCTTGGCCATTTGCATCTTTTGTCTCACCACCCATGGATGACATATTATTCATGTTAGACTGTTTGCGCCTTCCGAGTAATTTCTTCTTCAATCTAGTGTTCCAGTAGTTCTTGATGTCATTATCTGTCCTTCCAGGCAGTTGGGCTGCAATAATGGACCACCTAAAGGTAGATTGAAATCAAAATGAGTTTATTCTCTCAGACTATCAAGCAAAACAAGAGTAATAACTTAAGAAATTAACCCTACAGATCATGGAGACTTAAATTTATAAGATGGAGGAGTTATTCCAGGCCAAAGCATCGTGGACAAAGAAAAAGGACAAGCACTTCATGGTCAATTTTATCGAAAACCTAGAGAGAGAGAGAGAGAGAGAGAGAGAGAGAGAGATTAACCTGCTGCCAATACTTATATAGAGGCTGCAGATGATGTTGTCTTCTTCTTCAGAGAATCCACCGTGCTTGATGTTGGGCCTCAAGTAATTCAACCATCTCAGTCTGCAACTCTTTCCACATCTCTTAAGTCCTGTGAAGTTCACCAAAAGGTCAAAACTTATCATTCTTTAGAATATGAAACCCTTTTTTTATTATTCAATTGTTACAACAAGTGGAAGAGGGGGATTAAATCCTGATTTATCTTATAAAGAAGACTATGAAATACCACTGAACCAGAAAGCTCTTGGTTAGAACATGAACCTTTGAGACCCCAAGAAAAAATATTTGTTTGTATGAGATAACATACCAACTTTTTGAGGAAGAGCAATCCAGTTGCCTCCAGTTCCATGCTGATCAATATAGGCTTTGAGCTTAGCATCTTCTTCAGGAGACCATGGTCCTTTCTTCACGTTTGCCTTGTCACAACATGGAGCTCGACCCATCTTTTTCTCTCTTCAAGGATAGATATGAACTAATTAGAGTTGTCTGAGATTGTTGAGAAAAAAGCTGAGTAGGAAGACCAAGATTTATAGGTAGGAAAGATGGGTATGTGATGTGATGCTTATTAGTTATTAGGACTAAAAAGTCTTACACCTCACCCTCTCTCCCTCCTCACTATTCAACCCTATTTCTCTCTCCTCTAGGGTTTGTGCAATGTCTCTGCCTCTCTCTCTCTCTCTCTCTCTCTCTCTCTTCCTTTTTGGATTAGTTCGCTCATCCATATTTTACTATCCATGCAAGTAGGCCAAGTATGACACAAATTTCTTCTCCTTTCACATATTAAATTGCACTGCTTTTTGGGGGTCCAATTAGTTTATTATTTGAAACCAATTGCTGCAGGTATTTGATCGAAAGAAGGATCCATCCTTTCAGTTTGTCACTATTATCCTTGAAATGTTCCAAACCCAGCCACCCTAGTTATTTAAACATTAATGGGTTAGACTATTAGAACTCTAAATTATTGTACGCAGGAAAATGCTCTAATTGGCTGCTATTTCTATTTTATATGGCGCATTTGGCTCTCTTTTTTGACGAGGCACATGAAATTTGTTGCAACTGTGAAAGTTGGAGTCGTAGCCTGTAGGAGCATAGAGCCGAATAATATGACTTTTGGATGCACTTTTTAAAACAATTGTTTACCATGATTTTAGTTGGATGCTTCTTGTAATGACAGATGCTTATGAAAATGTCTGCAATTAATAGTATCATATAAGGGGAGCCTGCCCATGTTGTATGTTTCCCTTCTCTTATTTTCTTTTTCTTTTCTTCCTTTTTCCTTTTTTTGAATATGTATAAGGGCACATGTTTTTGTCATTTGCTATAAGCAAGCACTATTTTAAGAGCTCAGAAAGTCTTTCTAATCTCAAGTACCAAGACACATGTAACATGCAACCCACCATTGCCACCAATTTTTTGTACCATTTCCTTAATTTACATATTTTCGAGGCACTTCTAAGTTCTAACCACAACAATTAATAATAATAAAAATAAAAATAAAAATAATAATAGAAGAAGAAGAAGAAGAAGAAGAAGAAGAAGATATAGAGAGGGAGAGAGAAGAGATGTGGGTGTTTAAAAAGTCTTTCCTAGCTTTTAAGAAACTTGTGACCATTTGAAAATTAATGATTATAAACTGATGAAATTGAATTACATGTAAATGGAAGTAGTAATAATTAAGCGCACACTTTTTAATCTACCATGCAATGAAATTATTGTCAATGGAATCCAAGTAGTTTCAAAATGTACGATTTCCAAGCCCAGGTACGCTAAAGGAGAAGAATTTTCTCAACTGGTGCATAGAAGTCCATGTTCACAACTAAACATTGAATTTACAAGTTGTCTTGCTGATCTCAGGTTTCATTTCAACTTGCTATGCACGGTATTCTTTTTTTCCCTCTTGTGATTAAAGTCATTTTTTTAAAGAATCGGTGATAGAGGTTGCAAACTATATATGGGTACGTATTGCCGTACGTATTGCATTGGTTCTATAAAATTTCTTATTGTTTTGTGTGAATCAATCTTCAAAGCTAAGTTCCTAGAAAACATACTCAAAGCAAGGGCCTTGATTTTTTTTTTTTTTTTTTTTCTATATTGTTGCTAAGAAATTGAAATAAGATAGTTCAAATTTTGTAAAATTATATAATAATATATTAATGAATTTATCACTGACATATATATCTCTAATTGTAATTTGGGTAGTCTTAAATACAATTTGAAGCGATTTTGTTATGTAATTAATTTTTAACAAAATTTTCATTAGTTGGCTCTTGGCTGTTTATTGTGTTTTAATTTGTCTCTTTTGATTTATTACCCGCCCCCCCCCCCCCCCCACCAAAAAAAAAAAAAAAACAATACACATAGTACGTACCTACATTATTTCTTTGTAGCATTTATTATTTAACCTTACTATTAATTTAACACGGCTAGCTTCAACTTGTCAATGTAGCCACACAACATAAAATGAGTAATTTTAAGAATGTTTTAGAGTTACACTTTCCCCTTCTCCTTGTGTATATTATATATAAATATAAATAAATATATATTACCCAAAACATAGCTGGACTTATTTTGATATAGTGACTAGTAAGTACATTCAAGTCAAATATAGGCACCTCTTTATACATAAACTGTTTGAGAATTTAAGAAAAAAAGATCTAAGCTACAGGATTATAAACATATTGTAACTATCTCCACACACACAAACAAAACAAAAACAAAAACAAAAAAACCCTCAACCACGCCTTTATCAAGATTCTTTTTCCCCATAAACACTCAAATTTATGTTAGTACTATAAATTAGTGTTATTATTATCATCATAATAAAAGCCCTAATACTTGAACCCTTACAGGTTGGCTAGGGCTCATATTAAACAGTAGATGAAAGGCAATATTAAATCTAAGAAAGGTAGAAAGAAACCAAACGGAAAGGCATTGAAAATTCAAACCTTTTAGAGAAGCAACACCCATTGACCTCGGTTTCCTAATTTAATATTTCCTAGAGGTCCTTTTTTTTTATATCTCTAAAAAATCAATAGCTAGGACCAATTAGATATACAGAACCGCACCAACATAGAAATAACAAAAGGAAAACCATCAAAATTCAAAAAGCTATCACTCCCACAATTATTATAAATTAATTAGTGTCCTAATCACCAAATGGACTTAAATCTTTTTGAGCAAGGAAAACATGCTTCTGCTTGTCTTGCTCTCAACTCTGGAATCAATGCATTGACAACTTATTTCATATTCAGGAAAATGAAAAAAATAAAAATAAAATAAAAAATAAAAGGTCATTGCATTTCATCATCATGAAGACCAACCTTAAGACTATTGTATATTGAGCTGGTAAATGGGATCTTGATAAGAGAAGATAAGCATGGATTATTCAGTACTGGGGGCTATATATAAAAATAATATGGAATGACTCTATCGCTCACTCTGATGAAATTTTCTTAATCAATTATACCAGGCTCTATTACTTTTGGACATTACATATGGATTATATAGAATAATAGATGGCGTAGACACATGTACCAATTGAAATTTTGTTGGGTACTAATTGCCCTGTTAGGTTGACTCACAAGGTTGCCTCTAGTAATATTAAAATTAGTAGTTACTACCTCCATCATTGCACTAAACTCATTCTTAATTCAGTGTCCTAGAGGTCGTACAAAGTATACTCCTTGAAAATATCTTCAAACTTTAGCTCCAAAGTCCAAACCTCAAGAGAAAATTATTAGTGACGGTAATATATAAAAGAAGATTATAATCTTGCTTTGCTTAAACGGCTTTTCTCCTAAAGGTTCACTCAATCTTCACAGTCAATTCATATAATTTCATTTTTCTACCTCTCGTGTCTGCAGGTTCTAGAATTTCTAATTAATATATTCTACACTAGTCTTGCAATCTTTCTTGTAAGTTCAATATATACTTCATTCAGTGTAATTAAGATCATAACTAGCTAGGGAGTAATTCCTTGACAGATCGTTTTGAACGCATGTGTTGTAGGGAGAGCTTAAAAAAATTATTAAAAAAAAAATTCCCAATCATCTTTGAAAAGTCATGAAATAAGTATTACACTCGTCCCAATTAGTGCAAGAAATTACACTCCTTCTTGAGGTTTTTATGAATATAACAAATAAATTTATACTCTCTCATACCATTATTACTTTCTTAACAAAATATTCTATTTAAAAAAAAAGATTACTACTCATTTATACAAATCTCAAAAGAAGTGTTACTTCCTCCATAGTTTGAGTAATAATATTTTTTTTTAAATGGAATATTTGATTAGAAAAGTCACAATGTGAAAGGGTGTGTACTTTTCTGCTTTGTTTATATCAAGTTATAAACCTCAAGAAAGAATATCATTTCTTTTAAAACGTTTAAGGTAAACTTTATTTGTGAAATTATCTCAAGAGTGGTTGTACCGATGAAGCAATTTGTGTAAAAATTTAAATAAATAAAAAAAAGGTCAACTTAGTTGCTTGTGAGAACTTGATTTCTTTGTTCCTATAAAAAATGTATCATCTCTTTATTCGTGTAAAGATTTATCCCTCCTCATATTGGATGCAAAAGAAAAATTGACCATCGTGTGTAGTAGTAACCAAAAAAAAATTTAAATAACACCGAATTATTCTATAATGCAACCTGGCATTCTTGAATTGATTAAGTCTGTAACAAAAGTTAAGATTGAAGATTGATATAATCTACTAGGAAATGACCCAGAAATTCGCAGGAAGACAACATGCATGTATATATTTCGTCATGGGGATTGACAAATATGCTAACTGTGGACTAACAAAACATTTTTTATATGTTTATTGTATTGAATGAGACAGTTTAATGACTAATTGCTTAACTTTAACGACTTTGAGATTAGGACAAAAAATTATGTGTATATATATATCGCTGTTATTATCTCCCATGCACTTCATGTAATATAATGCAAAAGTACGCTACAAATGGACGCAGTTGCTGAGCTCAAACTGGGTCCGTACCCTCTCCCTCAAGTCATCAACAATTGTCAAACCCTTCATATTTTGGATGAATATTGTTACAATTATTATTTCAATTTGGTAACAAACCCAAAACTTTGAGAATCCAAGAAATTGACCCTACCCTTCTCATTATCTTATCTCCTCTTGAAGCATGAGTTTTTGTTTTACAAAATTACCTTAATGAATGAAGCTGTCCTCTAAACCCAAGCAAATGGCATAATTGCCTCATATTACAACAAGAGGAAAGGTAAGAGAAGTTGTTGATAGTGCTAATGCTAATCCACAAGTTACAAGTACTGCCAATGAGTCCAATAATATAAAGGAACAGCTCATTATTATCTTATAGTAATATGAATGTTAGATTAGGAGAAGGTCTATGAACACGACTTTTGTCATAATCTTGACATGTGCAACTATGAATAACTGAGAAAAAAAATAATAAGTTTATATAAAAATGATGATTCACTAATCACAATTGCACCTATCATCAATTAATTGTAGTAAAGTATATAGTCGTAAAAAAAACCGTTAGTACGCAGAAGTGGTTATTCTTTCTACATGAATGTGTAAGATTTCAATTGGTACATACCAACTTTGACTTTTAAAGAATAAGTCTTTGCCGTGTGTTAGGTATTCCACAGCAACAGTTTCTAGTTTCTAGAGGACGTGAGGTTAAAGATGATGGTGTCATAGAATTTGACTCTGTGGATGATTTTCTATAACTGAGAGAGGAGAGAGGAGACCGGAGAGTCTGAGTTGGTGAAACCCCAGCTATTGCCTGAAGACTCGGAATTGATACTATAATCATGACCAAACCATATAAACCTCAAATTGTACTATTTCGTCGTATAGGAGAAAAAATAGGAATTAAACGAAGAAAGTCAATCATGCACTCGAATATATATATGTGTACTTCCTCAGTGATTTAGTCAAGTTGAGTTAGTAGTTATAGTGGGACCATATATATTCGAGCAGCATAATTGGTACATTATATTCCAACATATAAGTATAACACAAAACAAATTTGTTTCTTTGTTCTCGAATGTCAGAAATTTTCATTTTTGTTTCATATTGGGTGATGACATTTGACAAACAGTTGCACTAAACTAAGCAAGTCCTTGGTGGCGAAATTTAAATTTTTAAACCAAGTAAATGTACCATACATGATGTTAAAAATTTAGATTGATTTAATGCATCATTTTCTTAATGACAACACCACCAGACCTTTCCACACACTATATATAAGATAAGCTATAAGAGAAATGATGTATATATCTCATATATGAGATATATTTTCCTTTCATACAACTACAATTTTGGTCCATTTCAGACTATATGTGATGAGCATAAGAAAATTAAACTTGGAGGAAGATAGGCTTTTATTTTTATTATTAAACAAAAAACTAGGTGAAGGTGGAGAAACAAAACTACAAAATTTAAAAATTGATAACGTGTCTAAAAAGAAATTCAAATATAATTCTTAAATTAACTCCACTAAACACCAATCTTAGGGTTTTTTTTTTTTTTTTTTTTTTGAAGACGGGAACACTTTCATTTAACAATAAAATCTAGTAAAAGAACTTACAAATGTACTATTTTACATTGATGATTTCAAAAAAAAAAAATTATCTAGAAAAAAAGGAAAAAAGGAATTTTGAAACATTTTAAGTTAGTTAAATGCTGGATATAAGAAAGGGTCAAATGAGTTGGAATGAAATTAAAATTTATAATAAATTTCTGTTAAACCTCCCATTTATATCCTTCAATTCCAATAAAATAAAAGAAATTCTATGTCCACAATATTTTTATAATATTTTCACAACAAATATTAAGTAGCAAGTTGTTATTGACTGTTATTGGTGGACAAAAAAATAATTTAAATTATGAATTCAAATTAAAACCAATAACAACATACTACCTATGATTTGCTATGAAAATATTCTAAATGTAACACTTCTCATAAAATAATGACACATTAGACTTATGCAATTGGAAAAATAGGGAATAGTACACATAGTCATGATCTTTATTGAAGAATCATTCTTTATCTTTTTTTTTTCCTTTTTCTTTTTTTTTGAAAGATGGAGAATCATTCTAACTTCTAATGTTCATACTTTTTTTTATATATACCTATATACTTTTATATATATATATCTATTTCCCTAATCTTAACTGTTCATCTATTATTACATAAAAATTTTTAAAAAAAAAATGTTCATCCATTATTATAAGATATATATTAAATAACACAATACCATATATTAACAATTAAAATTAGGTAGGTATGACACGTATGAATAGAAAAATATACGTAACATAAAATTATCCTACGACTTTCAAACTAATAAGCTAAAGTGCACAACCAATTTCACAATAAATTTTATAATGGTTGGAGTGGCAGTTTGTGAATTTTGATTAGTGTGTAGTAAAAGTGATAAAATAGTGATCCGTGCAAAAGTGATGCATTGCAAATTAAAATGTGCCAACTCAACAAGTTGTAAAAAAAATTGTGAAATTTACTATATGTATAACATTGTTGTTTTCAAGTACGGGAGGAAGAAATTTTCACATAGGCAGATCCAGGTGACACCACTAAACTACAAGCAGATCCAGGTAAGCTTTTGGCCATTCAAAATTTTAGTGTTTTTTTTTTTAAGCAACGTAACCCCACATTCATGGAAGTTGCCAATAGAAACTCCATCCAATGCTCGACTAAGGTCAAAAAGTGAAGGTTGGGCAATTCATTTTTAAGTATTTTGAACTGCTGTAATAGCCTCAACAGAAAATAAAAGCCATCGATTTTAAGAAATATCTTGCCTTTTATTTTAAAAGATACTAGTATGTAACTCCAAGTAAACGCATAGATGCATTTAAAATTAAACAAAATTTTTATTATAAAAATATAAATAATTAGTCAAAAAAAAATTTAAGAAAAAAACATGTAACATATGCATTCATGCATACGTATAGATACATTTAAAATTAAACACAATTTTTATCATAAAAATAGATAATTAGTCAAATTATTTTTTTAAAGTAAATATAATTACTCACATATTAAAATTCTTACCTAAATTTAATACTACTAATGATCATTTTTTTTTTCTAATTTTTAATAAGATAGAACGTATAGGGATTTTTATTTTATTTATTTTTTAAGAAACATGTGGTGATTTTTATTGAGTATATGTAATTGTTTTTTTTTTTTTATATAGTTCATTAATATTAAATTCTTAGTATTTTGCACTCATTAACTCATTTGACACAAAGATTAAAAAACTTAAGTAGACACATGACACATGCTTAAGTAGATAATTATGTTGTAGTCCCCACATAAATTTAGACACGGGCAAAATTGGATTATAATTTCAAATTCTAATTCAACTTTCTCTAAGTTTTACCTATTAATATATATATATATATAGATAACTTATAAATTTGAATTTTTTTTAAGTTATATGATTATGTTTTTTATGATTTATTATATTGGACTCCTCGTTTTATATCCTAAATACAAAAATTTTAAAATTTAGGTTAGATGAAACATGTGATGCAAAATTAAACTTTAATTGAAATTCAAATTTTACACTAAATTAACTCATTTGTCACAAAATTCTAAATTTAGTTTAGATGAGATACGTAATGCAAAATTAAACTCTAATTAAATCTCAATTTGAAAATTAATTAGATTTTTTCTCTGCTTTACTTATTATTATTATTTATATATATATATATATATATAGATTACTAAGTTTTTTAACAAAAAAACAAAAAATACTTGGACCTGTGATTCATGAAAAAACATTCTCTCAACCAGACAAACAAAAGAATGAGGCTTAATATCCAGTCAGCATGAATAAGATGGAACTCTATTAAATGAGGCTACTCTATCAAAATAAATAAATCTATTACTCTACCGTTGTATTGCTAAAAATGTCCAAATAAACCATACTAAACAAGCCGTTGGGAAAACATGAAAATCACATGGCCAACTCCATAGTCCATTCAAGTGCAGATAGGATTCATAACTCGGTTATTATCCCAATCATTATACAAACTATTAAGTCTCAAATGTCTAGGCACCAAATAAATAAAAATCAGAGCTCAGATTGACAGGTCCAAGTTCCATACATTCACAGCTTTCTTACAGATATTATTAATGTCTGAAACATCTTTATAACATACAAGACTAAACTAAAGGATCCTTCTGCGTAGCAGGTGCAGCTTGCTCAAACTATGGAAATGCAAATAATATACACCCACCAGTACCACCCAATTCAAATTTTCCAGTAACCATCATATAGCGTCCGACACCAATAGCCAAACATTCCATCAACTAATGCATGATCTGATTATGACTACCAGGCAACCAAAACTAGTTCACAATGGACAAAGTAAACTGCACCACTACGCTCCAAACAACGGGAATAGAAAAGGCAAGGAGGTACTTAAAAAAATAATCATATACTATACTCTTTTACATCTCCAAGAGCCAAAGTATATTTGGCACATATAGGTATCAAATATCTAGGTGTAAAATTTCATATAACAAGATAACAACAAAAAGGATAGAGAGAGAGACTTAACCATAACAAGTTAGTTTCCTGTTTCATCAGAGTTACAGCAGTATATGCATCACTATTTTCTAAAGACAAAGCTTATAATACTGCGATTACCATTCATTTATATAAACATCCATCCAAAAAGCTGAGTCCAGCCTCCAATAATAATAGAACATGTGTCAGCAATGCCATCCTAATCACATTAAAAATGATGAGATATGTGAACGTACTGAAGTTGCTTCATCATCACAGACATTGTTGTCAATAGAAGGTAAAAAATAATAATAATAATAATTTACATAAAATTTGATGGGAAATACTTACATTTTAATCATGCAGTCCAAGCTCTCCTTGGGGTAAAATGAAATCTTCTGCTGGCAGAACCCATTCTGAGAGCTTAAATTGCACTCTATAAAGAATAAATACCGTTCTCACTGCAGTACTAGAAAAGGTTTGTCAAAAATGAACCAAGGCATAAAATTACACAACCAGCCTGCGTATACTTTAGAAACCAGTAGGCTGCTTTATAGTGCAAAGTCTATGCTTCATTTTATTTTCCTCTTTCTTAAATTCTTGCTCAACATATGAGGCAAGAAGTGAAACCTACTTCTTCAAGATTGGATTTATCTCACATTCATCGCTGCAGCCATATTCCTCAGCTTCTGAGAGATTTCCGAAAACGATGGCCTAGCTGCTGGATCAGAAGCCCAACAACTTTCCATCAGAGACTTCCATTCAGGATCACACCATGTTGGACTTTGTGGGCGCAATGTGTTGTTTACAATTCCACCTGTGAACCAAGAAGAAACACATTGCAACATCATGGTCGAGTTTTGTAGTATAATTAATAGTAGCCCTACTTAAACAGTAAATATAATATCCGGTTAGATCCCAGAAATATTGCTACTGGTTACAAAATAATTCAAGAAGATAAATTAAAGCCCAAGAATGAATTCCAATAGTTAGTCATCCATTGTAATCCTTTTGAATGCAAGAAGATAGATCAAACTCAATCATATTTTTTCGTATTTTTTACACACAAAGGAACCCCTAATATGTGTGCAAACTAGATCAGGCAAGCAAGGGTAACCAGATTAAATATTGTACATAGTCTAGTAACAAGTTGGTACTTACCAATGATGGAAGCGCAATGCAGATCTGCATAAGGCTCATCACCCGTGAGTAACTCCCACATAACAATCCCAAACGAGTAAACATCAATCTACAGCAAAATAAAATAATAACAATGAAACCAAACAGCAGAAAAGATCTTAAAGAAAGGACATTTAAAAGGAAAAATAAAAAACACTGAAAAACTCACGCTTTCGCGCTTGGGAGTTAATTACCTTCTCTGTCACCATATGGCTTTTCCCACTGAGAAGCTCAGGTGCCATCCAAGGTAAAGTTCCACGGACACCTCCTGACACTAAAGTGTGCTGTTTTACCTTTGATAAGCCCAAATCACCAATCTAAAAAGATACACACAGAACACATCAGTTTCCAAAATCCAAGCCCCTCTGAAAATTAATTATCAAGCTTGACAGTAAAGTTTAAAACAGACTCAAGTGAGCACATGTGAAAAGAGAAAACAATAACCAAACCATCACAAGTTGATTTCATATCAAGCTTCCGATGTTTCCTAGTTAATAATACTGCATTCACGCAAAATAATTCTGAACTTCAAAGATATTTCAAAAACAACACTAGTATGAGAAAACAAGAACTATAACAGGTAACACCAAAACAGGATATTGAAAACCATAAGAAACGAACCAATCAAAATGATTTAACCTAGAAATATGTCTACCTCATCATACCTTGCACACGGGACGCTGTGGATCTCTCATATTCACCAGCAAATTTTCGCATTTCAAATCAAAATGTACAATGTTCTTTCCATGCAAATACTCCATCCCAAATGCAGCATCCATAGCTATGATGAGTCTCTTACGACGATCAATAGTCCTGTCCAATTACATTATGCCCTGACTCATTCAACTTTCAATGGATTCTTTAAATAAACTTGGAGCAGACAATCAAAAATTTTACATGAAGCATACATTCCAAAACAGAAAATAGTGCTAAAATATTTGAAATCTGAATGAAACACACTGTAAAAAGTTACAGAACAGCTACCTGTCTTTCTTCTGCAAAAACTGTTTTAAAGATCCATTAACCATGAACTCTGTCACAGTTGCTAAAGATCCATCAGGACCATCACGAACAATTCCATAGAAAGAAACAACATTTGGATGATGTAATGAACTCAATATCAAAGCCTCCTTCCAGAAATCCGCAATCTATGACAGGATTACATATCTAGTCACTGTTATAGCCAATTCCACTAACATATGAACAGTCCAATATAAGCACAACGCTTAACCAAGCAAAATAAAAAAATAAGAATGTTTTCTATACTTCCCACAATAGCCTTCATTCATTGTATTTATTACAAAAAATATATTATTGATTTCAATTTGTGTCTTAATCATAAATGTGTAAACTTTTACACATAAAATTCATGGCCTATCCTACATTTTCCCCTTCTTTTTGTGTAAACGTGTATCAAAAACCATAATGAAAGTTGAAACAAAATAGAGTAAATTACTTGATACGATGCTTAAACTTAAATTTCTTTTTGTTTCACCTTAAGCAAATTTGTGAGGCTCATTTTATATAAGGGCCACGTTGTTTTTTTCCCATCTTTTCTTTTAGAAATACATAACAATAGTGTTCTTCCAGCATAATGGGCTGCCTAGATAATCACGGCCTTGACTGCGCTTTGCAATTACCATTAGAACACAAATTATATTTGAAGAGAACACTACAGCATATTACGCCAAGTAAATTGCACAATATGACTCAATAGGCTGTTTCCCATAATATGATTCAAGAATGCTAGTCAAACAAACGCAAGAGTGATAGATGTAGACACTACCAAACGTTCCCTTTCAGAAGGTCTCCCTGCAAAACAACTGGCTTTTATTCTCTTTACTGCCACATCAGAACCCTTCCATTTCCCATGATAAACAGCCCCATACGTTCCAGAACCTAATTCCCGGATTTCCTCTAGATCATCATTCTTTATTGACTGTCAAAGAGATGCAGTATGTTAGAAACAAGGGCATGAAAAGGGGATAGTTATGATAGTGATATGAAATCTAAATGCTTCATTTAACACATGCAAATAATGTGAATAAGACAGCAAGCAGTAACCTGTAATCCCCTGTCAAGAGCTTCTGCCTCCGCTTTTGTTGGCTCGATCTTGGAGGTATCCACATTGTCATTATCAAAATCCAACTCTTGATCCCCATGAGCATTCTATCAAATTAACAGGACATCAGAAGAGAATAAATAATTATACAACAATCTCTCTATAAAGAAAATTTACTTGTTTCTTACCGCTGATTCTATTTCATTTACAGTTGCTTCTTTAAGGTCAGCACATTCTTCAACTTTCACTTTGACCTCTTCAGCTTCTTCTAATGCTGCCCTCTTCACAGAAGCAATCAACTCAGGTAAGAAACTCAAATGTCCAGCTGAAAGCTTTGAATCTTCAGGAGGTGCAGAAATGACTTTTTCACCCAGTTTCGCACCACTCTCTTCTGCAGGCTTCAAGCAGACTGAATTGGTAGAACCGAGAGAAGTCTCCTGACAGTTGTTATTATCAATTTTCATTTGCTCTAGATGAGAAATATTCTGCAATTCAGAGTTCTCAACTTTTTCTACTTGATTTGCCTCTTTTTCTTCTCCAATTATACTTTTCCCATCCAACCTTGCCACTTCAGTGATACTGGTATCCTTTCTTGAATCAGGATTGTAACCAGAAGCTACTGAAGAAACCACTCTATCATGAATCAAAGTTGAAGATGAATCTGATGGTGGCACAGGTCCCAAGGGGGTGGCAAAGTTGACCATCTCAGGCAGGGGTCGAGATGAATGGAGACTTTCCTTACTGAATGAGTTTGGGTTCAATTTTAAAGCATGGCCATAAGAATATTCTGGCATGGCTGACCCATCAAAACCCAATATTTTTTGTGAGGACTCTACCCGAGGAATATGATTGTCCACGCCAACACAGAATCTTGGACTACCCTCCGGCCTGACAAATCCTGGATTAGCTGTACCATTCACTTGCTGAGGTGCACTGGATGCTTCATAAGGGGCAGCAACATGCTGCGAATTAGTTCTCCATAAGGCATGTCCAGGTACATTTCCATGTGACACAGGATAAAGATTATCTACTCCATAAGCATAAGGCAAATTTCCATACCGTATCCCACTTTCTTCATGAGGAGGTATGTGCATGTGGGGTACAGCAGCCACAGCTTGGTCATGCAATACATCATTCCCCATTTCAGGTCCAGCTCGGTGATAAGCATAATTTGATGGAGGAGGATGTCCATCAGCTAAATTACCATGACCCATAGGGAAATTCATGCCTGCTCCATCACCAATGTAGTGCTCATTCAATCTTGGAGCTCCAGATGCATGTATTCTGACTTCATCAACCCGAGCATTCAAATTGTTCTGCAGAATCCATCCTCTCTCATGATTTTGAGTTTCATTATAAACAGATCGAATATCATGATTCTGCTCACTAGGGTAAATCCCATGGTGCAACTTGGCATCTGTGTTCAGCATGAAAGTCTCTCTATTCGGGGGACACTCAGCACATGGATTAGAGACCTGGAGAAGCCCATGCTCCAAATGCGGTTGATTTCTTTGGAAAGCCATCCGGCAATTCTCACAAACACTGTTCCCTTCAACGACATTGGGGCCATGAAAAATGTTACCAGGAAAACCAGACTTATCACCAGATATAGCTCCACTTGGCACCCACATAACATTTTCAGAATATTGTGGCTGGTGTTCATACGTGGGCTGGTGACTCGCTTGCTGTCGAGAATATTCTTCTGGCATTCTATCTAAGCATTTTTCTGTTAAATCAGACAATGGCAGACGGTAACGTGCAGAAGAAGGTGAAGATGGATACTCTGCCAATTGTCTTGGATCATGGTGCCCAGGATGCCTAGGAGAATAGTATGCAGGGCTCCATGGAGCTTCCATTTCAGTATACCTCTGAGGCTGGTGTGGTGCAGATCCCATATGAGGAATCGTGAGGTGACGCAAGTTAAACTGTAGCATTGATATCTCAGAAGCCCTTTGGCTATGAAAGCCACCCTCCACACCTACCGGGTTAAAGAACTGCTCCCCGACATGTATATCCTCAACTGGACCAATCCTAGGGGAATCAGGTTGCTGCTGCTTCCTAAACTCAGAACCATCATTCAAATTATTCAAAGCATCCACATACCTCCTCTCAGTCTCCCTATCATCCCCACCATCAACATAGTGGGGCGAAACCTCTTGTTCGGGATGTGAAAACAGAAAAATCCTAAGCCTAGTGAACCCATCACCCGAACCCAACTTATCATACTCTTCCATCATGTTAATCACATCATCATCATTTACAACCGATACAAGAGCATCAAGATCCTCATCGGGCTGCTGGTATTTCAATACCGCCGCCCCATCATAAAGCTCCCTCATTTTACCCATCAACTCCTCATAACTAATATCTCTCGCCACGCAAACAATTCGGGTCTCCCCGCCCACATACCGGAGCTTACCGTCTTGGGGACGGGGCAATATACTCCCTAAAAAACTACACAAGAATTTAACACGCATGGTTTCATCATTCGAACAAGGGGTTGAAGAACCCATGGCTGATGTTGGGCTATCCATCATCAAATATACAGATTGATAAGGTTGTTGTTGTTGTTGCTGATATATAATAGGATTCTCAGACTCAGACTCAAACTGGCTCTTATATACAATCCCTTTATTACACATAAGAGTAATTGTCACCTCCTATAGCTTAAAAATCCAAATTTCACTAACCCAAATTGATAAAAATTCCCCATTGTTAAAAGCTCAGAATCCATCGCATTTCCCAACAACCATGGCTACAAATTGAAGAAAATCACAATAAAAACCAAAACTTTATCAAAACAACAATAAACCTCACCAGCCCAGATTGTGAAAACAGATCCAAAGTCCGAAACGAATACCCAGATAGACTGATTAATCCAAAAGACAGAGAAACAAAGTGATGGGTACCTGAATTGGCGAATATGAAAAAGAATCAAAGAGAAGCTGAGGAGGGAATCTTCTGAAAGAAAAAAAACAATTATGGAATATGGAGGAAGAGTTTGTCAGAAGCTGTGGGGTATTATTGAAAGCTGTGCAGTGAGCTAGTGATCTAGCAGAGCGAGAGAGAGAGAATGAGTAGGGAAGGGATATGTGGTGAAGATGAAGGGTGATGATGGTGATTAGGAATGGAGGTGGTGAAGAAGGACCGCCATAGGCAATGGGGGCAAGAGAGAGAGAAAGAGAAGATGCGATGCCCGAGTGCCAGGTAGTGTCCCACGTGGCACTACCTGGTTTCTGGGTTCTCTTGGCATCTATTTATCTCCTCCAGAGGATATGCTCTCGCTTCGCTCTCTCTCCGACGCTCTTCTCTTGCACGTGTGTGCACACACACACAAGATAACACTTGACTCCATGTACACTATTATCGTGGATTCTAATGTAGATGTGAAAAAATCAAATATCGTTACCATATTTCACTAATTAAATTTATTGTGGATTCAAATGTAGATGTGAAAAAATCAAATATCGTTATCATATTTTAAGAGTATCTAAATTTTTTTTTTAAGCCCTCAATCCTTGTTCTCACCCACCCCTATAATAACTTGTATTTATAGAATGACAATCGTACCAAAGATAAATTATACTGTCTTTACGAATGCGCAATAATGAATCTTACTTGTGAAGTGACAATCACATCAAAGATAAATCATTCTGTCTTTAGTGGTGTGCTATGGTGAATTTTGGAAAATTAATTATCATGTATATTTCATATTTTTTATTTTTTTAGAAGAATGTATATTTCATGTATATGAATCTTACATATATCTTATATATATCACAGCAAATATGAGAAAATCAAATATGACGTTACCATATTTCAAGAGTATATAATATTTTTGCACTTTGAGAGTATCTAATATTTGGATCTTGGAAATTATTATTATTATTTTTTATTTGGAAACTTAAATTTTAGCTCTTGCTCCTTACCTTTACACAAATTTTTATTTGTGAAGCAACCATCACATCATTAATTACATTTTATTTTCTTTTATCCTTCTCCATCTCTATTTTTTTCAAAAATATAAAAGGAAATGTTAATCATTACTGAATAATAAGTGGCAATGACAATAGATTTTGACAAGTCATGATGAGTTAGCCTTGTATTGATTTTTTTTTTTTTTTTCTCTTGTTGACTATTTTGTTTATTCATTTTTGTTTTATATATATATATATATATATATAAATTAAGAGATTAGTGAATATTCTCTTGTTGACTATTTTGTTTATTCATTTTTGTTTTATATATATATATATATATATATAAATTAAGAGATTAGTGAATGAATAGACTTGTAAGTGTTCCAAAATCATCTCAGAGAGTCAAAATAAGTATTCTAAACTCCAAATATGATGTGATCACGAATGTCTTCTTGTTACTATTGTCCAATTTGTTGGTACCTTTCTAGAAATTAAATACCTGGGAGAGCAAGGGGTGTGATTTTTTTTTTTTTTTGAGAAAGAATACTTTTATTGAAAAAAAACTAAAGAGCGGCCAAATCAACCTGAATAAAAGGTAAAGTGCAAGATAGAACATCTTCCATCCATACAATACAACTTGGTGATGTCAAAGCTAGCCTAGTTAAACTGTAAGCAACTTTATTACCATCTCTCCTTACATGAGAGTATGACAATTCTGAAAATATACCGAAGAATAACGACACGTCATTTATCAAATGGGCATAAAGAGCTAACCCATTATCCTTGCATCTTAGGGCCTTCACAACCACTTCCGAGTCACCTCAACAATGGCTCTATGAAGTCCTAACTCACTGCCAAACTCCACTGCCCTACACGTTGCCATTGCCTCAACTTCCATAGGCTGGTATGCCTGATCCAACTGCTGCACAAGTGAAGCAATTACCTCCCCTCAACAGTCCCTGACAACTACTCCCATCCTATATTTGTTGTCTGCGTTTGATAGTGCTCCATCGTAATTGATCTTGTAAGTATCTAGTGCAGGTGCTGTCCACAATGTCTGAGGCATTGAGCTGAATCGGGTTTGCCTGAGATTGCTTCTTCAGATCTCGTTCTAGCTCTCCTCTACCCTCTGTTGCAAATCTTTGGTAAGGCAGCAAGTGTGATTCAGCCTGAGCTTGTTTCATTGGTTCCAAATACTCCACACTTGAATAGCAAATAGGTCCATAGGCTTCCCATTTTCAAAAATCCAGCTACACAACTCTTTAAAATCAGCAAAATGAATCCTTGATCGAAAATTCCATTTGTCACCTTCCCACACCTCATTCAAGCCCGTGCAACTCCACATTGAGTGCAAAGTATCCTCTGCTTGTAAGGAGCATTGGTCACAGCTAGGATTTTGTAAGATAGTTCTCAGGACCAGGTTTTGCTTTGTTGGAAGTGAGTTTCTACATGCACGCCACAGTAGGTTCTTGTATTTGTTTGGAACTTCCAGGGACCAGATGCTCTTCCAAAATTTCTTATCCACCTTCGAGTGAGTGCTAGCCTCTGAATTTTCCTCCAAGTCCTTGAGAAACTTATACCCAGACTTACAATTATACTGCCCGTTTGCAGTGAATGGCCAATACAAAGCATCCTTTATTTGGCATTGAGGCAATGGTATACTTTGAACAAGTTCCGCTTCAACTGGTATGGGCACACCCTTAAGCATTTCAGCATCCCATTTACCCGTGTTGTTGTCAATTAGGTAGTCCACTGTGGCATCTTCCATAGACTCTATGATCGGGGATGAAACTAATGGAGGATGCTTTATGGGCAGCCAATGATGCTGCCATATTTTGATGTTTTTTCCATTGCCCACCCTAAATCTAGCTCCCACTTGGATCACCTCTCTCCCCTTCAAAATGCTTTTCCAAGTATAGGAATCGGTTGCCAATTCTTTTGCTTCCATGAACGAACAATGGGGGAAAAATCTCGCCTTAAAAATTCTGTGAAAAAGAGTGTCTTCATCATGTAAAAGCCACCATGCTTGCTTGGCAAGAAAAGAGTCATTGAAAAGAGCAAGATCTCTATATCCCAATCCTCCATCTAATTTTGGTTTTGTCAACTCAGACCATTTGACCCAATATATTTTTCTTTTGTCACCTTGCTACCCCCAAAAGAATTTTTTTACCATTGCTTCAATTTCATAGCATAGGCCCAAGGGTAGTTTAAAGCATCCCATGGCATAAGTTGGAATGGCTTGAGCAATTGCTTTGATAAAAACTTCTCTACCAACTTGAGAAAGAAGCTTCCCCTCCCACCCTTGTAATTTCCTCCAACCCCTCTCCTTAATATAGCTAAAGTTTGCTTTTTTACCCCTTCCCACCAATGAGGGCCCCAAATATCATTATATATACTATTTCAATGGGAAATAAAATGAATGTCTTTCCTATTAATGATAATTTATGCTTTTTTTTTTTTTTTTCACTGTAAAATATTTTTAGAAAAACATTTTCAGCATTTTATCGTTTTTGTTGTATTATAAAATTTGGTCAAATTTGAAATTGTTTTCCGTTAACCATAAAATATTTTATAAACATTTTGCTAACAAAATTTTATTAAAATATTTTACAAAAACATACCTTATTGTTGGAATCGTTGGTCTAGTAAGTTGGGCCATTAGTTTTGGTAGTTTATGCTTAAAAAATTTTATGTCACACAAAACACTTAAAAATAAATAAATAAATAAACATATATTAGAAAATTTGAAAATATTTTAACGTGAAATGTTTTCAAATATAAAATATTTTTGAGAAAATATTTTTCAGCAAAACAAATAAAGCCTTAAAGTGAAAATAAGGAGAACAAGGGACTGATTTGGTAAACTACTAAATTAATTCCAAAAGAAAGTTTGATTGCGACTCAACATTTTACTTCAGCCATCCATGGAGGGATCCAACCAACAACCAGGACTGGGGTTAGGACAACATTACATGTCATATTTTATTGGTGATGAGAATGGAAAGATCTGTTGACCTCTTCCCCTTCTAACTTTACTAGGTTCACCATTTTCTAACTGTGGACAGCATTATTACAAGCCAATCACACATGATCACATAACAACAACAACAACGAATAAATCGCTTTTTAGATTTGTCTTCATTATGATTTAAAAGATAGATCTAGTGCTATGATTATTTTAATCTATTGAAATAATATAACTAGTGAAGAGATTCGAAACGAAGAGGCCCATATGATTTTTGCAAAAAGAGGCCCATATGATTTTTGCCTGAACCTAGATAGTGACTGATGGGGCATTCCACAAATGTATGAAAGAATCACTAGAACTAGGAATCCACATTAATTGGTCATTTACTAGGTCGACATGACAATTGTATGTTGAGGATATACTGGGTTATTTGAGAGTTGAAGGGTTGGACCGTTGGAGTCTGGAGCAGTTTACTTCCATCTCGGTGCATAATCTATCTGTATATATATATATATATATATAGAGTTGGTTTAAGTTACATCTGGTGTAACTCTAAGTAATGTTACACCATCTAATAACTTGTTATTGAATTAATATTTTGAAAATCTAATAGTTGAATTACATGGTCTATATATTCTTAACATGCATGTCAATTTTCATATCAATCGAATGCAATTTACCATTTGATTTATAAACTCATTTTTTATGCATTATTTTAAACTATAAAATTTTGAATTTTAACAATTGATTGATGACATGACTATTAATCTTTGATTACTTTGAAATTTTGTAAGCATGAAGAATATACGAAGATAATGTAATCTAACGGTGGATTTGTCAATATTTGCATCCAATTAAAATATAATAAGTGGTATAATATTGCTTAGAGTTACACCAGGTGTAACTTGAACCCAGCTCATATATATATATATATAGTTTACTTCCATTACTAATGGCACCACTAGGTGGCTGGTGATGGTAGAAATATACCCTTTATTATTAACCAAGTAGTGGATGGTGTTACCAAGGACATTACTAATGAGCAGATTAGGTGGCTGGTGATGGTAGCAAAACTAAGAGAAAACGTTGATATTGACATTAACTTTAAGACATGTTGGTAGATTACATAATCCCCTTATAATTTGCAATAGTTTCAAATTAAAATCTCAAATTTTAAATGTTTTAATTAAGGCCATGGACTTATAATTTTTTTTTTTTCAATTCACCTTTAATTTGTCACTATTAACTAAAAGTAATAGAAATTCACATAAATTGTGACAAAAATTATCACACAAAAAATTAATCTTTCATATGAAAGTATAAGACATTTGGTACACTATCAGTCATTTAGTTATTGTTACCAAAATATCCACAATAAAATGATTATTATATAATCTCATGTCATACTAAAATTATATCATATTTCATATACTATATCATAAAAAATGTGTCTTAAGGTTATGCTTGCATCAAGTAGACACCATCTTCTTGTCAAAAAACAAAAACTCTTTGGAGGTATTGTCAAGGACAATACTAATGGCACCACTAGGTGGCTGGTGATGGTAGAAAAACTAAGAGAACAAGTTGTTATTGACATTAACTTTAAGATATGTTGGTAGATTACATAATCCCCTTATAATTTGTAGTAGTTTCAAATTTAAAACCTCAAATTTTAAATGTTTTAATTAAGGCCTTGGACTTTAAAAAAAAAAATTCAATTCACCTTTAATTAGTCACTATTAATTAAAAGTAATATAAATTCACATAAAAATTGTGATAAAACATTATCACACAAAAAATTGTGTCTTAAGGTTATGCTTGCATTAAGTAGACACCATCATCTTGTCAAAAAAAAAATGTTATTTGGATTGTTGCTGCCCAGGATCGAACTGGGGACCTTTAGTGTGTAAGACTAACGTGATAACCACTACACCACAGCAACCTTACGTCAATTGGTTGCATTAAAATTTAATTAACTCAAATGCGAGTCAGGTCAACCTTCTTTATAAATCATTTGTTAGATGTTCTTGTATGTTAATGGACTAAAAACTAGCAACGCATGCATGTTGTATGTGTCTAAAGAGCATTCACAGTCTAAAAATTTTGACTTTTAAGACCTGAAAAAAGTTACTTTATTTTTTATACCACTTCTCTTTAAAATATATTCAACATCAAAACTTTTAATTTTTTACTACTTCATTTAAAATAATATAAACAACTTTAAAAAAAAAAAAAAAAAAAAATCACACAAAAACCAAAAGCAACCAGCTGCTACCACCTCCACCTCCACCTCCACCACCACCACCATTTTAGTAACCATAACTCACTGTAAGAAAAAATAAAATAAAAACAAAAACAAAACCACAACCCATCACCACCACAACCACCTCCACCACAAGCCACGGACACCACAGTGTGGCAACCATAACCCACTGCAAAGAAGAAAAGAAAAGGAAAAAAACCAAAGCATAACCACAACCATCTACCAAAATCACAACTAACCACCACCCAACCACCACAAAAACAAACCAGTCATTGCGAAAACAAAATCTCAGCCACCTTCCTCTTTCACAAATTCTTAGCCACCTTCCTCTTCCACCAAATCTCAACCACACACTCATCGATACCAATCCTATCCACCACTGAATCATAGGCAAGCACTCACCGATCTAACCTACCAAAAAAAAAAAAAAACAACCAGGCACCAAAACAAAATTGTAACCCCACAATCCAATCCATGCACTCACCGATCTTACCACCATGCTTCACGATTGATCTCACTACTGTGCCTCCAAATCAGACCCACAAACCATTGCCACCATGACCCACCACCGAAACCCACTGAAACAGATCGAAAGCCAGAGAGAGAGAGAGAGAGAGAGAGAGGAGAAGAAGAGAGAGAAAAATAAAATGGAGAGAAACAGAGGGTCTAAAGAGAGAGAAAAAATATATTTTTTTTAAGAGAAGAAGAGAAAGAAAGCAATAATTTTTTTTTTTTTAATTTTTATAAGTTGTAGCTACAGTAAGCTGCCAAAGATGGCAATTTATTGTAGCTCAATTGTTATTTTTTTTTAACTATAACATCTTTATTGTAACCTACATTTTGATGTTTTGGTTACTAAAATAGCATTTTAGCAATTATAACAACTTTAATGTAAATGCTCTAATTGTCTATAATCTTATATGTTTTCTTTTTCAAAAAATATAAGCTATAATCTTATATGTTTTCTGTAGGGGCAGGTTTTGGATTCTAAACCCTCAAGGTAACAGGATTAAGGTCCAAAGAGCCCAATACAAAGAATTTTCAAAGAGTGGGCTGAAGATTAGGTTTCAGTGAGTTGGACAACGCTAATAATGGATTAAAAATTGAAATAAAACAAAGAAAAATAGGTTTTATTTGAAGAAATCCTTCCTTGGCAAAGTCCGAGGAGAGTAGTTCTTAAGTATATTATTCTTAGACTTGGTTACAATTTTAGTTCTTTGTGCTATAATGTTTTTTCTACAGATTCTCAAATGAAACCCCTCTCCTCCACCCTAGAGGATCTCTTAGATTATATAGCCTTTATTGGTTGACCTTGGCTCTCCATTTGTTGATCATGTAAGCCTCTACTCGAGTGTTTATCCCATCAAACGCCCTCCCAAATCTTCTGTGAATTGCGGCAACTAAGTCAGTACTGTTCATGGGTTTTCTCCACATAGATACGGCCAGAGGGTTTAGTGGGATGCATTAAATGTGGTAGCAGCTACCATCCCTCCAATCACATCAGGGCTAATCCTCTCTCCGAAGCTCTTCCTCTACAGTGTGGCCCCTTCTGGCAATGTGCCATTAACGTGGCCATGGTTTGCCTCTCCGGCCTTACCATCCGAGTGTACGGTCTCCTCGAAATTGCATTGGCCTCCTTGGCCTTGAGTATGACACATGGCATTATTTCCTTATTAAATTTCTGTATCCCACATTTTCTTTTTCAAAAATTAATCTTATACGTTTCTAAATATATTAAACTCAAAATTTATGAAAAAGATTAAAAGAAACACTTTACAACTTTTAAACTTTGATTGATAATTTTAGAAAATAATTTCATTTTAAAATAGCTAAAAACCTCATAGTTCAAATGATGATTTTTGGACATTTTCAATAGAAATGTCTAGAGTTCAAATTTCCTCTTATACACTTTTAATGGGATGAGAATTGCTATATAAGATGATCCATGAGTCCATAAGGCTTCGAATGTGTTGTTCAAAGGTCTATAATTGTAGCTCATTCTTTTATCATAAAACTAGTATATAACCCGCACATATGCATGGTATAATTAAAAACTATTACAATTACACACATATATGAGTTCAAATTATACATGTTATAAGAGTTATACGTTTTTTTTTTTTAAGTTATAGATGAGTTTTACTCTCTCTCTCTCTCTCTCTCTTTTAGTTTTTTTTATAACACATGAGTTTGCTCTTTTTTCTTCTTTTTTGTTTATTGTGTTTTTTTAAGGATTTATTTATATTAAATTTTTCATCTTTTGCGCAACATTAACTCACCTAGAACAAAATTTAAAAAAAAAAAAAAAAAAAAAAAAAAAAAACTTAGATAGGACACATGACACAAAATTTGACAACAATTGAGCTTTTAATGGGAGGAGAATTGCTATATAAGATAATCCATGAATCCGAAAGGCCTTGAATGTGTTATTAAAATGTCTATAATTGTAGCTCATTCTTTTATCATAAAACTAGTGTATAACATGTGTATATGCACGATACAATTAAAAACATATACAATTACACACATGTTCAAATTATACCTGATATAAAAATTAGACGTTTTTAACTCATAGATGAGTTTTACTCTCTCTCTTTATCTTTTTAGTTTAGGTTTTTTTTTTTTTTTTTTTTTTTTACACATGAGTTTACTTTTTTTTTTAAAAAAAAAATTAGGTTTTTTAATGATTTATTTATATTAGACTCTTCGTTTTTTACACAATCTTAACTCACCTAGAACAAAAATTAAAAAGCTTAGATAGAACATGTGATGCAAAATTATACAACAAATTAAATCTAATATATATATATATATATATATAGGGTTGAGTTCAAGTTACACCTGGATGCGAATATTGACAATTTCACCGTTAGATTACATTATCTTCGTATATTCTTCATGCTTGCAAAATTTCAAGGTAATCAAAGATTAATGGCCATGTTATCAATCAATTGTTAAAATTCAAATTTTTGTAGCTTAAAATAATGCATAAAAGATGAGTTTATAGATCAAATGGTAAATAACATCCGATTGATGTGAAAATTGGCATGCATGTTAAGAACATATAGAACATGTAATTTAACGATTAGATTTTCAAAATATTAATTCAATAACAAGTTATTGGGTGGTGTAACATTGCTTAGAGTTACAACATGTGTAACTTGAACCCAACCCACATATATATATATATATATATATATATATATATATATATATATATTATGCACTGAGATGTCCTTGACAATACCTCCAAAGAGTTTTTGTTTTTTGACAAGAAGATGGTGTCTACTTGATGCAAGCATAACCTTAAGACACATTTTTTATGATATAGTATATGAAATATGATATAATTTTAGTATGACATGAGATTATATAATAATCATTTTATTGTGGATATTTTGGTAACAATAACTAAATGACTGATAGTGTACCAAATGTCTTATACTTTCATATGAAAGATTAATTTTTTGTGTGATAATTTTTGTCACACTTTATGTGAATTTCTATTACTTTTAGTTAATAGTGACAAATTAAAGGTGAATTGAAAAAAAAAAAAAAATTATAAGTCCATGGCCTTAATTAAAACATTTAAAATTTGAGATTTTAATTTGAAACTATTGCAAATTATAAGGGGATTATGTAATCTACCAACATGTCTTAAAGTTAATGTCAATATCAATGTTTTCTCTTAGTTTTGCTACCATCACCAGCCATCTAATGTGGTCATTAGTAATGTCCTTGGTAATACCATCCACTATTTGTTTAATAATAAAGGGTATATTTCATTTACTTACCCTAAGATTTTGGTTAATGCCAACCAAGTTCAAGACAGTTCAAAACTACCAATTTGTTCTCTAAAGTTAACTTAGTTCCTAAGCCAGAGAAGAGAGAAATGACTAACAACCTAATAGTTTATAGTAGGACTGAGCAAGGACCCGGCCCACCCGAAAACCGACCCGGACCGGCCCGACCCGACAGGATTTGGATGGGTCTAAGAATATTCGGGTCGGGTTTCGGGTCGTAATTTCGGGTTATTTTCGGGTTCGGGTCGGTATCGGGTCGGGAGTCGGGTCATACAAGTACAATAGTCTGAACCCGATTTTTGAAAAAAAACCCTACACTCTGTCGTTGTTCTCTCCGCCTCCCTCAGGGCCTCAGTTATCTCTGTGTAAGTCTGAACCCGATGTTTGTCATTTTTTTTTGTGTTTGGTTTTAGATTTTGGATAGTGTTGTTGTGTTTGTGTGTGATAGTCTGAACCCGATTCAATAATGGGTTTATGTACTTATGGATGAGTTCAATCTGAGTGCCTTCAAGTTTCAGTTTTTTTTCATATATTCTATCTGGGTTTGTGGCTAAAGCCTTCAAGTTTCAAATTTTTTTTTTTTTTGCTTTCTGGGTTTACTCTCTCTTCACTCATTATACACAGTATTGGATTTTCCTGCAGTTTGTTGTTCTCTCTTTGAACAAGAACAAAAACAAAAACCCAGTTGGAGTTTTGTAGTTTCAAAGTCCCAGATCTGTCTCTACAGTGCTAGGTACGTGTAGTTCTTGTTTTCTCTATACTTTTCACTCCAATGGGTGTTCTGGGTTTTGCTAAAGATAAGAATTTTTTTATCAGTTTTTATTTGGGCTTTTCTAGTTGGGTTTTTAAACTAGGAAAGTTATGCATTTTCTCTGTTAAGTGCTTCATATTTTCAGAACACAAGAATTAACATTTAAGGGTGATTCGCTATGATAAGCTCCAGCAGAACGTATTTTTTATTGTTTCAAGTGTTTTATTTTCAAGGCTAGGCTCAGTTATATATATAATGGTTTTTCTATGTTACATAAAATTTTAGAATGTTTAACCATTTTCCCAGAGCAACAGGTAAGTGCTTAGGAAGAGGATTTCTGGATATTTGCTGTAAAAATTTTCAGTTTTCTCTGTTAACTCTGATATGAGATGGGTTTAGCTTGGTTGTTAATCCTTAATCTGTTTTTGTAATGCTTAAACATATAGTAATCTAGATGACTGGAATATGAGATTATGGATCTAATTCTTTGATTTTGATTTCTGATTTCATATATATTTTATTTTATTTTTTTTGTTGGGGTAAATTTCATTATAATAGTTGATTTTTGAAATTTTTCATTATATTCCTACTAGAATTAGATGACTCTATGGGCTAAATAATCAGAGTTCGGATTAGTTCATTAGAAGTTCAGTAATCTTGAGAAATTGCCTAGCTACAAAGAGTAATATGATTAGTTGCATTGAGTGCAGAATTTAGATAATGACATGAACTTACAGGGGAAAGAACATCTCTACCTCAATGTATGACCTTTCTTGAACTTTTCTTATTGGCAATGCTTATACTTAGTCTTAATTCAAATGGGTTTTGATTTTACTACACAATCATTCACTCAGAGACACATAGAGTTCAGTACTAGTTTCATTGTTATGTCAGAGTTTGTATGTAGAATGACCCACCAATCTCTCTTTCTTTTGCTTTAGACCCCAAATTATGCAAGTGGGTGTACTCTAGAATGATTTTCAAAAGCTTTGAATTTTTATTTTTTTGAATGAATGAACGATTTTCCCCCATTTTATTTTGGTCCTTCTGTTGTGTTGCATTGTCAAATCAAACTTCTTTAAAATTCAAAAGCTTTTGATTTTCAAAAGCTTTTGAAAATGACTTGTTTATTATTGATTCTTCCCCCTTGGTGCTGTAGGTGGAAAATATTGGAGCAACTTTCACTTGGAGTTTGGAAATGGAAGCTCTTTTGTAATTACTTTAGTTGTACATAGAGTTTTTCAATGCTTTATCTGGGATTTGTTGGGTATTGGATCTTATAAACAGCGAAAACAAGGCTGACTAGTTCTTTCTTTGGTGCGAGTGCTATTGTTGGTTTTGTTGAAAGTTGCATATGAGAGAATATTGGGAACTATTGAGGAGTTGAGAACTCTTTACTGCTTATGAAGTGATCTCTATTGGTGGCCTGTCTTTTAGCTGTCTATGCATCTGGAAAGAATATGGAGGCTTTGTCATGCCTTCTGCGGGTCCAAAACTCTTTACTATTTGATATTGGATTTTTTTTTATAATGAGAGATTATTATTGCAAAAAAGAATATAGTAACATTTAGTATGAAGGCTCATGGAAAACAAGAAGCAGCAGTTAAAATATATATATATATATATATGGAGGCTTTGTCATGCCTTCTGGGGGTCCAAGACTCTTTACTATTTGATATTAGATTTTTTTTTATTTTTTTTTTTTTAAATTTTATAATGAGAGATTATTATTGCAAAAAAGAATATAGTAGCATTTAGTATGAAGGCTCATGAAAAAAAAAAAAAAAAAGGTCCAACCCGTGACCCGACCCGAGACCCAGAAAACCGACCCGATTACAGACCCTATTTCCCGGGTCGGGTCGGGTTTCAGAATGTCAAACCCGATTTATATCGGATCGGATTTCGGGTCACAGTAAACCCGACCTGACTCGATCCAATATCAGTCCTAGTTTATAGAGACTAAGTTTACTTTAGGGACTAAATTGGTCAATTTTGAAATATCTTAGACTTAATTAGCATTAGCCCAAATCTCAAGATAAGTTAATAGAGTTTACCTAATAATAAAAATACCTAAGTCCATACAACGTATGGGACCCTAGCGGGGAAACTAACGACCAAGGCATACGAAGGGCTTAGAAGCCGTGTTTGCACTCTTTGCCACAAGTTTCCTTTTTAAACTTAGCTGATTAAGGATGAATTAATTGAATTAAGGCATCCTTGGATGCCCCTAGGGGCTTGGAACAACCATGGCAAAGACATTGCATGCTATCTTGATGTTGGGAATGGGTTAGGGTGCCTAGATATAAGGAGGAATCCTATTAAAGGATTATTATAGATCTTGTGGTTTAGAGGAATTACGAAGGTATAAGATGTACACACAAAAACATCCATTAGAGGATATTCACATTTATTAGTATCTCTGGCTCTATATGAGTATAAAAAGGGTTAATAAATGTTTTCAGTGTAGCACATGAAAAATCTTGGATTCAAACAAGATTAACACAAACGAGACTCATAAACTTTAAACCTTAGAATTTTAGCCCCAAACTTATGAGTATTAAATATATCATACATTATTACGAGCTAGAATGGGCAATAGGAGTTCCAAAAGTGTAATGTTACATTACATATATAATTTAAGACCACTAATAACATTGCTTTCTTTTTTTACCTACTAAAAATGGCTTGCCACCCACATTGTCAATTATGAAATTTTTTGAAATTTTTTTCTGTTTTTGTTTTTGGTAGCGTTTAGACAATAAATATTTTGATATATATATATATATGTATATATATATTTTTTTTAATTTTAATTTTAATTTTTTTTAAATTCCTTTCCTAAACCACAAGGCACCAAACTCCTAAGACCAAAACACAATAAACACCCACACAACTCCCTCAAAATTGATCAAAACTAAACCCAACGCAAAACAAAACACGCCAACCCTCACACACTCTCTCTCTCTCTCTCTCTCACACCAACAACAGCAAAATGGGTCAAGCCCCATCAGGCGGGCTGAACCGCCCTGGCGGAGATCGCAAATCCGACGACGCAAACAAGAAGGAGAAGAAATACGAGCCGGCAGCTCCTCCGTCTCGCGTGGGCCGCAAGCAGCGGAAGCAGAAGGGCCCAGAAGCCGCAGGTCGTCTCCCCGCCGTAACGCCCCTCAGCAAATGCAGGCTCCGTCTCTTGAAACTGGAGCGCATCAAAGACTATCTTCTAATGGAGGAAGAGTTCGTGGCCAACCAAGAGAGACTCAAACCCCAGGAGGAGAAGAACGAGGAGGACCGATCTAAGGTCGACGATCTCCGTGGGTCCCCCATGAGCGTCGGAAATCTCGAAGAGCTCATCGATGAGAATCACGCCATCGTGAGTTCCTCGGTGGGGCCTGAGTACTACGTTGGGATTCTTTCGTTTGTCGATAAGGATCAGCTCGAGCCTGGCTGTGCTATTCTTATGCACAATAAGGTATTTTCTTCTTTTTACTGTGTTTTAGGGTTTTTGTTTTTGGTTTAATTTGTTTAATATTGTGTTTCTGTGGAGATTGCTGATGTTTAGAATGGCAAACCCTAGAGTTTTAGAATACGAAATCTACAGAATTCTAATCTTAAAAAAAGAAGAAGAGGGTTTTCAGTTACTTTGGTTTAAATCTCTAGAAAGTTTAAAAGAATTGATTTTTGAAAGAACTAGGAAATTGTGTTTTGGGTTTTTTGGGGGGGGGGGGAGTTTAAATCTCTAGAAAGTTTAAAAGAATTGATTTTTGAAAGAACTAGGAAATTGTGTTTTGGGTTTTTTGGGGGGGGGGGGTGTTTGGTTTGTAGGATTGAGTGGGAATTACCTTTGGATGATGAAGGAATGGTCGTCAATTCGATAGGGGGGATTAAACCCTAGACCTCTTCGTTGGAAACACCAAGAGGTCTTAATTGAGTTACAAGGCTAAGCCAAGGGTTAAGATATGGGGACGTGGGAATGTGTATGGAAAGGAATGAGAAATAAGGAAGAATGGTGGCTAATTTGAGGTATTCTTGGAGGCATGGAGAGAATTTACTTATCATTCAAGTAAGGACACGGTTTCATTTATACCCAAGCTCTTTATAAGGACTTAATCAAAAGAAGCTTAAGATTAGCCTGAACTACCTTCCCCACAAATGATACCTCTTCGGGCACATGCCTGGCACACTCGTATTCACTTCACCATTGACTTTGTTGCACATGACACACTGGGGTTGGGCTTGAATGTATGTGGTGGTTTAGGCTTTCTTAGACCTGGTTGCACTATTTGGCCTTATTTCGCTCAATGCACAGCACTATTTGGCCTTATTGGGCTCCAAACACATATGTATTGGTTTGAACGAGACATATTGGGCTCATGCTCAACAAGAGGCTGAGAACACTGCTGAGGATGATGATGTACCTCCTGCACCTACTGCTCCTTTGCACAAGGGCCTCTTGATCATTACCACCAGTTGTATGAGATACTTATGAGGATGGAGGCCAGGATGGATTTTGATCAGGCTCACATTGATTACTGCTTGAGATGTTTGGATGCGTGGTTTAATAAAGTGGAGAGGAAGCTTGACATTGACCACCCCCTGCTGATCTAGATGATGATTCTTGATCCCTTTGTCATTCGTTAAAAAAGTGGGGAGATATTTTTGGGACTATGACTTGACATTGAGGGGGAGATGCACATGTTTAGGGGGAGAGTCTCTCATGATTAGAAGAGTGACTAATGCACCAGTTAGTAAGAGTGAGTTGATTAGAGTTGAGGGATCGAAAAAAGGTAGAGGAAGACCAAAAATCACATCAATAGAAGTACGAAAATTACATTTTTAGCTCAACTGGTTGATACCTCTTAGTGTGTCCATGGCATTTAGAGTTCAAATCCCCTCTCGCCCGTTGTTACTATTAAATTATCAAAATAAAAAAGGACATGTTGATTAAGGGAATAGCGAAGATTATGACTTTAGATTGAGTAGAATGGAGGAAAAGAATATATATGGTGGACCCTAATTAATCTGTCAAGGATCCATTGTTGACCCCAAAATTTTAAGACTAAGGTTTTGTTTGTTCTTGTGATTCAGCACTGTAATTAAGCAAATTTTTGGGTGTCCCACTATCCAATCCAATGTTTCAAATGTGTTTTGGAAGTTGATATTTGGGATCTAAGGATTGCGTTTGGCCAAGCATGTAAGGATCAAAAAATATGTGATTAGTTTTTATGGTTTTAGTGAAAGTGCCCTGGCAAAAGTTACATTAGAAAAGTAATGCAATTTTTTTGTCTGAGGAGTAAATACCGGATACCTCACCTGCTAGAATTGTGTATTAAGTAATCTAGGGGAACTTCTAGTGGGGATTCAAACTCAGGATGTCCAGGTCTATAGCTAATTCCAAGCCTCCCACCACTAGGCTGCACCCTAACGGGTGATATCATTGTAAATGAAAGGTTAAGCAATATACCTAAAACATTTAATTTTAGAGTTTAACTGTCATCATAAATGTTAACCGGTCCAACAAGAAGAAAAAAAAAGAAAAGACACTAAAATGATGATAAAGCGTAATATCGGTTTAAATACTATTGTATCAATTATGTCTTAGCTTGAAATTTTATTTGTATTCTGTCATCCCAATATTTTATTAGTGTATGGTGTTCAAATTCTGAATCGTATTTTGCATGGTGTATGGTCTATGCAGGTCCTTTCTGTGGTTGGGCTTCTTCAAGATGAGGTTGATCCCATGGTGTCCGTGATGAAAGTTGAGAAGGCTCCACTGGAGTCATATGCTGACATAGGTGGGTTAGATGCCCAGATTCAGGAAATTAAAGAAGCAGTGGAGCTTCCTCTTACTCATCCTGAACTGTATGAAGACATTGGTATTAAACCCCCCAAAGGAGTCATACTATATGGGGAGCCTGGCACAGGAAAAACCTTGCTTGCCAAGGTGCATAATTGTTATATATTTTATGCTTTTGGTTGTTTTTGTGTTTTGTTCTGTACTGATTGTTAGTTTATCACTGACCAAATAATGGTTGTTGCTACATTCCAGTCAATTTGTTCAGGTTAAACTGAGCATGCATTGTTAAGTTAGTATGACAGGTGTATACATTGTTAAGTGCACAACAGGAGTCTAACTTTCCATAAGTTTATGTATTAGGATGCTAGTATTGAAAGCTACCTCATGCGTACTGCAACCTCTTTTTTCTTTTCTTCTTCTTAGGTTGCATCATAATCTTATAGATTCTTAGAGTTTGTGGCTGCACCATGAACTTGAGTTGAAGTCCAGTGCTTGTTCATGAATGCCTTCCTCACATTCTTGTCTATTTAGAACACCCAATTATTTATATATTAATGATCTGTTAAAATTTAAAATTTATATTTGACTTTTGAATCCCCTTGCAAGAAAAGCTGAGCTTTAGAAGGTTTGGCACACTCCTTTCCTATATCCTGAATATTGCCAGCTGCAAGTTGGATAGAGTCAGTTGGGCTCTTGCTTTGAAATTGGCATAGAGATTTGGTGTTTGTAGTATGTTAACAGAAACGTGTACTACATTTATGCTTATGGAACCTGTATGGTATACATTCAACATATATTTTATGCATGCTTTACAGCCTGTATGGAATTCAGTCACCATGGGTTTCTCTCATGTCAATTTATTTTAGATATTGGTTGGGAACTGTGATTATGTTTATGTTTTACTTCAGGCAGTGGCAAACTCAACGTCAGCTACTTTCTTGCGCGTGGTCGGAAGTGAATTAATCCAGAAATACTTGGGTGATGGGCCTAAATTAGTCAGGGAACTCTTTCGAGTTGCCGATGATCTTTCACCATCAATTGTCTTTATTGATGAGATTGATGCAGTTGGCACAAAAAGGTACTCAAGTTAATATAGCACTGTTATATTTCTTGCCTGCTACCTGTGCTTTAGGTAACATCTATGATTGAACTATGTTACCTAGGTATGATGCACATTCAGGTGGTGAACGTGAAATCCAGAGGACAATGTTGGAATTGCTGAACCAATTAGATGGTTTTGATTCAAGAGGAGATGTCAAAGTGATTCTTGCTACAAATAGAATCGAAAGTCTTGATCCTGCCTTGCTTCGTCCTGGTAGAATTGACAGGAAGATTGAATTCCCTCTGCCAGACATAAAAACAAGGAGGCGTATTTTCCAGGTGCTTTGGTACAGAATATGTAGAAATGGAATACCATTGTGAATGGTAATACAATTCCTTGGTTTTTCACTATAAAGATCTTATTGTTTATATTTTTCATGTTTTTGGCAATTCAGATACACACATCAAGAATGACATTGGCAGATGATGTCAACTTAGAAGAGTTTGTGATGACTAAAGATGAATTTTCTGGGGCTGATATCAAAGCAATTTGTACCGAGGCTGGCTTGCTTGCATTAAGAGAGCGCCGTATGAAGGTGACACAATATTTCTTGCTTAGTCTTAACACATACATGAACGTTCTCCCTGTGATGTTGCTTAACACATACATTGGCAGATTATGTTTGTTCTTGCTTAGTCTTAACATCACTTTCATTTCATATGTATATTTGGTGTTGAAGCATGTGCATGGAGGGTAGGGGGTGCACGTGTGCATATATAACCCATTTCACAAATACATATACATGCATGCATTTAAACTCTTCAATTTGCCTTCATGATGCTTTGGAGTTTTAATAGCTGCTACTTGATGCAACCCTAGCCTCTATTTTCTCTTATATAATGCCATGTTCTGGTATTAGTCTGAATGAAGTAGTATGCATGGGTGCATTGTTCTCAACTTTTTTGGGTCTGTGTTATTATTGATGAAGGATATTGGTTGATTAATCTATTGCTGCTTCCTTGGATTGGCTCATCTCTTTAATTGTTTGACCTGATTAAATTACTTGTTAACATCTTTTACGTTTGCTTCAGGTGACACATGCAGACTTCAAGAAAGCCAAGGAAAAAGTGATGTACAAAAAGAAAGAAGGGGTGCCAGAAGGGCTCTATATGTAGAAGGTGGCCAGTTCCACTGGCCGGAAAATACATGTGCATCCTCTTTGTTGTTTTTAGCTTTTAATGTCAAATTAATTTGATGTGAAATATTTTGCTGAACAGTAGAATGGCAACACCTGTTTTTTGGACATCACTAGTATTGAATTTAGGCCCTGCCATGGGTTGACTAAGAAATGTTAATTTAATAAGTTCTCTAATGGAGATAGGAACCCTTACTTTAGGAATTGCATGTTTTAGGCCAAGTTATGACCCAAAGTGGGATGTATTTTAGTTTTTGGATACGACAAGCAAGATAGGTAATTACATGTTGGGCTCAGTGTGCCCAATAAAGTTTAAAAAAAAGCATGAGGCATTGCCTAGCCCACACTGACACCAACACGAGGCCTAACATGTAGTACGTGAGTGGGTTTTGTCAGGACCCTCAATTTCTAGCATTTTTTATTTTTTCCCTTCTGTAAATCCTTTGGTTGAATGGGATCAAGTTATAACTCGTTGTTTCAAGTAAAATCTAAATATGCATTTCTTAAAATTCTAATATTAAAACATGAAATTATTTAAGTTGTCTTTAATCATTCAAATCATTAAAAACCCTCAAATTCCAAAACTAAACTATGAAAATTTAGAAAAGTTAAAAAAATATAATGAAAGATTTCTTACCTTCGGGAATTGGAATTCCTTGATGATGTTGGTTTTTGCAATTTTTGGTTTGGGTATATTTATAACTCCAAAGGAGGTTTGATTTCAGAATTAACTAACCTTTATATATGTATATATATATATATCAGACAATGTACAATTTCAAAAGAAACTACAATTTTTCGTAAACTTACTTTTAAAGCAAAATAAATCAATAAAATAAAATTATATCAAACAAACACTAAAAAATAATAGACACGCAAGAAATTAAAAATGAAATCAGAGAATATTACTCTTTAGCATTTAGTGTTATATATCATAGATACAGTTTAGGTTCGCCTAATGTTATATGTTTTCTTTTTCAAGTCTATCATTTTTTTATTTGTGATGATATTGGTGCGACATATATATGATCATAAAGCTCTACGTTTCGAGCTAGGACGAAGCACCTTAAGATTGGTTTTTATTTTGTTAAGGAAATGATTGCCAAATGGTGGCATTGTATATTGTATATGCTATGTATCCCACAAAAGACTGGTTAGCCCATGTTTTCATTAAGGGGCTTCATTTTGCTAAATTCTAGAAGATCAAATTCAACCTGAACTTTCTTTCAAATTGCACTTAGTTATTGAGCCAAAAAAAAAAAAAAAAATCTTGCGCGAATTATTGCAGGCAAATTAAGAACATTTGTGTTATTATGTGTCATTCCTTAATGCAGTTGGTATTTATGCCATTCTTCATATAGTTGCTATAAATACATAGCACCACACCCATCGTATATGGGACTGATGGAGTGAAATTTTTTGTTAGTCATTCTTTGCCTATTGATACTAAGAGTATAGGTTTTCTTATGCATAACATCCCAAATACATTTTTCATACAAGATTTTAGAATGTTAAAGTAAATATTCTTTATACCATATATTAAAATCCAAATATATTAACTTCAAATATTAATAACTTGGGATAATTTTAACTAATATTGGTTTCCCAAGTAACACACAACTTGTAAGTACCTCAAGGAATAAGAGGACATACCAAACTGAAAATTTAGAAAAGTTAAAAAAATATAATGAATGTGGGGCCTGTTAACCAAAAAGGTATAGTAATCCTCAGAATTGGACTCAGGGCCCAAAGGCCCGATCCGAGAACATTCAGTTGTCCGAGGACAGCCTAAAGAAATTTTATTCACGTCATAGGGATGATATGAAAGAAATAAATAGGTATCATATACAGTGGTATAACACACGTCCGAGGACGCCAAATTCCGAGGTGAAGATAACCTTCGTGCTGGCGGAAGGATTCCGCCAGGTTGTATCTGAACTGGAAGTTGGATATAGCTTAAAGAGGCGTCGGAGAAGGTATAAAATATCTTCTAAAGTCTATTACCTCCTCATTAAATGCTTTCCAGCTAATACTCTGGCCGCATTAATGTGGAGGTGATTCCTGAATAGTAACTAAGCAGCTTTATGACTACTAAGCTGAAAGTTCCGGTAGGTACTGGATGGGACAGAAAGGAGCTCCCAGGATAAGAACTACACGTGTATAAAGGAAACAAGAAGAAGAACGGAGTATATAACATGGAAACGGAAAAAAGAGGGGGGACGGCCAGCGAAAAAAGGAAAAAGAGAAAGAGAGAGAGAGAAAGAGAGACCAATTGAAAGAGAGCCGAGGAGAGTTTTCCTCAAAGAGCGAATCAATAGTATCCCTTATTACTTGAAGAGTATAACCTTTCCTGAAAAACAGTACTAGATCTTGGACCCATACTCTATAAATTTATTGTTTGGGCTTATTGGGCTGAAAACCCAACACTCAATTCAAATTGAGTCCCTACAATTAAAGATTTCTTACCTTTGGGAATTGGGATGCTTTGATGATGTTGGTTCTTGAAATTTTTGGTTTGGGTATATTTATAACTCCAAAGGAGGTTGATTTCAGAATTAACTAACCTTATATGTTCTATATATATATATATATAGAGAGAGAGAGAGAGAGAGAGAGAGAGAGAGAGAGAGAGAGAGTTGTCAAGTTTATAATTCACTCATTTACTTCAATTAAACTCACTAATTAAATTTCTATCCCTATATTATAATAATAATAATAATAATTAATAAATAAATAAATAAACAAACAAATAAATAAATAAAGCTTGTTAACGAAATGTAGTAAATTTAAAGGGTAATCCTACGGAAATTTTAAAAAATCAATCATAGATATTCTTAATTTTGAAAGATAAATGAGACCCTTTTTGATAAATGAATGATTTGAAATATATTGATAAACAATTTTTGGTTGTGTTTTCTTTTGTTTACACACAAACAACAAGTTTTTTTTCGAATGCTAATTGGAATGGAAGTTTTGTTACATAAACACTCTATAATGGCATATTGCACATTTTTAGGTGAAATGTTTTATCATGGTTTGCTGTGTGTATGATTGGTTTAGCATTTTTAATACCCCGTATTATTTTAATTTAAAAAGAAAATGTATAAATTTTTAAAAAAGTTACTGTGTATATATATATATATATATCAGACAATGTACAATTTGAAAAGAAACTATAATTTTTCATAAACTTATTTTTAAAGAAAAATAAATCAATAAAATTAAATCATATCAGGCAAACACTAAAAAACAACAAACACGTAAGAGTTCCAACGTGAAATCAGAGAATATTACTCTTTAGCATTTAGTGTGATACTATATCATAGATACAATTTAGGTTTGCCTACGTATATGTTTTCTTTTCAAGTCTATCATTTTTTATTGTGATGATATTGGTGGGACATATATATGACTATAAAGCTCTGTGTTCCAAGCTATAGGACGAAGCACCTTTAAGATTGGTTTTTATTTTGTTAAAGAAAGGATTGCCAATGGTTGCATTAATGTATATGCTATGTACCCCACAAAAGACTGGTTAGCCTATATTTTCATCAAGGTGCTTCCTTTTTCAAATTCTAGATGATCAAATTCAACCTAAACCTTATTTCAAATTATACTTAGTTATTGAGCAAAAAAAAAAAAAAAAACAAATTGTACGCAAATTATTGCAAGCGAATTGTATACATATTTGCATATATTGAGAACATTTTGTGTAATTATATGTGTCATTCCTTAATACAGTTGGTATTTATGCCATTCTTCATATAGTTGCTATAAATACATAGTTCCACACCCATCGTATGTGGGGCTGAGAGTGAAATTTTTTTTTAGTCATTCTTTGCCTATTGATACTAAGAGTATAGGTTTTCTTATGCATAAGATCCCAAATACCTTTTTCATACAACATTTTAGAATGTTTAAGTAAATCATCTTTATACCATGGATTAAAAGCCAAATATATTAGCTTCAAATACTAATAACTTGGGATAGTTTTGACTGATTTTGGTTTCCCAAGTAATACCATTTGTAAGTACCTTACAGAATCAGAGGACATACCAAACCAATGTCACATAATCATATCTCAAAAAAAGAAAAAAGAAAAAAGAAAAAGAAAAGAAACTTGAGCAATAACACAGATTTTAATATTAGACACCCCTACTTATGTTTCCATGTAGTGCCAATTTGATTTTGTTAACCTTGGTCACAACGTCCTTGATGTCTGGTCTTTCATCTGGTGATTCTTCAGAACATCTTAAGCCTAATTCTAAGATAGATAAAAGAACAGTTTGCATACTTGTTACATCTCTTCCATCTTCAATCCTGAGTAAACCATCATCCATGACTTCCATTCTATCTGGAAGTGATGCAATCCATTGCCTCATAGCTAGTTCTCCAACAAACATTTCATCAGTGGGTTTCTTTCTTGTGATGATCTCCAACAATATTATTCCATAGCTATAAATGTCACCTTTGGTTGACACTCTCCCTTCTGAGCCATACTCTGCCAAGCTCACATTTGTCAAGATGTCGATAAGTTAGTGGTCCACATGCTTGCCAACAGGAAAGAGAATAAGTTTATAAAAATAGCCATTCACACATTCATGCAAATTTTTTATTTAATTTTTAAATCTTGTTTATTGTATCCATCCATTATCAATATATTGATGTATATATGTAGATTTGATTTATTGAAAAAACAAATTATGATATGATCAAGATGTGTCCATTTGCTATTATCTTGATTCTAATAAAAATAAAAATACATTTGATATTATGTTCTTAGGGTTTACCTTTGTTATAGGAGTATATATGTATATATTATTTTATGCTTTAGTTACCCGAGATAAATTTGAACACATTTACATCTTTTAGGGAGGTGGTTTAGTGGTAGGAATCCAAATGATCCATCACACATGAGAGTCTTGGAATTGTGGATTTGACTAGTGGCAAGTCTCATTTGTTTCTAGGTGGTTTCATGCCATAATGCAATACTAGGTTTAAGTGGTGTAAAAATAGCAACCATACAGGCAAGCTTTTTTTTTTTTTTTTTTTTTTTTTTTTTTTTTTTTTTATAAAAAAATTCTATAAAATATAAACACATCTTCGAGTACCTACCTATCCATTTGCGTCTTCATTTCTAATAAATATAGGAACACAATATTTTTCACAACTTTTATTTTAAGCATTGACATCACTAGATCTACCATGACCACTATATTGTTTAGTGTCAATGGCTATAAAGTTGGCTCTAATTAATATGTGGCGTAAGGCAAGCTGAACATTACTGTAATTCTATTAAGAAGTCCAATATTGAAACTCACACTAAATTTATTTTATTGAACAAATTCATATTTGATTAGTGAGCATGGATCATATAACAAATGGCCTTAATACAAATTATTTATTTACTTTCTTAAAATAATAATTTTGTAGAATAACTTAACACCAGTAACCCTTACATAAGAGAGACTAACAAGTAATTTATTAATTATCCATTGAACCAGTCACACTATAGTTTAAAGTGTATGTTCATATGTATCTAATGCAATTACAAAACTGAGTTATGAACTACCAAACGAATTGTTAATATTTAAAATTGTATCTATTAAAGCTATGTATAAAATTAGCCTGGAAATTAAATATATAGACAAAGGTGAATTCAAGTACCTGGTGCGATGTAGCCAAGTGTACCGAGAGTTTTGGTTTGGGTTGCGTCCTTGTTTAGGGCTAAAATTTTTGCAATGCCAAAGTCACTAACATGTGCAACCATGTCCTCGTCCAAAAGAATATTGGAAGGCTTTAAATCACAATGCACCACAGATTCCGATTGACCATTGTGGAGATATTCCAACGCTAATGCAACATCAACCATGATGCTTACTCTTTGGACAAGATTCAAGCAGTTGTTATGAGAGTATAACCACTTTTCAAGGCTACCATTTGACATGTATTGAAGCACCAAAGCCCTAAACTCAAGGTTGGAGCATGTACTAATGACTTTAACAAGATTCCTATGTCGGATTGCCCTTAACACCTTGCATTCAGTATCAAAACTTTTGAAAGCACCCTCCAATTGCAGGTTTAGAACTTTGACAGCAATGATAGTCCCGTCAGATAGTATCCCTTTGTACACAGAACCAAAACCTCCTGTTCCAAGCAAGTTGCTCTCACAAAAGTTGTTTGTTCCACGAGAAAGCTCTTGATATGATATCATTCTATGATCCACTGTAGGCAATGTGATAGGCAAACCAGGAATCTGCATGTTACATTGTGGATGTCTTCTTCGCATTATGACTAGTGCTGCAAAGATTATAATTGATGCAATGGCAGGAACAATATATTTGAGCAAAACTTGTTTCACCCTTGATCCAAGAGAAGTTGGACCTGTACAAGGTGGAACTCCAAAAATTGGATTCCCACAAAGTGCTTCATTACCTAAAAATGATTCTGCGGTGAAGTTTGCAAAAGGTCCGGTGGATGGAATCTCTCCCGATAGCTTATTGAAGGACAAATTCAAATACTTTAGATATAGAAGTGTCTTAAGGGATTTTGGAATAGCACCGGAGAGATTATTGTTTGAGAGATCCAGCTGATCCATTCCCCTCAATTGTCCAAAAGATTGTGGAATGTTTCCTTGGAATGCGTTCTTTGACATGTTTAGATAACTTAGGCTCTCAAAAGCACCAATGATACTGGGAATATTTCCAGTAATTTGGTTACAAGATAAGTCCATGACTACAATATTGGGCAATTTTGTCATGCTCGAAGACAAACTTCCGCTGAGGAAATTCGATGATAAATCCAAGAATAACAGGTTTTGAAGACTCCACATATTCAATGGGATTGATGATGTCAGTGCATTATAACTCAAGTTGAATTTTTGCAAAACACTGAGGTTTCCAATGCAATTCGGGATGGATCTTGAGAGACTATTAATAGAGAGTGACAATTCTCCCAGGTTCTTTAATTGACAAAGTTGTTCTGGAATGGATCCTTCAATCAAGTTCTCGTCAAGAAACAATCTTTGCAAATTCTCCAATCCCCTGAATATGGATGGTATGTTTCCGGTCAAACTGTTACCTGACAAATCAAGTAAGTACAATTTTTTCAAGGAACCAATTCCCATTGGAATTTGACCATTTATTTGGCTTTCACTTGCATCAAAGACTTTAAGGGAAAGTGAAAAATTTCCAATGGCATCCGGAATTGTAATATTCAAGGGATTGTAGGATAAATATAGCTTCTCCAAAAATCTGCAATTAGTTAAAGATAAAAGGAAACTATGCTCTTGATGTCCAGGCTCCGCTGTCAGCTGATTTTCACTTAGACCAAGCCATTGTAGATTTTTTAAGTTCCCAAGATTTCTGGGTATATGTCCAGAGAGAAAGTTACGAGAAAAATCTACTAAGGAGAGGCTGGAAATATTTGAAAGATATGATGGGATATGACCACTAATTTTGTTCGAAGCAAGTCCTAGAATTTCAAGATTAGGGCAAGAGATCCAAGTATCTAAAAGGAGATTTCCAGACAAGGAATTTCCAGCCAAGCCGAGGTATTGTAGAGAGGTAATGTTGAAAATATTTTGCGGTATTGTCCCAGTGAGATCATTCAATTGAAATGCCAAAACATTCAAATTTTGGAGACGCCATAAATCACTTGGAATGCCTCCTTTCACGTTGTTTCTTTCGATGGTAAACTTTTGTAACATCGATGAGTTGCTTATGATAGGAGGTATATTTCCAGTTAAGTTGTTGCCTCCAAGATATAGCCCTTCAAGCTTTTCTAAACTCCCAAAACCTTTTGGAATACTTCCATCAAACTTATTGTATGATAGAGATAGTTCAAAAAGCTCTGTACAGTTATTAAACTGTGAGGTGAGCTTACCGCTGAATTCATTTCTAGAAATATACAGTCCTTGAAGATTAGGACATTGGGTGCAAAGATTCATTGGAAGGGTTCCTGAGAAGTGATTTTCTGTAATAGCAATAATTGTTAGAGAAGACAAGTTAAAGATGACAAGAGGAAATGGACCCGTAAGGCTATTGACACTCAAAGACAAGATCTCTAATGACGACATATTGCTAAGGGACAATGGAATTGTACCACTTAGACTGTTTCCTGCAAGATATAAACCTCGAAGTTTGGGTAACATGCCCAATTCTTTAGGTATGCCACCACTAAAATTGTTGTAACCAAGATAAAAATATTCAAGCTTCTGGCAATTATGTATAGTTGGAGGGACACTACCTTCCAATAAGTTGTTTGACAAGAGAAGTTTCCTCAAGCGGTGTAGATGACTAATCTCATGTGGCAGAAAACCACTAAAGCTGTTGTTTTTAAGATCAAGTGAGACTAGGAAGGAGAGGTTGGCAATATGAGGGGAAATGGTGCCCTGGAGACCCACGTAGGAAAGGTTCAAGGCTGTGACTCTTTGTCTGCGTCGGCTGCAAGAGACCCCAAACCACTCACAAAAGTTTGTTGTAGTGGACCAATTACCACCAGCAAAGACAGAATCGTTTGGGCTAAAAGTGATTTGAGATTTAAAGGAAATAAGAGCTGATTGATCGGTAAAGTTGTTGGAAGATTGGGAGAACTGAAGTACGCATGACTGCATTAACAGAAAAGCCAACAGGAGGAAAATGTATGGCCTTCCCATTAGCATAATGTGTGTGCACAAGAGAGACAGAGGAGGCTCTTTGGAATAGGATAGTCTTGCCGTTTCATTGGTACAGCTTATTAATACAAAATCATTTCAGATGCATCATATTCATGGTTATTCATCCCTACGTGTGAACATAATATAAATTTTTTCCACTTTACCAAGAGCGGCATGTCCCAAAATTCTAGTCCCATCAATGTAGATGAAGAAAACAGAGGGACAAACACGAGAAATCTATGGAACATGACATGGGATAAATTATAATGGTTGTAAGATTTTTAATTTTTGAGTTAAATGTCATAATTTTTTTTATTTTTGAGTTAAGTGTCATAATTTTTTATTTATTTATCTCTTCTAATGTCATAAATTTTAGAAACTCGCCAATCAAAGAATTTCCAATGGTGAAAAATTAGCAATTTAGGATGGACAATTGAGAGTAAAAAATTTGTAAGTAAATAAAAATTGAAGCAAAAATATGTTGATATATATATATATATGAGGCTCTTTTTTTTTTTTGAGTTAATTAAGTGTCATAATTTTTTATTTATTCAGCTCTTCTAATGTCATAAATTTTAGAAACTCGCCAATCAAAGAATTTCCAATGGTGAAGAATTAGCAATTTAGGATGGACATACTACATTATTTTGGTTGTAAGTTTTTCCTTGCGTATGTCCCAAGATTCCACTCTCGTCAACGAAAGCAAAGTAAAAATAAAGTGGCTATCAGTTTCACTTGAGACTTTCATGCAACATGACGAGGAACAAATGGCCAAGTAATTGTGGAAGGGACATCATGACAGAGAACAACTTCAAAGGTAGCAGACATATGGAATCTGAGAGTGGACTGGAAAATATGGAATTAACTACAACATTAAGATTAAGATGGTCAATTTTTGTTTTTTTATCAATAAAATTGTTGGTAAATTCAATTTTGTGAGTGAATTCAATTGAGAAACCTCTTAACATACCAAGATATAACGCTCAAGAAACCGTGGGAGTGGTGGGACTCATGCTTTGCCGATTGATATATCAAAAGAGACCTTAGTAGCTTTTTCTTAATCATTTGTTCATTAGAGATTTTAGAATTCTAAAACTTAATCTTCTATGTATCAAAAATTAAAAGCTTGATATAAAAAGAAAAGCTTTTGCAATTAATTTAATCCTCATCTTATAATTTCAGTTAGTTCAGTCGGTAAAATCTCTTATTTTAGTTTAATGATATAAAAAAATCATCAAGAGCACAAAACAAAACATAGGTTGAAACTATATATTAAAAAAAAAAAAAAAAAAAAAAACCCTCCTCTTATGATGCCATGGCAAACAACACTTTTTTTTTCCTTTCATTTCTTCCCCTTCCTTTTGCAATTAATGTTTGTTTTTTCTTTTTATTTTATTTCTCAACTTCTCATTTACTCAATCAAAACCATCTACTAAGAGCACTAGTACTATCAGTGTTCCAAATACTAAATATTTGACATTTGGCACCCTAAAACTTAAAAAACTCTCACATCAGATGTTCTAAATGCTAAAAAAATTAGCATGGATAAATAATACCATTCCAAATTTGAAACAGTACGAACACAAATGCTAAACCAAAATAATTTTTTATTATTTTCTCTCTCCTCTCAATTATTTATTTGACTTTTTCTCTGTCCTCTCACATATCTGTCTCTCTCCTATCTACCTCTACCTTCCTCTCAACCCTTCTCTCTCTCTCTCTCTCTCTCTCTCTCTCTCTCAAGTTGCCAACCTCCGCCTATAGCGGATCTCGCCATGGTTTCTCTTGCTCTCTATATGTTTCTTGACTTTAGTCTTCCATTGAAATCTGGCCAAAGAAAGAGAAAAGCCACAAAGCATACAGAAAGAGAAAAGCCACAAATTATATGTTATCATGCATCCTCACCCTCTATGGCTAGATCTTTTCCAAAACAATTGAGATGACATTTGATTGGTGTTAATATATAGTAGATCTATGTAAAAGTGATGTTAATCCAATTACAACTTTTCACATAGCGGATCTCGCCATGGTTTCTCTTGCTCTCTATATGTTTCTTGACTTTAGTCTTCCATTGAAATCTGGCCAAAGAAAGAGAAAAGCCACAAAGCATACAGAAAGAGAAAAGCCACAAATTATATGTTATCATGCATCCTCACCCTCTATGGCTAGATCTTTTCCAAAACAATTGAGATGACATTTGATTGGTGTTAATATATAGTAGATCTATGTAAAAGTGATGTTAATCCAATCACAACTTTTCACATCACCCATTGTGATAAACTTGTGAAATTTGTTAACTACTTGACATTACTTATTACAGAGGATTAATTTTCAATGTGTGTCATTGAATCCTAAGCTTGCATAGAGGTCAAAGAGATTTATTTCCCCGTATTCTCTTAATTGGAAAATGTTAAAACTTAAAACTATTACTATTTTACTACAAACTAATATAACAATAAATATGATTGGTGAACTCAATAACATAATGAATGAATATTTGAATTATTTTTTTGATTAGTAACAATCTGTTTATAAGTCTAATTTATTTACTTATTTTTTATCATTTGTTAGTTATAACAATGGAGAGGAGTTTTGTATCTTGGACATCTTCATTTGAAAAACCTAAATGTGTTAGTTGAGTGACAAGTTTCTAGGCATCAGTTTTACCTTATATAGTAAAATTTATAGAACATCACTCTCTTATGTTCTATACTTTGGTGCTTGGTGGCAAGAATGTTGTACAACAAAACAAATTCATCAATAAGGTATTGGTTTAGGCCATGTATGCACAAGAATTGATTATTATTATTATATTTTGCTATGGACACAACTTACCAAGACGATAAGTTGCGAGTGGTAACCATTCAATTTCATATGAAGTCACCGCTAACATCATTTTTATTTTCCATCAATTACAATATGCCACTTTCATAGGTTATGATGCATACTGAGCTGGCTATCAAGACATCAGGAAATCTTTGACATGTTATTGTGTATTTTTCAGGAAACTCTCTTATTTCATGGAGAACCAAGAAGCAAAGTACTGTTTCTTGCTCTTCTACTAAGGCAGAATATAGAGCAATGGCAACCACCACATTTGAGATCACTTGGTTATTGTATTAGCTACAAGATTTACATGTTTCTCATCCTAAGTCTGCCATGTTATTTTATGACAACCAAGCAGCTTTGCACGTAGCACCTAACCCAGTGTTTCATGAATGAACGAAACATATAGAACTTGACTATCATTTGTTAAGAGAAAAGATTGAACAGGTATGAAGTATGATAAAAACTTTTCATTGTAGCAAGCAAACATCAATTGGTAGACATCTTCACTAAAGCACTTGGGGTGGCTGGATTCTACAATTTGATGAACAGATAGATGCTCATTAATATTTTCACTCCTTCAGTTTCTACAGTTCAGTGTTGTATGTCAAAGTAAGACTTGAAGCATGGAGATCAAGGTCTTGAGGGGGAGTGTTAAAACTGAGGAAGATAAAGATGAGCAAAGGCTTGAAAAGATGTCGTTTAAGCAAAGAAGAAAACAGCTTCAGAAGAACGACTGCGTTTTACATATAACAAGAGGCAATCAGGAGGCTGAAACGATGCCGTTCTACTTAAGAAAGAATTACTACAGTGCTATGAAGAACGACCCGTTTTCTGTCAGAGAACTTAAGTTCTCACACGATCCACACGTGAGACAAAGACTTATGACATGTTTGGATGTTTAAAAAAGGAGGGAGAGTAGAGTAGAGGGAGGGAGAGTAATGCAATTACCTTGTTTGGAAGTTTTTTAAAGAATGAGGGGGAGGGGTTTGAAGGAGTTTGGAGGGGTTTGGACTCCCTCTAGCCCCCCAATTTTAATTTTCCCAAATTGGAAAGATTTGGAGGGGGAGTAGAGTACATAAACTATTGACCAAGTAAATTACCTAATTTACCCTTATTATATTAACAAAATTACACAAGGGGAAGGGCTAATTACTCCCTTCCCCCTTACTAATTTTAAAAACATCCAAATAAGGTAGAGGTGAATCATTCTCCTCTACTCTCCTCCCCACTACTCCCCTTCCCTCTACTTCCCTCTACTCTCCTCCCTCTCTAAACTTCCAAACAAGCCATTAAAGTGGAACTCCAAAAATTGGATTCCTACAAAGTGTTTCATAATCTAAATGATTTAGCCGTGAAGTTGGCAAAAGGGCGGCCGGATGGAATCTCACCTGATAGCTTTATTGAAGGACAAATTCAAATACTTGAGATATGATGGAAGTGCTTCAAGAAACTTTAGAATAACATCAGAGAGATTATTGTTTGAGAGGTCCAATTGATCCAATCCTTTTAATTGTTCAAAAGATCATGAAATGTCTCCTTGAAATAAGTTCTTTGACAAATCAAGATCACATAGGCTTTCAAATGCGCCAATGATACTTGAAACATTAATTTGGTTACAATATAAATTCACGTGTTCAATAGCATCAAATATTTTCATGTTTTGAGACAAAGATCCACAAAGGGAATTAGATAATAAATAAATAAATAAAAAATAGCAGATTTTCAAGGCTCCACACATTCAATGAGATTGATAATGTTAGTTAGTTATAACTCAAGAATGCATAATCAGAAGTGCTACTACACAAGTTCTCGACTGCAACTCAACAGGTCGAGAGTCACCTATCTCAACTGATCAAAAGACACATCTTGACTAATTGAGATTCATGCAAATTGGTTTTTCAGCTTTTCATCTCAACCATTGGATCTAGGATTTTGTGGATCTCGAGTAGAATATATAAGCAAGCCCTAAAGCACATTTTTACATATACAAGATAGCAGTGTATTTGTGTGTGTGTGTATCTAGAAATTTTCAAGGTCTCTTAAGTCTTAAAGCCTTAACTAGAGACCTATATGCATACTAAAGATCTGGTGATTAAGTGAAGTTGTTGCATCCAGTTTACAATCATGTTACTAAGAGAAACCTTTGAGAGTAAATTTATACATACTCTATTTTTTCAACCCCTTCTCATTTTCTACCCTTTCATTTTTTTCATCCCCTAACCAAACAAACTCTAGAGCTACCACTAATACCACTTTTATTTTCCATTGCTTACAAACCTACCACTTAAACAAATTGTAGAACAAGTTGTGTCCTTAAACTTATTCTATTTTTTTTTTCTTTTGGAATAAACAGAAATCTCACTTTGAAGATTTTCTATTTTTCTAATTTTAGTACGTAATTTTACTACACAACCAGTAGATATTAATCCTATGAAAAAGGAGGTGCGATTTTTTTTCCTTGAGATAAAAGGAAATGCCCTTTGATTATGGACTCATTGAGGTCATTGCCTGATTGGCAATCTCACTTGGCTTATCTATAGAGTATAGATGCGCTCGTCCCAAATTTCCACTCCCGTGAACGTAACGAAAACGTCGAAAAAAGAAAAACACCAACGCAGAGGGATCACACAAGACTTTCACACAACATGATTAGGAATAAATGGTGCCAAGTAAACGGAGAAAACAGAAAAGAGTAGCTATCACACGAGATTTCTAATTTTCTACAGTACATGACAAAGAAAAATGGCCTGGTAATGACGGAGAAGAATCAAACGCAGCAGACATATGGAATCTCAGAGCTTGACTAATTTAAGTAGCACGACTTATTAGAGTCCATACAACATAGTCTTGGAGGACAGTTTTTCTATCTGGGTAGTCCTACTTGAGCGTGTAGTCAAGCCAATGTGCTTCAAGGTGTTTCCTCAAAAACCCCTTTTTCGGTTTTAGACGGATTTGGAGAAGGTACCATAACCATGCAATTGTGAGAGAAAAAAAGTTAAGAAGATAAAGAGGTGAAAATATTAGAAGTTAAAAATTTTGATTCGAGAGTTGATATTAAAAGTAATTTTTTGAGCTTTAATATGAAACCTATTTTTAAATAATACTTAGAGCATTTACATTAATAGTGCTATTTATTTTAACTTTTAGCAACTCAAGAATTTATTTTATCTATTTAAATTATAATTTTAAATGTCAATTTCTTACGTACAAAATAAGTCAAGCGGCACTAAACCTTAGGTCATGGGTTACTGGGTTAGGGCCCCTATTAGAGGAAGCCCCAAATGTGGGGCCACCTAAGCAATTAAAGATTTGGACAAAGTAAAAGGAAAACAAAATGTAACATGGCTCCGCCCTTAGACCCCGCATCATGACCAGAGGAATAAATGGCCCCAATTAAACGGAGAAAACAGAGACCTATCAGTTATCACGCAAGACTTCTACAATCTATAGTAGATGACAATGAATAAATGCCAAGAAATCCTGAAATGGAGATGATGACGGACAAGAATTATACATAGCAGACACATGGAAACTCAGAGCTTGACTTATTGAAATTAGCACAATCGCACAAGACTTCTACAATCTATAGTAGATGACAATGAATAAATGCCAAGAAATTCTGAAATGGAGGCGATGACGGACAAGAATAATACGTAGCAGACACATGGAAACTCAAAGCTTGACTTATTAAAATTAGCACAATCGCACAAGACTTCTACAATCTATAGTACATGACAATGAATAAATGCCAAGAAATTCTGAAATGGAGGTGATGACGGACAAGAATTATACGTAGCAGACACATGGAAACTCAGAGCTTGACTTCTTAAAATTAGCACAATTAAAGTTCGAGAAGTACTACGTCCACAATATTTTTATAACACTTTCACAACAACGCTTTGTTTGGTTCAGTATTAACATTTTTTGGAAAACTTGTGAAAAACTATCTTATTTTCTGATGTTTGGTAATTTACTTGAAAATGAACTTGAGAACATTTTCTGATGTTTGGTATGCACAAATGTTTTTATAACATTTCTTATATAATATGAAATTTATGTGAACCCAACTAATGTAATCAATATAAATAAATAAATATATAACCAAGCATGAATTTGGTTATCAAACTAAAATTTTAATTCAAAATAGACATACTTCTCATAATTCAAAATAACCATAAACCCCATTTCAAATAGTTCAAAATGCTATATAAGCTAAATAGTTGAACCTGCAAGATAATCTAGTACAAATATTTTGATAAATACCAAAATGCCAAATTGTCCAAATAGATACATCCAAATTCTAACAAAATACACCTACATAATCAAAATTGGCTTAAATAGTTGTCAAAGAAGAACGACTAACACTTAACAATCCTAGTTTTGGTGGATATCGGGGTAGAGAAGTATGTGAACATGTAGTCAAGCATATTGTTAGAGATATATTAGACATATTAGCCCAATATAATAAACCTAAGCCCACTCCTGCTTGTACTAGTAGTTTAGGGTTCAGTTGCCTATATATACTCATGTTAGGGTTCATTCTAACACAGGTTATTGTACTACACTCTTATACAATAAAGATGTAGCCTTTAAGGAATTCTTTTGTGGATGTAGGTCGACAAGGCTGAACCACGTAACTCTCATGTTTTCGATGTTCTTATTCTATGCTTCCCCTTCCGCATCCACTCTAGCATATACAACATGGTATAACACATTGCTAATATATTTAACATGACATCAGAGCCAAACTTCGTTCTTGGCATCAAACAAACATCTCTAGCAAGCAAAGAAGATTCTCACATGCACACCATCATCAGAAGTCACACATGCTTGTCTGCTGGATCTAAACTCCATGGCATCTTGCAGCCACCGTGGCTTAGTGTTATGTCCAAGATCCATAAACTCAAGCAAACCCGTGGCATCAATCTCAGATTTGAGCAAAACAAGCCTTCCTTTCGAGAAACCAACTACACAGACATGCCCTTCGGCCTCCCGTGTGGAAAACCCAAAACTCCGATCACCCTAAGACTCCACATGCGCCTACATGCGCTACCTGAACTTTTGGACACACTCCCATACGCTATTGAAGATTCTCGATTCCTATCTCGGACCTTGGCCACACGCGCCACCATGATGGCCTTGTCATCTGCCAATCTAGGTAGCTTGAGAATCTGGCTTTCATCTGACATCAAACGCACCTCACGTGCTTCCTACGTTTCTAGCTTCTCCTCCACACGCCAGCCCCGTGCCAAAATCCTTTGATGATGTCATCTAGCCACATTAGCACCATACAAGCCACAGCCACGTCAACCCTAGTCTAGGTCAGCACCACATTATTAGGATGATGTCACTGTCTTTGTAGCCTGATTCGTGACTCGACCTAGAAACCCGAAACCGACTTGGACCATGTAGCTGTTGATTGATCGTTGACTTTGACCAGGATTGGTTGACTTTTACTTTAATTGACTTTGACTTTTGCGTTGACTTTGACCAAAAGTCAAAATTTCTGAAAGGGTCTATCTTGCTTCGTTTTTCGCATAGATTCCAATTTTGGACTCCGTTTCTTCATTTGAAACTCTAAAATTGGTTAATTGGCACATTTCTTTCATTGTGGTTTCTTCAAAGGCATTCTTCAAAGCATCTCCAAGTGATTTTCTAATGCTTATCCAACCTTAAGCCTTCATCAAGCTTCTGTCTTGAATTTGAGGGAAGGTGTTAGAAATATATTAGACATATTAGCCCAATGTAATAGGCTTAAGCCCACTTTTGTTTGTACTAGTAGTTTAGGGTTTAGTCGCTTATATATACTCATGTTAGGGTGCATTGTAACACAGGTTATTGTACTGCACTCTTATACAATAAAGATGTAGCCCTTAAGGGATTCCTCATGGATGTAGGCTAACAAGGTTGAACCACGTAACCCACGTGTTCTCGGTGTTCCTATTCTATGCTTCCCCTTCTGCATTCACTTTAGCATATACAACATGGTATAACACATCACGTTGCTAATATATTTAACAAGATATATCAGACATATTAGCCTAATGTAATAAGCCCAAGCTCACTCCTGCTTTTACTAATAGTCTAGTATATCTCTAACACATATGAAAAAAAAGAACTGTTTCATATGCTTGACTATATTCACACTAACTTTATATATATATAGACGTGTGCGTCCCAAAATTCCACTCCTGTCAACGTAATTGAAAAAAAAAAAAAAAATTGTGGTTTGCATTCAAGGAATGGATAGGGCCAAGAAAATGGAGAAAACAGAGAGCTATCAATTCACACATTCACACTAGACAGGACTTGTACCGTACATGACAAGGAATAAATGGAGAAGTTTTTGTGAATTGGAGGTGATCATGTGATGACAAAGAAGAACATATATTTTTCTTAGTGCTAGACTAATTGAAGTAGCACAATTAAAGTCCATAGTCGGTGAACCTCTGTTTTTCTGTAAGGATAGACGACCTATGTGGGAAGGTAATCAAGCCTATGATTCTATTAGAATATCATTTTCGACTTTATAGTAAAATCTATATATAGATTGTTGTGTTGTGTTGTGTGTGTGAGTGTGTGTGTTTTTTTTTCATAAAAGGTTTTTAAAAGAATTTCTCAAAGGAAAGAAAACCAATTCCATTTAAGTAGAAGACTTGTACAACACATGACCAGGAAAAAATGGCCAATTCATTGTGCAAACAGGACCCTACACTTGTGGGGTTCACCCTTTATATGAGGGAGAGGATGCATATTACAAAAACATGATGGATTCTCTTGTGTGTAAGGGAGGTGGTGATAGAGAAGAATTTACTGTACTCAAACTTATGGAATCTCAGTGCTTGACTAATGAAAGTAGCACGATTAACAATCCTAGTCTTGGTGTATATCAAAGTGACCTACGTGAGCATGTAGTCAAGCCTATGTGCTTGCATCTCGATCAGGTGTTTCCTCATAAACCCCTTTTTCTGGTTTTATGAATTGCACATGTCACACTCATCATGGTGAACTGCACATGTCACACCAGCCAATAATTTTTAATACAAATTTTGACAAATCCATCGTTAAATTACATTATCTTCATATATTCTCTATACTTGCAAAATTTCAAAGTGACCAAAGATCAATAGCAATGTCATCAATTAATTGTTTAAATTCAAGATTTTGTAGTTTGAAATAATGCATAAAAGATTAGTTTATAAATTGAATGGTAAATTACATCTGATTGGTATGAAATTTGACATGCATGTTAAGAACATATAGAATATATAATTTAACGGTTGGATTTTCAAAATATGAATTCAGTAATAAGTTATTGAGTTGTAATATTGCTTAAAATTACACTTGGTGTAACTTAAACCCAACACACACACACACACATATATATATATATATATATGTAGGGACTCAAATTGGATCGGACTCAGAATAAGGATGGGTTTCTAACCCAACAAGCCCAAACAATAAATTTTTAGAGAGTGAATAAAAGAACTAGTTCTATTCGATAGAAAATGTCATGATAATTGTGCAGCAAAGGACGCTTCAAACTAATCAAATGATAAAAACTCTTCTCAGCTAGGTCTTAGGGGATATCTTTCTAGGTTCTATCCTTTTTCTTCTTTTTTCCCCCCTTCCCTAATGTCATCCATTTTCAGGTTATATACCACGTTCCTCACCGTACACGTGTAGGTTCTATTCTGGGAACTCCTTTCTGTCCCATCCAGCACCTCCCGGAACCTTCGCTCAGCAGCTATAAGGCTGCTTAGTTACTGTTCAGGTATCACTTCCACATTAATGCGGCTAGAGAGTTAGTTAGGAAGCATTTAATGTGGAGGTAGCAGCTTTAGAAGATATTTGTTATCTCTCCCGGTTCCTCCTTTGTTCTATATTCACTTTCCAGTTCTAATACAACTTTGCAAAGTACCCTGAATAGTAAGATAGTTACATCCACCTTGGACTATGGTATCCAAGGTGGATCTTATCCTCGGACGCGTTTTTGGCCACTATATATGACTTCCATCCCTTTTTCTCATACTACACCCACAATATCTTTCTTTATCCATCCTCAGATAAGTGAATGTCCTCGGACTGGGCTGTTGGGCCACAAGCCTATTTTCTACGATTTCCACATCATCTATTTGGATAACCGGCCCCACAATATATATATATATATATAAACAATAATAATTAATTAAAAAGAGGAAAAGAAGTGAGATTGAATGCATTAATGGGCTTAAATCAATAAGTTTGAAGGTACAAAAATTTTCTCAGTTTTTTAAATTTTTTTTTTAATTATGAAATAAGTCGTCTTTGGATTTATTATCCAAAGTAAATTAATAAAATTTTAATTTACTTTGGATTATGAGGAAACACTTGATCAAGGAGCAAGCAACATGCTTACTTCTCGATCATGTGTTTCCTCATAAACCCTTTTTTCTAGTTTTATGAACTGCAACACTTGATCAAGAAGCAAGCAACGTGCTTACTTCTCGATCATGTGTTTCCTCATAAACCCTTTTTTCTAGTTTTATCAACTGCACATCACACTTATCATGGTGAAGTTCTATTTTTTGTCCATAATTTTTCATTATTTGCGAATTTTAATGCATAAAATTGTTTATTAAATAAAAATATCATCATCTTAAATGGAGAAAGAAAAAAAAAACCAATTCCGTTTAAACAAAATACTTGTACCATAAACGACAAGGAATAAACGGCTAAGTAATTGTTTTTTAGCTTTAAAAAAAAAAACCGCTTCGGATGCTTGACTATAGTCACATTAAAATTTTTTTTATTATAAAAAACAATGATAATATATATATATATATATATATATAAATTAAGAGATAAATTTTATTTACTTATTTTTTATCATTTCTTAGTTATAACAATGGAGAGGAGTTTTGTATCTTGGACATCTTCATTTGAAAAACCTAAATGTGTTAGTTGAGTGACAAGTTTCTAGGCATCAGTTTTACCTTATATAGTAAAATTTATAGAACATCACTCTCTTATGTTCTATACTTTGGTGCTTGGTGGCAAGAATGTTGTACAACAAAACAAATTCATCAATAAGGTATTGGTTTAGGCCATGTATGCACAAGAATTGATTATTATTATTATATTTTGCTATGGACACAACTTACCAAGACGATAAGTTGCGAGTGGTAACCATTCAATTTCATATGAAGTCACCGCTAACATCATTTTTATTTTCCATCAATTACAATATGCCACTTTCATAGGTTATGATGCATACTGAGCTGGCTATCAAGACATCAGGAAATCTTTGACATGTTATTGTGTATTTTTCAGGAAACTCTCTTATTTCATGGAGAACCAAGAAGCAAAGTACTGTTTCTTGCTCTTCTACTAAGGCAGAATATAGAGCAATGGCAACCACCACATTTGAGATCACTTGGTTATTGTATTAGCTACAAGATTTACATGTTTCTCATCCTAAGTCTGCCATGTTATTTTATGACAACCAAGCAGCTTTGCACGTAGCACCTAACCCAGTGTTTCATGAATGAACGAAACATATAGAACTTGACTATCATTTGTTAAGAGAAAAGATTGAACAGGTATGAAGTATGATAAAAACTTTTCATTGTAGCAAGCAACATCAATTGGTAGACATCTTCACTAAAGCACTTGGGGTGGCTGGATTCTACAATTTGATGAACAGATAGATGCTCATTAATATTTTCACTCCTTCAGTTTCTACAGTTCAGTGTTGTATGTCAAAGTAAGACTTGAAGCATGGAGATCAAGGTCTTGAGGGGGAGTGTTAAAACTGAGGAAGATAAAGATGAGCAAAGGCTTGAAAAGATGTCGTTTAAGCAAAGAAGAAAACAGCTTCAGAAGAACGACTGCGTTTTACATATAACAAGAGGCAATCAGGAGGCTGAAACGATGCCGTTCTACTTAAGAAAGAATTACTACAGTGCTATGAAGAACGACCCGTTTTCTGTCAGAGAACTTAAGTTCTCACACGATCCACACGTGAGACAAAGACTTATGACATGTTTGGATGTTTAAAAAAGGAGGGAGAGTAGAGTAGAGGGAGGGAGAGTAATGCAATTACCTTGTTTGGAAGTTTTTTAAAGAATGAGGGGGAGGGGTTTGAAGGAGTTGGAGGGTTTGGACTCCCTCTAGCCCCCAATTTTAATTTTCCCAAATTGGAAAGATTTGGAGGGGGAGTAGAGTACATAAACTATTGACCAAGTAAATTACCTAATTTACCCTTATTATATTAACAAAATTACACAAGGGGAAGGGCTAATTACTCCCTTCCCCCTTACTAATTTTAAAAACATCCAAATAAGGTAGAGGTGAATCATTCTCCTCTACTCTCCTCCCCACTACTCCCCTTCCCTCTACTTCCCTCTACTCTCCTCCCTCTCTAAACTTCCAAACAAGCCATTAAAGTGGAACTCCAAAAATTGGATTCCTACAAAGTGTTTCATAATCTAAATGATTTAGCCGTGAAGTTGGCAAAAGGGCGGCCGGATGGAATCTCACCTGATAGCTTTATTGAAGGACAAATTCAAATACTTGAGATATGATGGAAGTGCTTCAAGAAACTTTAGAATAACATCAGAGAGATTATTGTTTGAGAGGTCCAATTGATCCAATCCTTTTAATTGTTCAAAAGATCATGAAATGTCTCCTTGAAATAAGTTCTTTGACAAATCAAGATCACATAGGCTTTCAAATGCGCCAATGATACTTGAAACATTAATTTGGTTACAATATAAATTCACGTGTTCAATAGCATCAAATATTTTCATGTTTTGAGACAAAGATCCACAAAGGGAATTAGATAATAAATAAATAAATAAAAATAGCAGATTTTCAAGGCTCCACACATTCAATGAGATTGATAATGTTAGTTAGTTATAACTCAAGAATGCATAATCAGAAGTGCTACTACACAAGTTCTCGACTGCAACTCAACAGGTCGAGAGTCACCTATCTCAACTGATCAAAAGACACATCTTGACTAATTGAGATTCATGCAAATTGGTTTTTCAGCTTTTCATCTCAACCATTGGATCTAGGATTTTGTGGATCTCGAGTAGAATATATAAGCAAGCCCTAAAGCACATTTTTACATATACAAGATAGCAGTGTATTTGTGTGTGTGTGTATCTAGAAATTTTCAAGGTCTCTTAAGTCTTAAAGCCTTAACTAGAGACCTATATGCATACTAAAGATCTGGTGATTAAGTGAAGTTGTTGCATCCAGTTTACAATCATGTTACTAAGAGAAACCTTTGAGAGTAAATTTATACATACTCTATTTTTTCAACCCCTTCTCATTTTCTACCCTTTCATTTTTTTCATCCCCTAACCAAACAAACTCTAGAGCTACCACTAATACCACTTTTATTTTCCATTGCTTACAAACCTACCACTTAAACAAATTGTAGAACAAGTTGTGTCCTTAAACTTATTCTATTTTTTTTTCTTTTGGAATAAACAGAAATCTCACTTTGAAGATTTTCTATTTTTCTAATTTTAGTACGTAATTTTACTACACAACCAGTAGATATTAATCCTATGAAAAAGGAGGTGCGATTTTTTTCCTTGAGATAAAAGGAAATGCCCTTTGATTATGGACTCATTGAGGTCATTGCCTGATTGGCAATCTCACTTGGCTTATCTATAGAGTATAGATGCGCTCGTCCCAAATTTCCACTCCCGTGAACGTAACGAAAACGTCGAAAAAAGAAAAACACCAACGCAGAGGGATCACACAAGACTTTCACACAACATGATTAGGAATAAATGGTGCCAAGTAAACGGAGAAAACAGAAAAGAGTAGCTATCACACGAGATTTCTAATTTTCTACAGTACATGACAAAGAAAAATGGCCTGGTAATGACGGAGAAGAATCAAACGCAGCAGACATATGGAATCTCAGAGCTTGACTAATTTAAGTAGCACGACTTATTAGAGTCCATACAACATAGTCTTGGAGGACAGTTTTTCTATCTGGGTAGTCCTACTTGAGCGTGTAGTCAAGCCAATGTGCTTCAAGGTGTTTCCTCAAAAACCCCTTTTTCGGTTTTAGACGGATTTGGAGAAGGTACCATAACCATGCAATTGTGAGAGAAAAAAAGTTAAGAAGATAAAGAGGTGAAAATATTAGAAGTTAAAAATTTTGATTCGAGAGTTGATATTAAAAGTAATTTTTTGAGCTTTAATATGAAACCTATTTTTAAATAATACTTAGAGCATTTACATTAATAGTGCTATTTATTTTAACTTTTAGCAACTCAAGAATTTATTTTATCTATTTAAATTATAATTTTAAATGTCAATTTCTTACGTACAAAATAAGTCAAGCGGCACTAAACCTTAGGTCATGGGTTACTGGGTTAGGGCCCCTATTAGAGGAAGCCCCAAATGTGGGGCCACCTAAGCAATTAAAGATTTGGACAAAGTAAAAGGAAAACAAAATGTAACATGGCTCCGCCCTTAGACCCCGCATCATGACCAGAGGAATAAATGGCCCAATTAAACGGAGAAAACAGAGACCTATCAGTTATCACGCAAGACTTCTACAATCTATAGTAGATGACAATGAATAAATGCCAAGAAATCCTGAAATGGAGATGATGACGGACAAGAATTATACATAGCAGACACATGGAAACTCAGAGCTTGACTTATTGAAATTAGCACAATCGCACAAGACTTCTACAATCTATAGTAGATGACAATGAATAAATGCCAAGAAATTCTGAAATGGAGGCGATGACGGACAAGAATAATACGTAGCAGACACATGGAAACTCAAAGCTTGACTTATTAAAATTAGCACAATCGCACAAGACTTCTACAATCTATAGTACATGACAATGAATAAATGCCAAGAAATTCTGAAATGGAGGTGATGACGGACAAGAATTATACGTAGCAGACACATGGAAACTCAGAGCTTGACTTCTTAAAATTAGCACAATTAAAGTTCGAGAAGTACTACGTCCACAATATTTTTATAACACTTTCACAACAACGCTTTGTTTGGTTCAGTATTAACATTTTTTGGAAAACTTGTGAAAAACTATCTTATTTTCTGATGTTTGGTAATTTACTTGAAAATGAACTTGAGAACATTTTCTGATGTTTGGTATGCACAAATGTTTTTATAACATTTCTTATATAATATGAAATTTATGTGAACCCAACTAATGTAATCAATATAAATAAATAAATATATAACCAAGCATGAATTTGGTTATCAAACTAAAATTTTAATTCAAAATAGACATACTTCTCATAATTCAAAATAACCATAAACCCCATTTCAAATAGTTCAAAATGCTATATAAGCTAAATAGTTGAACCTGCAAGATAATCTAGTACAAATATTTTGATAAATACCAAAATGCCAAATTGTCCAAATAGATACATCCAAATTCTAACAAAATACACCTACATAATCAAAATTGGCTTAAATAGTTGTCAAAGAAGAACGACTAACACTTAACAATCCTAGTTTTGGTGGATATCGGGGTAGAGAAGTATGTGAACATGTAGTCAAGCATATTGTTAGAGATATATTAGACATATTAGCCCAATATAATAAACCTAAGCCCACTCCTGCTTGTACTAGTAGTTTAGGGTTCAGTTGCCTATATATACTCATGTTAGGGTTCATTCTAACACAGGTTATTGTACTACACTCTTATACAATAAAGATGTAGCCTTTAAGGAATTCTTTTGTGGATGTAGGTCGACAAGGCTGAACCACGTAACTCTCATGTTTTCGATGTTCTTATTCTATGCTTCCCCTTCCGCATCCACTCTAGCATATACAACATGGTATAACACATTGCTAATATATTTAACATGACATCAGAGCCAAACTTCGTTCTTGGCATCAAACAAACATCTCTAGCAAGCAAAGAAGATTCTCACATGCACACCATCATCAGAAGTCACACATGCTTGTCTGCTGGATCTAAACTCCATGGCATCTTGCAGCCACCGTGGCTTAGTGTTATGTCCAAGATCCATAAACTCAAGCAAACCCGTGGCATCAATCTCAGATTTGAGCAAAACAAGCCTTCCTTTCGAGAAACCAACTACACAGACATGCCCTTCGGCCTCCCGTGTGGAAAACCCAAAACTCCGATCACCCTAAGACTCCACATGCGCCTACATGCGCTACCTGAACTTTTGGACACACTCCCATACGCTATTGAAGATTCTCGATTCCTATCTCGGACCTTGGCCACACGCGCCACCATGATGGCCTTGTCATCTGCCAATCTAGGTAGCTTGAGAATCTGGCTTTCATCTGACATCAAACGCACCTCACGTGCTTCCTACGTTTCTAGCTTCTCCTCCACACGCCAGCCCCGTGCCAAAATCCTTTGATGATGTCATCTAGCCACATTAGCACCATACAAGCCACAGCCACGTCAACCCTAGTCTAGGTCAGCACCACATTATTAGGATGATGTCACTGTCTTTGTAGCCTGATTCGTGACTCGACCTAGAAACCCGAAACCGACTTGGACCATGTAGCTGTTGATTGATCGTTGACTTTGACCAGGATTGGTTGACTTTTACTTTAATTGACTTTGACTTTTGCGTTGACTTTGACCAAAAGTCAAAATTTCTGAAAGGGTCTATCTTGCTTCGTTTTTCGCATAGATTCCAATTTTGGACTCCGTTTCTTCATTTGAAACTCTAAAATTGGTTAATTGGCACATTTCTTTCATTGTGGTTTCTTCAAAGGCATTCTTCAAAGCATCTCCAAGTGATTTTCTAATGCTTATCCAACCTTAAGCCTTCATCAAGCTTCTGTCTTGAATTTGAGGGAAGGTGTTAGAAATATATTAGACATATTAGCCCAATGTAATAGGCTTAAGCCCACTTTTGTTTGTACTAGTAGTTTAGGGTTTAGTCGCTTATATATACTCATGTTAGGGTGCATTGTAACACAGGTTATTGTACTGCACTCTTATACAATAAAGATGTAGCCCTTAAGGGATTCCTCATGGATGTAGGCTAACAAGGTTGAACCACGTAACCCACGTGTTCTCGGTGTTCCTATTCTATGCTTCCCCTTCTGCATTCACTTTAGCATATACAACATGGTATAACACATCACGTTGCTAATATATTTAACAAGATATATCAGACATATTAGCCTAATGTAATAAGCCCAAGCTCACTCCTGCTTTTACTAATAGTCTAGTATATCTCTAACACATATGAAAAAAAAGAACTGTTTCATATGCTTGACTATATTCACACTAACTTTATATATATATAGACGTGTGCGTCCCAAAATTCCACTCCTGTCAACGTAATTGAAAAAAAAAAAAAAATTGTGGTTTGCATTCAAGGAATGGATAGGGCCAAGAAAATGGAGAAAACAGAGAGCTATCAATTCACACATTCACACTAGACAGGACTTGTACCGTACATGACAAGGAATAAATGGAGAAGTTTTTGTGAATTGGAGGTGATCATGTGATGACAAAGAAGAACATATATTTTTCTTAGTGCTAGACTAATTGAAGTAGCACAATTAAAGTCCATAGTCGGTGAACCTCTGTTTTTCTGTAAGGATAGACGACCTATGTGGGAAGGTAATCAAGCCTATGATTCTATTAGAATATCATTTTCGACTTTATAGTAAAATCTATATATAGATTGTTGTGTTGTGTTGTGTGTGTGAGTGTGTGTGTTTTTTTTTCATAAAAGGTTTTTAAAAGAATTTCTCAAAGGAAAGAAACCAATTCCATTTAAGTAGAAGACTTGTACAACACATGACCAGGAAAAAATGGCCAATTCATTGTGCAAACAGGACCCTACACTTGTGGGGTTCACCCTTTATATGAGGGAGAGGATGCATATTACAAAAACATGATGGATTCTCTTGTGTGTAAGGGAGGTGGTGATAGAAAAGAATTTACTGTACTCAAACTTATGGAATCTCAGTGCTTGACTAATGAAAGTAGCACGATTAACAATCCTAGTCTTGGTGTATATCAAAGTGACCTACGTGAGCATGTAGTCAAGCCTATGTGCTTGCATCTCGATCAGGTGTTTCCTCATAAACCCCTTTTTCTGGTTTTATGAATTGCACATGTCACACTCATCATGGTGAACTGCACATGTCACACCAGCCAATAATTTTTAATACAAATTTTGACAAATCCATCGTTAAATTACATTATCTTCATATATTCTCTATACTTGCAAAATTTCAAAGTGACCAAAGATCAATAGCAATGTCATCAATTAATTGTTTAAATTCAAGATTTTGTAGTTTGAAATAATGCATAAAAGATTAGTTTATAAATTGAATGGTAAATTACATCTGATTGGTATGAAATTTGACATGCATGTTAAGAACATATAGAATATATAATTTAACGGTTGGATTTTCAAAATATGAATTCAGTAATAAGTTATTGAGTTGTAATATTGCTTAAAATTACACTTGGTGTAACTTAAACCCAACACACACACACACATATATATATATATATATATGTAGGGACTCAAATTGGATCGGACTCAGAATAAGGATGGGTTTCTAACCCAACAAGCCCAAACAATAAATTTTTAGAGAGTGAATAAAAGAACTAGTTCTATTCGATAGAAAATGTCATGATAATTGTGCAGCAAAGGACGCTTCAAACTAATCAAATGATAAAAACTCTTCTCAGCTAGGTCTTAGGGGATATCTTTCTAGGTTCTATCCTTTTTCTTCTTTTTCCCCCTTCCCTAATGTCATCCATTTTCAGGTTATATACCACGTTCCTCACCGTACACGTGTAGGTTCTATTCTGGGAACTCCTTTCTGTCCCATCCAGCACCTCCCGGAACCTTCGCTCAGCAGCTATAAGGCTGCTTAGTTACTGTTCAGGTATCACTTCCACATTAATGCGGCTAGAGAGTTAGTTAGGAAGCATTTAATGTGGAGGTAGCAGCTTTAGAAGATATTTGTTATCTCTCCCGGTTCCTCCTTTGTTCTATATTCACTTTCCAGTTCTAATACAACTTTGCAAAGTACCCTGAATAGTAAGATAGTTACATCCACCTTGGACTATGGTATCCAAGGTGGATCTTATCCTCGGACGCGTTTTTGGCCACTATATATGACTTCCATCCCTTTTTCTCATACTACACCCACAATATCTTTCTTTATCCATCCTCAGATAAGTGAATGTCCTCGGACTGGGCTGTTGGGCCACAAGCCTATTTTCTACGATTTCCACATCATCTATTTGGATAACCGGCCCCACAATATATATATATATATATAAACAATAATAATTAATTAAAAAGAGGAAAAGAAGTGAGATTGAATGCATTAATGGGCTTAAATCAATAAGTTTGAAGGTACAAAAATTTTCTCAGTTTTTTAAATTTTTTTTTTAATTATGAAATAAGTCGTCTTTGGATTTATTATCCAAAGTAAATTAATAAAATTTTAATTTACTTTGGATTATGAGGAAACACTTGATCAAGGAGCAAGCAACATGCTTACTTCTCGATCATGTGTTTCCTCATAAACCCTTTTTTCTAGTTTTATGAACTGCAACACTTGATCAAGAAGCAAGCAACGTGCTTACTTCTCGATCATGTGTTTCCTCATAAACCTTTTTTCTAGTTTTATCAACTGCACATCACACTTATCATGGTGAAGTTCTATTTTTGTCCATAATTTTTCATTATTTGCGAATTTTAATGCATAAAATTGTTTATTAAATAAAATATCATCATCTTAAATGGAGAAAGAAAAAAAAAACCAATTCCGTTTAAACAAAATACTTGTACCATAAACGACAAGGAATAAACGGCTAAGTAATTGTTTTTAGCTTTAAAAAAAAAAACCGCTTCGGATGCTTGACTATAGTCACATTAAAATTTTTTTTATTATAAAAAAATATATATATATATATATATATATATATATAATATTAAGAGATAAATTTTTTACACAATTTTTTTTAAAAAATGGGATACATTCACGCAACAACATGACTAGGAGTAAATGCCAAAACAGAGAGCTAGCCATAGCAACAGTAGTGAATAGAAATGACTTGTACAGTACATGACGAGGAAAAAATGGCTAATTCGTGCAAGGGGGGTGATGGCAAAGAGCAATTTACTGTACAGTCAAACTTCCAAGACTTCAGCTTTTCAAAGTCTTTAGGAGTTCCAAACAATCACCAAAGACTTGTGAAATATTAACAGTAAGTCTACTAATCTAAACCACATGTTAACAGCCGTATTTTGTTTTCTTCCATACAAATTGATGGCAAATATCTTTCATTGAACCACCGTGTGTTTCATTAAGTCTTTTGGTCTTTGCTCGGAACTTCCACAAGACTTGGGAAGCTATAGTCTTTGTCGTTAACTAGTGTGCGTTTTCAAGGTTGATGAATGATTGAGTCAAAAGCAACGAACAAGAAACAGAAAAGAGAAATAAGAGATTTTGGGAAGCGAAGAGAAAAGGAAACTAAGAAGCAAGAGACATTTAGATTAAAAGAATAGAGAATCAATTGAATAAATTCATCTCAGTACAAATATATTATTTATATATAAGAGCTAGGGAAAAAATTAGCCTCGGCCCTTTTAAAAAAAGAATCTAGCATTTTGTCCTCTTTCTCAAACTAATTAGGAAAATGCTCATCTTTTGAAAATCGATTTTCTCAAATGAGTTAAACCTTATGTGGCTTTTTAAGGAGGTTATAGTGACGTTGTAAGGACCTATAGTGGCGTTTTGTAACTCAATTTCTATGAAGTCGAGTTATAGGTAAAAAAAGAAAAAAATTTGCGTAACTCACTTTATGGAAATGAGTTACAAAAGCCACTATAGGTCCTTAAACGTCACTATCTCCTTAAAAACGCCACTATAGAGCTTCAGAATTTTTTTTTATAACTCATTTTAGAAAATCGAGTTTCAAAAGAGGGGCATTTCCTAATTAGTTTGGGAAAGGGGCAAAATGCTGGATTTTTTTTTTTAAAGGGCCGAGGCTAATTTTTCCTAGCTCTTATATATAATAATATATTTGTACTGAGATGAATTTATTCAATTGATTCTCTATTCTTTTAATCTAAATGTCTCTTGCTTCTTAGTTTCCTTTTCTCTTCGCTTCCCAAAATCTCTTATTTCTCTTTCTGTTTCTTGTTCGTTGCTTTTGACTCAATCATTCATCAACCTTGAAAACGCACACTAGTTAACGACAAAGACTATAGCTTCCCAAGTCTTGTGGAAGTTCCGAGCAAAGACCAAAAGACTTAATGAAAACACGGTGGTTCAATGAAAGATATTTGCCATCAATTTGTATGGAAGAAAACAAAATACGGCTGTTAACATGTGGTTTAGATTAGTAGACTTACTGTTAATATTTCACAAGTCTTTGGTGATTGTTTGGAACTCCTAAAGACTTTGAAAAGCTGAAGTCTTGGAAGTTTGGACTGTACAGTAAATTGCTCTTTGCCATCACCCCCTTGCACGAATTAGCCATTTTTTCCTCGTCATGTACTGTACAAGTCATTTCTATTCACTACTGTTGCTATGGCTAGCTCTCTGTTTTGGCATTTACTCCTAGTCATGTTGTGCGTGAATGTATCCCATTTTTTTAAAAATAATTGTGTAAAAATNTTAAAGCTGAAAAACAATTACTTAGCCATTTATTCCTTGTCGTTTATGGTACAAGTATTTTGTTTAAACGGAATTGGTTTTTTTTTCTTTCTCCATTTAAAATGATGATAGTTTTTTTAATAAACAATTTTATGCATTAAAATTCACAAATAATGAAAAATTATGGACGAAAAATAGAACTTCACCATGATAAGTGTGATGTGTAGTCCATAAACTAGAAAAAAGGGTTTATGAGGAAACACATGATCGAGAAGTAAGCACATTGCTTGCTTCTTGATCAAGTGTTTCCTCATAATCCAAAGTAAATTAAAATTTTTATTAATTTACTTTGGACTCAAACTAAGAAGCAAGCAGTTAATCCTAGCTCTTATAAATAAATAATATATTTGTAATGAGATGAATTTATTCAATTGATTATTATTTTTTTAATCTAAATGTCTCTTGCTTCTTAGTTTCCTTTTCTCTTCGCTTCCCAAATCTCTTATTTCTCTTTTCTTTTCTTGTTCGTTGCTTTTGACTCAATCATTCATCAACCTTGAAAACGCACACTAGTTAAAGACAAAGACTATAGCTTCCCAAGTCTTGTGGAAGTTCCGAGCAAAGACCAAAAGACTTAATGAAACACACGGTGGTTAATGAAAGATATTTGCCATCAATTTGTATGGAAGAAAACAAAATACGGCTGTTAACATGGGTTTAGATTAGTAGACTTATGTTAATTTCACAAGTCTTTGGTATTGTTTGGAACTCCCAAAGACTTTGAAAAGCTAAGTCTTGGAAGTTTGGACTGTACAGTAAATTGCTCTTGCCATCAACCCCTTGCAGAATTAGCCATTTTTTCCTCTCATGTACTGTACAATCCTTTCTAGCATCTATGGCTAAGTAATTGTTTTTCAGCTTTAAAAAAAAAAAAAAAAAACGCTTTAGATGCTTGACTATAGTCGCATTAAACTTTTTTTTATCATAAAAAAACAACGATAATATATATATATATATATAAGTTAAGAGATAAATTTTTAAATTTTTTACACAATTTTTTTTTTTTTAAATGGAATACTTCCACGTAACAACATGACTAGGAGTAGATGCCAAAACAGAGAGCTAGCCTTAGCAACAGTAGTGAATGGAAATGACTTGTACAGTACATGACGAGGAAAAAATGGCTAATTCGTGCAAGGGAGTTGATGGTAGAGAGCAATTTACTATACAATCCAAACTTCCAAGACTTCAGCTTTTCAAAGTCTTTGGGAGTTTCAAACAATGACCAAAGACTTGTGAAACGTTAACAGTAAGTCTACTAATCTAAACCACATGTTAACAACCGTATTTTGCTTTCTTCCATACAAATTGATGGCAAATATATTTCATTCAACCACCGTGTGTTTCATTAAGTCTTTTGGTCTTTGCTCGGAACTTCCACAAGACTTGGGAAGCTATAGTCTTTGTCTTTAACTAGTGTGCGTTTTCAAGGTTGATGAACGATTGAGTCAAAAGCAACGAACAAGAAACAGAAAAGAGAAATAAGAGGGTTTGGGAAGCGAAGAGAAAAGGAAACTAAGAAGCAAGAAACATTTAGATTAAAAAAAATAGAGAATAATTTGAATAATTTCATCTCAGTACAAATATATTATTTATATATAAGAGCTAGGGAAAAAATTAGCCTTTGCCCTTTTTAAAAAAACAATCTAGCATTTTGCCCTCTTTCTCAAACTAATTAGGGAAATGCTCCTCTTTTAAAAATCGATTTTCTCAAAATTGAGTTAAACCCTATAACGGCATTTTTAAGGAGGTTATAGTGACGTTTTAAGGACCTATAGTGGCGTTTTGTAACTCAATATCCATGAAGTCAAGTTATAGGTAAAACAAAGAAAAAAAAATTTGCTTGTAACTCCACTTTATGGAAATCGAGTTACAAAATGCCACTATAGGTCCTTAAAACGTCACTATGGGCTCCTTAAAAACGCCACTATAGAGCTTCAGAATTTTTTTTTTATAACTCAATTTTAAGAAAATCGAGTTTCAAAAAAGGGGCATTTCCCTAATTAGTTTGGGAAATGGGGCAAAATGCTGGATTTTTTTTTTTTTGAAAAGGGCATTTGCCCATTTTCTCCTAAGAGCTAGGATTAATTGCTTGCTTTTTAGTTTGAATCACAAGTAAATTAAAAAAAAATTAATTTATTTTGGATTATGAGGAAACACATGATCGAGAAGTAAGCAACATAAACCCTTTTTTCTAGTTTTATGAACTGCACATCACACTTATCATGGTGAAGTTCTATTTTTCATCCATAATTTTTCATTATTTGTGAATTTTAATGCATAAAATTGTTTATTAAAAAAAACTATCATCATTTTATAAGGAGAAAAAAAAAAAAAACAATTCCGTTTAAACAAAATACTTATACCATAAATGACCAGGAATAAATGGCTAAGTAATTGTTTTCAGCATAAAAAAGGAAACTAAGAAGCAAGAGACATTTAGATTAAAAAAATAGAGAATCAATTGAATAAATTCATCTCATTACAAATATATTATTTATTTATAAGAGCTAGGATTAACTGCTTGCTTCTTAGTTTGAATCCAAAGTAAATTAATAAAAATTTTAATTTACTTTGGATTATGAGGAAACACTTGATCGAGAAGCGAGCAACGTGTTTACTTCTCGATCATGTTTTCCTCGTAAACCCTTTTTTCTAGTTTTATGAACTGCACATCACACTTATCATGGTGAAGTTCTATTTTTCGTCCATAATTTTTCATTATTTGTGAATTTTAATGCATAAAATTGTTTATTAAAAAAACTATCATCATTTTAAATGGAGAAAGAAAAAAAAAATGGATTCCGTTTAAGCAAAATACTTGTACCATAAACGACAAGGAATAAATGGCTAAGTAATTGTTTTTCAGCTTTAAAAAAAAAAAAAAAAAAATAAACCCTTTTTTCTAGTTTTATGAACTGCACATCACACTTATCATGGTGAAGTTCTATTTTTCGTCCATAATTTTTCATTATTTGTGAATTTTAATGCATAAAATTGTTTATTAAAAAAACTATCATCATTTTAAATGGAGAAAGAAAAAAAAAAAAAAAACCAATTCCGTTTAAACAAAATACTTGTACCATCAACGACAAGGAATAAATGGCTAAGTAATTGTTTTCAGCTTAAAAAAAAAAAAAAAAAAAAAAAAAAAAAAAAAAAAAAAAAAAAACAAAAAAACAAAAAAATAAAACAAACAAACGCTTCTAATGCTTGACTATAGTCACATTAAATATATATTTTTTAATTATAAAATAACAATGATAATATATATATATATATATAAAAGTTAAGAGACAAATTTTTTACACAATTTTTTTTAAATGGGATACTTTCACACAACAACATGACTAGGAGTAAATGCCAAAACAGAGAGCTAGCAATAATAACAGAATAGGAATGACTTGTATTGTACATGACGAGGAAAAAATGGCCAATTCGTGCAAGGGAGGTGATGGCAGAGAGCAATTTACTGTACAGTCCAAACTTCCAAGACTTCAGCTTTTCAAAGTCTTTGGGAGTTCCAAACAATGACCAATGACTTGTGAAATGTTAACAGTTTGTCTACTAATCTAAACCACACATTAACAGTCGTATTTTGTTTTCTCCCATACAAATTGATGGCAAATATCTTTCATTCAACTACCATGTGTTTCATTAAGTCTTTTGGTCTTTGCTCGAAACTTCCACAAGACTTGGGAAGCTATAGTCTTTGTCTTTAACCAGTGCGCGTTTTCAAGGTTGATGAATGATTGAGTCGAAAGCAACAAACATGAAACTGAAAAGAGACATAAGAGAGTTTGGGAAGCTAATAGAAAAGGAAATCGTGAAGCACGAAACATTTAGATTAAAAAAATAGAGAGTCAATTGAATAAATTCATCTCAGTACAAATATATTATTTATATATAAGAGCTAGGATTAAGCTTGCTTCTTAGTTTGAATCCAAAGTAAATTAGTAAAAATTTTAATTTACTTTGGATTATAAGGAGACACTTGATTGAGAAGCAAGCAACGTGCTTGCTTCTCAATCATGTGTTTCCTCATAAACCCTTTTTTCTAGTTTTATGAACTGCACATCACACTTATCATGGTGAAGTAGTAAATGCCAAAACTGAGAGCTAGCAATAGCAATAGTAGTTAATAGAAATGACTTGCACTGTACATGACGAGGAAAAAATGGCCAATTCGTGCAAGGGAGGTGATGGCAGAGAGCAATATACTGTACAATCCAAACTTCCAAGACTTCAGCTTTTCAAAGTCTNAAAAAAAAAAAAAAAAAAAAAAAAAAAACAAAACAAAACAAAACAAAATAAAACAAACAAACGCTTCTAATGCTTGACTATAGTCACATTAAATATATATTTTTTAATTATAAAATAACAATGATATATATATATATATATATAAAAGTTAAGAGACAAATTTTTTACACAATTTTTTTTAAATGGGATACTTTCACACAACAACATGACTAGGAGTAAATGCCAAAACAGAGAGCTAGCAATAATAACAGAATAGGAATGACTTGTATTGTACATGACGAGGAAAAAATGGCCAATTCGTGCAAGGGAGGTGATGGCAGAGAGCAATTTACTGTACAGTCCAAACTTCCAAGACTTCAGCTTTTCAAAGTCTTTGGGAGTTCCAAACAATGACCAATGACTTGTGAAATGTTAACAGTTTGTCTACTAATCTAAACCACACATTAACAGTCGTATTTTGTTTTCTCCCATACAAATTGATGGCAAATATCTTTCATTCAACTACCATGTGTTTCATTAAGTCTTTTGGTCTTTGCTCGAAACTTCCACAAGACTTGGGAAGCTATAGTCTTTGTCTTTAACCAGTGCGCGTTTTCAAGGTTGATGAATGATTGAGTCGAAAGCAACAAACATGAAACTGAAAAGAGACATAAGAGAGTTTGGGAAGCTAATAGAAAAGGAAATCGTGAAGCACGAAACATTTAGATTAAAAAAATAGAGAGTCAATTGAATAAATTCATCTCAGTACAAATATATTATTTATATATAAGAGCTAGGATTTTCCAAGACTTCAGCTTTTCAAAGTCTTTGGGAGTTCCAAACAATCACCAAAGACTTGTGAAATATTAACAGTAAGTCTACTAATCTAAACCACACGTTAACAGTCGTATTTTGTTTTCTCCTATACAAATTGATGGCAGATATCTTTCATTCGACCGTCATGTGTTTCATTAAAGTCTTTTGGTCTTTGCTCGGAACTTCCAGAAGACTTGGGAAGCTATAGTCTTTGTGTTTAACTAGTGTGCGTTTTCAAGGTTGATGAATGATTGAGTCGAAAGCAACAAACAAGAAACTGAAAAGAGAAATAAGAGAGTTTGGGAAGCGAAGAGAAAAGGAAACTAAGAAGCAAGTGACATGTAGATTAAAAAAATAGAGAATCAATTGAATAAATTCATCTTAGTAAAAATATATTATTTATATATAAGGGCTAGGATTAACTACTTGCTTCTTAGTTTGAATCCAAAGTAAATTAGTAAAAATTTTGATTTACTTTGGATTATGATGAAACACTTGATCGAGAAGCAAGCAACGTGTTTGCTTCTCGATCATGTGTTTCCTCATAAACCCTTTTTTTTAGGTTTATGAACTACACATCACACTTATCATGGTGAATTTCTTTTTTTCCTCCATAATTTTTCATTATTTGTGAATTTTAATGCATAAAATTGTTTATTAAAAAAAACTATCATCATTTTAAAAGGAGAAAAAAGAAAAAAAAAAAAAAAACAGTTCATGTAGATCTTGAGGATTGAGAGCTAAACTAAGAATCATAGTTTTCAGAATCGGACTGGACCAAGAGGTCAGACCGTGAAAATCAAGAACTGAGATGAAAACCGGTTTTTAAGCCTAATGAACCGGATTTTTAGTTAATTCCGTGAACCCCTAAAATCGGGGTTGGACCGCACGAATCGGTGGCAAGAACCGTGTGGTCCAACCCCTTAGCAATTTTTTTTTTCTTTATAAAAACAACTTAACACAATTTTATTCTACTTAACTAAATTACCCACCTCTTACAAGGAATAAAAAAAATTATAATTAAAATCTTTCAAAAATATTCTACTTTACTTTAAAAATTAATCATAAATTTTAATATTTTCATGGTTATTATTTTATTTTACTAACTTTATTATTTAATTATTAAATATATGCTTGAAAATCATTAAATTTCCCTCACATATATTGATATATTAGTCAATTTTGCAAGTTTTATAAATTTAATATCTATATTTAAGCTTTAATTAATTATTAAATTAATTATGATATTATCACGGTTCGATCCTAGTTCGACCTTGAAAACCTTAAACCTCTTCCTTTTACAGTTCAATGAACGGTTCGGGTTTGAAAATCTTGCTAAGAATAACTTCATTATATGTTCACTAAATTGATATTTAATTTATTTTTTACTTAAGAATTTATTGTAACATAGGAAATTAATAATTGATAATGACGCTCAATTGCAAAGTCATCTTGTTGAGGACCAAAAAAAAAAAAAGAACTAAACAATCTTTTAGATGGAGTTAGACAACACGTACCCAAAAATTGAAATCCCAAACTTTAATTTTGTAGTCTAAATAAGCAACAAGCCAAATTCTCAAACCAAATACATAGTTATAGTGTATGAGCAAATATAATTTAAGTGGCCACTTCAACGTTTGAGTTTTTAAGGACAAATTTCAATTTTCGGGGCTGATTTTTAATTTTTGGGGGGCCAAGAATTTTTTGAAACAAAATTCTCAAATATTACCTATTAATATGTAGAACTATTTTTTTCTTTAAAAAAGTAAAAAAATAAAAATAATCCTATGCCCTTGGCCCCTTCCGAGTTCCACCACTTATTATAAAGGGTAGGCGAAAATGCACTTTTGGTCCCTATATTTTGGACCTATTCTCAGTTTGGTCCCTAAATTGATTTCACTCCTAAGTCCGTCCTTGATTTCAGAAAATCGTTTTTATTTTAGTCCCTGCCGTCACCTCAGTAACAGAAAATGTATACATGGCAAACGGAATGCACTGTTTGCTGACTAGATGCTGATGTGGCTAATAAAATAATAATAAAAAACCAACTCAGCATGCCATGTCATCGTCTAATTTAAAAAAAATTAATTTATCAATTTAAAAAAAATTAAAAACATAAAAATACATGGTTTCAGATTTGAACGGGAATACACATGAACTCAAGAACATGAACCTAGATCACAAGAACTCAAGAACACAAAATTCCTGGGCATTCAACATCTTTCCCAGAAAATTTCACCAAACACTGAAAAAATTCACATCTAAAAAGCCGACGCCTAAGATTTTCATCACAACATTTTCTTTCCACCCAAAACCAGAAATTTTCTTATGAAACAATCACACGCGAACCCAGCCAATTCGGCTCACAATAACAACAAACCCAACCAACCTCATAAATTTTCCTTAAACAATCATCAACATTTTCCCCAGAAAATCAAGATTTTCTTTCAAACCAAACACTAAAACCCTATCCTCCACCGAAACATCCAACAAATCAAACCCATAAACCCAGAAAAATCATCAAATCCACATGAAAAAAGACAAACCCAGCAACAAGTAAACAGATCAGAAACCCACCGATCAAGCCACCGATCCTGCAATCCGAAACCCACATGAACAGATCAGACCACCAATCAAAAACAATGGCGGTGACACCCTTGGCTTGTGAAGAGAACGTGTACATGGCAAAGCTTTCCGAGCAAGCCCAGCGGTACGAGGAGATGGTGGAGTTCATGGAGAAGGTCTCGGCGGCGGTGGAGAGTGAGGAGCTCACCATCGAGGAGCGAAACCTTCTCTCCGTGGCGTACAAGAACAAGATCGACGCGAGGCGAGCATCGCGGCGCATCATCTCCTCGATCGAGCAGAAGGAGGGGAGCCGCGGCAACGAGGACCACGTGTCCAAGATCTGGGACTACAGATCCAAGATCGAGTCGGAGCTATCCAACATTTGCGACAGAATCCTCAAGCTCCTTGACACCAGACTCCTCCGCCGCCACCGGCGACTCCAAGGTCTTCTACCTCAAGATGAAGGGCGAGTAAGCTCCGGCCATTGAGCGTGAAGAGAGTGAGAGAATTTGAGATTAGTGTTTAAGTGTAGGGATTTTTTTTAAAGTTGATGAGGTTAAAGAAAAATAAAAACAAAATAAAAAAGAATAAAAAAGATAATGATTTCTGATTTTTTAAGAAATGATTTTAGTTTAAATTAGATTTAAGGTTTTTTTAAAATTTAATTTACTTTTTTAAAAAAAAAATTCTGAGTTGGTTTTTTTTTTATTAATTTAAATGATGTGGTATTTAAAAAATGTTAAATATAATTTTTTTTATTATTATTTTATTAGCCACATCAGCATCTAGTCAGCAAACAGTGCATTCCGTTTGCCACGTATGCATTTTCTGTTACTGGGGTGACGGCAGGGATTAAAATAAAAACGATTTTCTGAAATCAAGGACGGACTTAGGAGTGAAATCAATTTAGGGACCAAATTGAGAATAGGTCCAAAATGTAGGGACCAAAAGTGCATTTTCGCCTTTTTTTTTTTTAATATTACCATAATCTAAGATTACAAAATATATCACGTCACGTCGTCATCTTCTTAAATGGAGGTGATCTTACATTACATATTGGTGGAAATGTAATAATTTATTGAATTGACAAAAGTAGCCATACTAAAAAAAATTATTTTGCTCTTGAGAATTATTTATAAAATAAATAAATAAATAAACCTTTAAAATACCAAAATGCCCTTGGAACCACCAAAATTACGAAAATGCACTACGAATGTCCAAAATATCCCAAAAACCTCCAAAATGCCCCCAAAACCTTCAAAATGGCCAAAAAATCCTTGAAACCTTTAAAATGACCAAAATACCATCAAAACCTCTATAAAAGACCAAAATACCCCCAAACCTAAAAATTACCAAAATAGCCTTGAAATCTCTAAAATGACCCAAATACCCTTGAAACTTCTAAAATGACCAAATACCCCCCAAAACCTCTAAAGTGACAAAAATGCCCCAAAACCTAAAAAATTACTAAAATAACCTAAAACCTCTCAAACGACGAAAATACCCTAGAACCTTTAAAATGAGCAAAAATACATTGAAACCTCTAAAATGATGAAAAATATCTCAAAACCTCAAAAATGACAAAAAAAATACCTCGAAATCTCTAAAATGACTAAAATACTTTTGAAACCACTGAAATGACCAAAATATCCCAAAATCTCCAAAATAACGAAAATACCTCTTAAACTTCTAAAATGACAAAAATAATCTTGAAACCACTATAATAACCAAAATCACTAAAATTGCCAAAATATACTCGAAAACCATTAAAATGAACAAAATACACCCCCCCCCCCCAAAAAAAACTTCAAAACAACCAAAAATACAATGAAACCTCTTAAATGACCTAAATCTCGATAGACGAGAATGACTTTGGCAAGAGGATCCCCCTGTATGGCTACTCGGGGATCCATGATCGTGATCCCTTCTTAGGTGCCGACCTTTCATTTCCAACTCCAACTCTTTAATTTGCCTTTGTAGGCTCTTGATCTCCTGATCATGATCACTGTGATGTGAATGCTCGGGAATGTAGGAAAGAGTTCGTTCCCCTTGAGAGGAACCCTCATCCAAATCCAAATGAGTTTCATGTCCGTCCTGCCGGAGATCTTGCTCTTTTTTTTTTTTTGCTCATTCTCCATTCTCTTTAATGCCTAATCTGAGATTCTCGATTGGTCTCCCCTTGATCTTGCTAGCTCCTAGTTTGCATGTGGGACCTCCATGCAAAGTGCTACCGTACCTGTTAGGATGTGTGCCCTTAAATCCTATTGTATGACGCTATGTATGACATTATGTATGACTTCATGTTATAATTAATAAAGTTGTTTTATTATTATCTAAAATAATGGTAACATGAATATTTGGACATTATCATATAGTCCATGAGATGCATAGTATGTGATTTATGTGAAAAGTCACAGAAGATATAAATCACAAGTTCTTTGTAAACTCAGAATTATAGTTCGTAGTCGGTGATAAAATTGGGCATTTCATCTACGAAAGCTAAAACATATCAACTAAAATGATTTGTCTTGATCATGAAAGTGAAGACTTCTAGTTGGTATGTTTTAAAAGTTAAGACATATTGAACTGGACCACTGTGAGATTTATTATTCTCCTAACAACTATTAAATGAATAATAAATCTCACGAATTCTATTTACATGAACTCTTAATCCTAAGAGGATAATGGATCTCATCATGAAATGTAAGTTGCTTTAATATATCAAGAGTGAGATCTAAAGTCACGATCAAAACCTCAGTATGTTAGGCAGTCACATTTAGTGTTAATGGAACATATATTCTCAAGATGGAGTTCGTAATCTCTTAATGGAGATATAAAATATTCTCTTGATATAAGTTTAATGAGTTTGGTTATTCAGAGTGTTAGGCCTAACCACTTTAGTAAAGAGTTACTAAAGTATATATTTATGAAATTGGATTTCATATATATATGATGAATAACTTAAAGGATTAAACCGGGTACTCGAGAATTAAGATGTAGTAATCTTCAAAGTGGCAGTCTACATTCATGACTTTGTATTACTACGAATATTTTATGAAGGGGTTGCATGTATAATAAAGTCTTGGGATATAATTTATTAATAAGGCCTAGTGTCTTATTGGTCCCTTTTGGTCACACTCCAAGCCACACACTAAATCTCAATTGGAAAGACCCAATAGGCCAGCCCAACTAGATAATCGGTTAGTTATAAAGGGAAAAACATACAGAATTTTATTTTAAAAGAGAGACATCATTGTGAAATGGTGTGTATGTGTGAGTGAAGCCACTTGATTATTTTCCCTTAGAAACTGATTGAGAGGCCGCACTTCTTAGGCGTAAAGTGGAATTGGAGTGAAGATTAAAAGTGTTCCCAAATACTTCTAATATTTTGTTTTGAATTTCACCACACCAAGGTACGCTATCTTGTTCTTAAATTCTGAAATTTACGTAGTACATGTTATCAATCATATATAGATCTATGTTTGTTGCTTCCGCTGTGTGTTTTGTATGAGATACAAAATCCGATTTTCCAACAGTACCAACCCTAGACCTTCAGCTAAGTAGGAGATTCCCACAGACGGTGCCAATTGTGGTAGTCAGGCCCAAATGAGTAAGGCTTTTCCTCCAATTTATTTGTATCGTGGGTCAAGAATTTCCAACAATGGGAGGCCCAAAAGTTGGCAGTGCAGCTTTTGTAGTCAACAAATGAGAGCTACACTCTCATTTATCGTTGCTATATGAATGGTCTCGTTTTTGCCAATAAAATTCGGACTAGACTTCTCTCTTCCCAGGCCCACCCCTTGCCCTCTACCCATCAACCTCTATTTATAGACTTCCTTTAATGGGGTAGTCATGATGAGGGGGCGGTTTCCCACGTCGATGGGTCCTTCTAAGCCATTTTCCTGACCGGGTGGGACCCATTATTTGTGATTGATATGACTCTCTTGGAACTTGTGTCAAGCAGTAATTATTGCTCAGTAGGCAGATTTTCCCAAGGCACTATCCCTTGACCTCGATATGGTAAAAAATGCTCGATTGAGTCGTAAGCTTGGCCCAAGCCCACCATTGAAACTAGACTAGATGTTCAAGTGGACCATGAGCTTGGCCCTGGCCCACCTCGGTACTAGTTTGGATGCTCGGTTAGGCCATAAGCTTATCCAACAATGGGAGGCCCAAAAGTTGGCAGTGCAGCTTTTGTAGTCAACAAATGAGAGCTACACTCTCATTTATCGTTGCTATATGAATGGTCTCGTTTTTGCCAATAAAATTCGGACTAGACTTCTCTCTTCCCAGGCCCACCCCTTGCCCTCTACCCATCAACCTCTATTTATAGACTTCCTTTAATGGGGTAGTCATGATGAGGGGGCGGTTTCCCACGTCGATGGGTCCTTCTAAGCCATTTTCCTGACCGGGTGGGACCCATTATTTGTGATTGATATGACTCTCTTGGAACTTGTGTCAAGCAGTAATTATTGCTCAGTAGGCAGATTTTCCCAAGGCACTATCCCTTGACCTCGATATGGTAAAAAATGCTCGATTGAGTCGTAAGCTTGGCCCAAGCCCACCATTGAAACTAGACTAGATGTTCAAGTGGACCATGAGCTTGGCCCTGGCCCACCTCGGTACTAGTTTGGATGCTCGGTTAGGCCATAAGCTTGGCCCTGGCCCACCTCGGTACTGGATTGGGTGCTCAGTTAGTAAACTGAATGACACATGGTCATTCAGGAGGTGCTACTAGCTCGGTATGGGCTAATAAACTTGGACCATACAATTGTGTACTCGAAAAAGAAAAAGAAAGAGAAAAGTTAATCTTGTAGGAATTAAGGAGGTTCTACCCTCAATGAACCAAGTCGTACTTTGGTATGGCTCGATAAAAAACTCATTCATGTTTTTTGTTTATGAATGAGCAAAGCTTAAGCATTAATTTTAGGTGTGTTTAATAAACAAGTCAAGCCCAAGCAAAATAAAAATAAAAATTTGTTCATGAATAGGCTCGTGAACAATAGGGCTTGATAAAATACAAATTGAGTTTAAGCTAGTTTATGGACTTGGTAATAAGTTTGATAAGGGCTTGAAAAATAAACTCCTATCTCACTAAGCCTTTAATTAATTGGGTTGAGATTACGTGTCTAAATCAAATATAGGCTTAATAAGAGCATTCACAGTGATGATGCTAAAAAATTTTAGCTTTTAGCACCTCAAAAGCTATTTTATCTATTTTACCATCTCACTTTACAATACATCCGACATCAAAGGTTCTATATTTTACCACTTCATTTAAAATAATGACAATAGGGACCAAAACGAGAAAGCCTTTTGACTTTGGAGACTAAAGGCGGTAAAATTAAAAAATAGGAACCAAATTGTAGGGATGAAAAATGCATTTTCTTCTAAATCTAAATTTATCTTTATTCACTTAAAAGACCGTAAAATAAAGGGGTACTTGCAATCATTATCTTTGAGATTTGAGAAAATAATACTCTACCCAAAACTTTTAGATAAAATAAATAAATAAAAATCATTTTTCCCTTACATCTATTTGACCAAACTCACTGATGAATTAATGTTAAAATGTCGTGTACTAACTAGCTCTTTGCTTATTAGGGCAGGTTTCCAAAATTAACATCCACTTCAAAATTAAAATCAATTGATTTAACTTTTTAATTAAAGAGTATTTCAAAATGTTCAGTATAAATTTAGCTTATTCTTTTATTTATTTTTTTCAACAGTTTTTGGATAAATTTTTCATTGCAGGTATGTTGGCACGTGATAAACTTTGCACTTTAATTTTAATTTTTATGGTTTTTTTTTTCTTAATTAACGTAGTTAAACTTGGTCAAAAGAATCTTTTAAAAATTTTGAATATTTTGTTATTAATATAAACATAAGGGAGGAGTGTTATTTTCTTCAAACCTCAATGAAGTGAAGTGTTTTTTCCCTTTAGGTTTGGGATGAAGTATTATTCCTTCAATTCTCAAGGAAGGGTAGTGAATTACCCCAAAATAATATATATACACACACACACACATATCAGCTTAAATTCTTAATTAACTTATGTTATCTCATAACACTATGAGTTTGCCTTGTACATAAAAAATGAAAAAGTTTGGCCACTAATTTAATTCTAGCAAATTACTACAACTTCACTTAATATCTTTTTAATATATGTAAATTTTGACAAGTAAATCATTAGATTAAATTTTATTCTTATATCCTTCATGTTTGGAAAATTTACTAAAGATAAAATATCAATAGCTATGTCATAAATCATATGTTTAATTTTTTTTTTTTTTTTTTTTTTTTTAGTTTTCAATTATGCATAAAAATAAGTTTATAGATCGAATGGAAAATAACGTCCAATTTACACAAAATTTGACATGCACGCGTGTTAAAAACATAAAGAATATAAAATTCAATAGTTATATTTTTAAAATATGTAATCGTATTGATTTTTTTTTTTTTTTGTGGGAGTTATCGTCATTCTCTACAACTACCAAAATGTCCTATAAAAAATGGTAGAAAGTTGTATTTATCACACTATGTACTCCATGTTAAACACATAGACAAACCATCATACTTCTTTTTTTCATTTCCATCCGTTTAAAAATCATTAATGTTTCTATCATTATTTAAAAATCACTATTTTACTGTCATTGTCTTTAATATAATTGTAAAAGTTTGTATTCCTCACCATTGATTTCGTTTTTGCCAAAAAAAATAAAAAAAAAAAGAGAGAAAAGTATTTTCATTTCTTTTCTAAAATACGTACTAGGTCAAGTAATATCCATAATTTATTATTGAAAGTTTCAACGTATGACGTCTACTACTGATAATAGTTTTTTATTATCAGATCAAGATACCAGTTAGTTTTTTTGTGTAGGTAGATATTAAACTTAAATCTCTTATTTAACCTTCAAAGACTTTATCACATTCGCTGAAACTAATCAAATTCAACCCAACCCTAATGGATTGGGTTGGTTTTTAGAGGTTGATAGGTTAGGTCGATTGTTAAATTTTTTGATACTGTGGTTTGAGTCTGGTGCGAGCTAACATATTCACAAATCCGTATATATATATATATATATATATATTGTGTGTGTGTGGTTTTATTATTTACTTATTATACAGTTTGATGCATTAATAAAATAGTTTGTGCTTGTTTGGTACTGATATAGAGAGAGAGAAGAGGAGAGTTCAAAGTTGGTAGACAGGGATGGGGTGCCTTATTTTTAGAGCATTCACATTAGGCAAGGGAAATGGTATATGTTGAGGAATTTTAGCATCAAAGCAAGAAAACAAGCCAACATCCGGTTTTGTATCCTAAAAAAATTTACAACAGTGCTACAATATTGTCACAAATTTATGACAGTATTGTAGCACAATTGTAAAAATAAAATTTTCTTTTTTATTCAATTTCTTTCTCTTTGACTCACTTGTCTCCCTCTCTCTTTACTCATCCTTTCTCTTCTCTATTTTCTCTCCATCTCCCTTTTCTCTATCTGTTCGCATGGGGGGTTGGCTATCATGGGTGATAGATTTCTAGATCAGCGTGGAGATCGGCATTAGAGACCGGCGTTTAGCTTCTTTTGGTTTTTCTTCCAATAGTCACATTCCAATCAGTGTCTTTGAATCGACGTGGTCGCGAGGCTGGTGGCGCAGTTGAGATCGGCATGGTAGCTAGAGGTCAGCGCAGATGGAGATTGGTGTGGTGAGCGATGTGGAGATCAGCATAGAGACCGGCGTTTGGTGGGTTTGGTGGTGTTGGCATGGTGGCCGATATCTAGGTTTGGTGGCCAATTTGGTGGGTTTGGTGATTCTGTCCTTTCATTCTCACCGTGGCTGTGACTGGTGTTTGGATTGGTTGGTTGGGTTGCTATGGGTTTGTTGGTTTTTAGTGGGTACTTGGTGGGTTTTATTTTGTTTATTATTTTTTTGGGGGTTTTGTTCAAGTGGGATTTTGTTGGGTAGAGGGTAGTGGTGGCGTGGTGGGCATGTGGTGGGTGTGGTGGTGATTGTCAGTTTGGTTGTGGTCGATGCTAGAGGTTGAGGGAGAAAGAGAGGAAAATGAAGAGAAAAAGAGAAATAGTAAAAAAATGAATAAAAAATATTTAAATAAATAGGAAAAAAATAAGAGTTTTGAGATGTTAGGTGTATTGTAAAATGATATGTATAATTGATAAAATAACTTTTTAAGATTATAAAATAAGATAAGATGACATTTGCCAATGCGAATGCTCTTAGAACTGTAACCATGAGGCCTTAACATTGGTAACGTTTGCCTCTCCGGTTAGTTTTTTTATTTTGTTTATTTTAAGCCAAAATACAAAAGTGTCCCTCTAAGTTTCACAAAAATTTATTTCAGTCTTCTAACTTTGATTTTGGACAATTTAGTCCTCTAAGTTTCAAAAAATGTTCAATTCAAGCCTCCACTAACTTCTGTGAATGCTCTACACCTCGCCATGCTCCGGTGGCACGCTTTGAACGAGAGAGTGAGAGATGTGAGATAGGTAGAGAGAAAGGCACGCTTTGAACTGAGAGTGAGAGATGTGAGATAGGCATGCTTTGAACTGAGGATGAAAGTTGTGGAGAGAGAGAGAGGCAACGTCTGAGATAGCTGAGTGGCAGTGAGAGAGAGAAAAAAAAAACTATTAAAAAAATAAATAGATGAGCTACAGTACCCGTGTAAATTTACACGGGTACTGTAGCTCGTTTATAGTTTTAGACATATTTAAATGATTTTAAAAGAACTGATGTAAAGGGTTTTTGGATGTAAAATGTGTAAAAGTGGTCAAAATGTGTATTTTACACATTTATAAAAGATATGATGCTAATGCTCTAAGGGCATTTCTTTCTTCAATTTTTGATATTAAAAAATGCAGAAAACTAATTTTAAATTAAAAAAAATTAAGAAATCCCAAAACACACAACAAACCCAGCACACAAACAACAAAAAATTTCTTTACATTCATCGAAACCAAAAATGGCATCCAAAGATACACAAATTCAAATCAAAGCACAGAAAACTTGAACAATAGGATCTAACGTCAACCATCAGTATCACATACAATTTACAAATTCGCTACCCACAACAATGATTATTTATTCAACAATGAAACAATGTTTCAAGGTTTTTCTTTCTTGTGATTCATTTGGTTTTTACAAACAAAATCAGAAATAAGAAAAGATTTGACTAAAAAGTGAACTTGAAAACCCAAATCAGATCAAATAGAGAAAGAATCCAAGGAGACCCACATTAGATTGGAGAGAAATAATCCAACAACCCAGACCAGATCATAGAGAGAACTTTTTAAATCAACCAAAACACAATAGCCCAACTGTGGATTGGAACTCCAATGAAGGTTTGAAGTCAAACCGAATTAAGAGAAAGACAACCACCGCCAAGGAACGACAATCAGCCAGTGATCGGTGACGAGTAGAAAGCGGCTGACCTTGGTGGTTGGCCATGAACGAAGCTTGGAAAGGAGCTCGTTGGGTCCAGCCTAGAGAGAGAGGAGAAGCAGAAAACTGAGCTGATAAAAATTTCTTATGATTTTTTAAACAGAGAAATTAACAAAAAAAATTTTTTTAAAAAAATATGAAACTAATAGAACAGTTACGGAATCAAACGAAAGGACTTGATTCAATATTTGATTGGCCGGTAAAGTTAAATAACTGAAATAAATTTTGGTAAAATTTAAAGGGATGACTTTACAATTTAGCCTTTATTTTATATTTTTGAGAAAACCTCTCCCGCTAGTTGAGAAGGAAAAAAAACAAAGCTACAGCCTATAGGTGTGAATTTTTTTATTGGTGGTGCACTCTTTATGGAACACGTGTTATTTTGTTCACACGTGTACTGACTTCATATATATATATATAATATTTATATAATATATTAGGGTTTGTGTCAGATCGCTTTAGGTCCGTTTAAATAGAACTAGAAACTGAAACCGAAAACTGAAAGTTGAAAACTACTGTAACAAAATAATTTTTAAATGTGTGAATAATATCGTGGGACTCATTTTTAATGAAAAAATTGTTGAAAAGTGAAATTTGTGGGTCTATGAACAATGCACACCGTGCATTATTCACGAAAAAAGTCAAATATTGCGGCTACTATTTATGAACAGTAGCCAAAACAGTAAATGAACAGTAAAAATATTGGACAAAACGCGTAAAAAAAAAAAAACTAAAAACGCAAACGCCCAACGTGGATGGGCAAACCAAACGTACACTTTGTTTGAGTTTAGTTACATTTGGGGTTAGATTTAGGGAAGTACAGCCGGCTGCTCAACCTTTCTTCAGCAGGGTGTACCTTTTATTTTAATTTCTTTCTTCTTCTCATTTAGGTGTAGTTTTTCTTCTTCTGGAATTATCCATGTCTATTTTATCTTGGAATTTGGATTTTCCTATCGAAACTTTGAATTCTATCAAATCGACACGCAATCATAGATCTGGAACCATGAGGCTAGATCTACATAGATCAGGGTCTAATTATTGGATATTATGCTAGATTTATACTCTTTTTTTTTTTAATTTTTTTTTTCAAATCGGCATATAATCCTAGAGCTTGTACATTTATTTCTGTATGGTTAAAATTTTGGCAATCCATGTAATTGTATAATTACAATTAATGTTTAATTTGTTCGTCTCTTAAAAAAATGTTTAATTTGTTCAAATTTAGTTTTATTCTTAATTAACTTGTTTAAAATTGTTTATATCCACGTCTTTGTTATAATAATTACAATTATGTTTATTTTGTTCAAATTGAGTTTTATTATTAATTAACTTGTTTCAAATTTTTGCTATGCATTTTTTTTTTTATGTGATTATACAACCGAACCTAGCACTGAGTCGGCAATATGAGGGCAAAAAGCCTATTCCGAAAAGTTCTCACTCTTTTTCAATCCTTTATTGAGTGGTAATCACTGAACACTAAATCACTAGTACTTTTTTTTTTTCTACATTTTATTATCTTTTCGAAAAGTACTTTTTTTCTCACTCTTCTCCAATCCTTCTCCCAGATGTAATTTTTCTACACCACAAGAAACTTGACCTTTTTTGACATTTTTTAAGGGATCACTAAAATTTGTCCAAACAAACACTAATGAGTCGGCAATCCAAGGGCAAAAAGCCTACTCCGAAGAGTTCTCACTCTTTTTCAATCCTTCACTGAGAGGTAATCAATGAACACTAAATCACTAGTAATTTTTTTTTCTACATTTTATTATCTTTTCGAAAAGTACCTTTTTCCTCACTCTTCTCCAATCCTTCTCCCAGAGGTAATTTTTCTTCACCACAAGAAACCTGACATTTTTTGACTTTTTTTAAGGGATCACTAAAATTTGTCTAAACAAACACTAATGAGTACCTTTGACCATAAGGGCCGTTTGCTAATGTTGTTGTAGTAATATTGTTTGTATTTTTTGAAAATACTTGTGGGTGAAAAAATGTGTAGAAATGCATGTAATGTTGTTTAAGAATTGAAAACATTTGTTTAAATACATGTACCAAACGGCCTCTAATTTGTACAAAAATTTTGGTTTTTCCTAAAAATTAGCACACTTTTTATCTAAAAACTAGATAGAAAAATTTTAGTTTACTCCATTTTAAATCCTAAATATTAGTTTTATAAACACATTGACAATATTTAGTTTTATAAACTCACTAGCAATAGATAGATTTAAATTAAAAAATTAGGCCAAAATTGGGAATTGAGCCCATTTTTCAAACAATATAATTAGTAGGCACGGTTTCAAAACTATATTTTTTACTAACATCTTGAGTCTAAGAGACTCGATTTTGGGCTTTGTCCACCTGGAAATCGAGTCTTAGAAACTCAATTTATATATCAATGCTCAAAGACTCGATTTGTTCTTTAGAACATTCAAACTAAAAAGATGAAATTTCAGCAAGTGTTGGAGTACAAAATACAAACACAGATCAGCCAGTACAAAACATCCAACCAAATCCACCCCCAACAACCACTTAAAATCCATATTAAAAAAAATTAAAAAAATTTAAAAGAAAAAAACCAAAAAAAGAGAAAGAACCCATCAGATTAGAGAAAGAAAGAATCCAAGGAGAGAGAGCTCACCTCACTTCGCCGGGTTGATACCTGGGTCGCGCGGCATGGGTCGCGTTGCCTGGGTCACTCTTCTTCTTTGAGTCGTTTCTCTTCGTCATCGGTGGTGGCCATTCCGGCATCTTTGGGAAGAACGTTCGGGCGAGGATTAAAGAAAGAATCGAAGGTCTTGATTCGCTCTTGAGGAGCGAGTCCCACCGCCAGTTATCGGAGGAAGAGGAGGAGTCATGGTGGCAACGGCAAAGGGCAGAGTCAAAAAGCCGAGAAAGGAATGGTGGAGATAAGGGTGGGAGGGGATTTTGGTGTTTGGGAAGGTAAGGTTGTGATATGTAAATTTCAGTGAGTGATTTGGGTGTCCTCATTTTTTTTTTTTTTAATTATATAAATCGAGTCTTAGAGACTCGATTTCCAGGTGGTCACCACGTGGAAAAAATGCCACATCGGACGTGATCAGACCATGGAAATCGAGTCTTTGAGACTTGATTTATAGCCTAAAATCGAGTCTTTTAGACTCAAGATGTTAGTAAAAAATATAGTTTTGAAACCATGCTTACTAATTATATTGTTTGAAAAATGGGCTCAATTCCCAATTTTGACCTAAAAAATTATATTAAACTCAAAATAAAAACCCGACGAGACTAGTTTTTATTATTATTATACTCACAAACCCCTCTATCAAGAATTCTTCTTCAGAGGAAATTAATAAATTTTGTTACTCACTTCTTTCAAATAATATATATATATATATATGTATATATATGTTGGAGCATTATAATATTAAATAATTAAAATGAATAAATATTATAACATAAATGTAAAGATGTGGGAGTGAATATGAAAGATGAGGAGTTAGTGAAAATATTTAATCCCACATTGAAAAGAAGAGAAGCTATTTTATTCTTTTTAACTGTGGTGATTAATGGGCTAAAATGTATTGTCTCAGATATTGGGTTAGATACGTGCGCAAGGGGGAGGTGAAGAGTGGAGGTTGAATTTGTCAAAATTAGAAGGTTTAATTTGTAACTTAACCTTAATAAATAATAAATAAAAATAAAAAATAAAAAAGAAGAAGAAGAAGAAGAAGAAGAAGAAGTTGAAGTTACCCAGCTGTGACGTGTCCAAGAAACTTGCAGGAGCTCACTCACCAAAATAAAAAGGACCAATACTCAATAGTCATTTACAAAAACAGACAAACTCACTCAGAGAGAGAATATTCCCGCGAGCTACTGGCGAAGATCTGCTTAACCAAGGTCTGAATCATTTTCTAAACATTGCTTTTGTTGCTATTTGTTTTTATTGATTAAACGTAGTAGTTAGGGTTTGGTTTTGGTGTGATTTAATTTGCTTGGTTCATTTTTGGGAAATTTTACCTATGAAGCACCACGTGAGGAGTGGTAGGCGACGCCGCTATCGTGACCTTTTTTTTTTCTTTGCGCGATATGCGTCAACTCAACGCCGAGTTAGGCCGATGCGCGCAGAATCAGGTCGATTTGCGCCAATTTGGTCCGTATCGGCCGTAGCCACTGATACCAGCACTGAATCGAACGATTCAGGCCGAAATTCAAAAAAAAAAAAAAAGTGCGAAACGCACTGTTAGGCCAAAAAATAAAAATAAAATAAAAGGTGCAAAACGCACCGTTTGGTCAAAAACCCTATTTCTCAGTTATCTCTATCTCAGTCCTCATCTTCAGCTCTCTAGTCTCTATGCTCCACACCACGACTCTCTGGCCTCTACTTTCCGTCTCCCCTCTCTCACACAATCTCACTCTCACACTCACACAATCTCACTCTCAAAAGTCTCAACTCTCAACTCACTCACACTCTGCTCTCCGTCTCCCCTCAGGTATCAATCTCAAGCTTTCAATCTTAGTTTTTCATAGCTTTCACATGCTCTGAATTTTACTCAATGTGTCTGTGATTTGATTTTTTTTATTTTTTTATTTTTTATTTAAGTTGTAATGTAATAATGTTGTGACTTGGGTTTGTTACAGGTAGTAGAATGAGCATTCTACTGAAGCGGCTTTTGGTGCGCCGACCACTTATTGTGCACTGTCCAGCAATGGTACCTCTACCGACAGTGCATCGGCCAATACCTGCGCACTGTCCAGTAAAGCTAGCAACTACACAACTGGTGGGATCTGGTGGCGGATATGAAGGAGGATGGTATGAGCTTTTTCTTAGTTTTTTTTTTCTCCTTACTTTAATTCCCTTACTGGTGGTGCTATATTACATGATACTATATATATTGAACATTTGATTTATTTTTTGCTTTGTTTGGAATCCTGTATGCTGTCCAAACTCAGACCTTTTGCATTTGTTTTGAGCCTTTGTAAGAAAATACTATGGTGATTCCAAATGTTAGCTTTAGTAATTGATTAATTTTATTACGTACATTTTTTGTCATGAATAATTTTACTATGTACATTAGTGTAACCAAAAACCTAATGCTTCTCTACATTTGTGTAACCAAAAGGTAATGCTATCTCTACATTAGTGATGCAGAAGATTAATTTGTTCAAAATTTATTGTTCACAAAACTTCTTTAGTACTTTGAGCAGCAAAGTTAAACTGATTGTTATAAGCATCCTTGTTATTTTTTAGTAAGTGGATGAGGGACACGAGTTTATTTGAATTTATCACCTTCATATATGATTTGAAAATGAAATGGAAATGCTTAAGTTGAGTAGATGATTGGTTTAGGCAGTATCCCTTCTACCTCCTTTTGTGATTCTTTTGAGATCCTTTAATTTTCATATAATAAGCCCTTTTATATTGTTGTCTGCTTATATTAGTCTCTCCATAAGAGGATAGAAATTGTAGTTTCTTTTTTTGATAAAATTTTCAAAATGTATTTTTGATACATAAAAATGTACTCATGATATATGAAATATTTAATAGTCAGAGAATTTTCATTTAGTTCTTCTTCCATTTAGATTTTGTATTCACTCTTAGTCATAGATGTACTTTGAAGATTTGTATCTAAATTTCAGGGTCTTCTCTAAAATATTTTCATATGTTTTATTCCTTCAAAATAGAGTATCCACGTCAATATCAGCAATTGTACCCATTGATTTGTATTTTTTTTTTCTCTATTGTTTTTAACTTCTAAGATGCTTGGTGAATAACCTGAACAGCAACCAACCTCATTTTCCTTTTGAAGGTTTGCTGTAAACCATAAGAAATTTCTACTTACTGTAAATTATCCAGTCAGAGCTAATTCTGGTGGGTAATTGTGAGAGAGTTTTCTTGAATACATGTTTTTAACTTTTCGGCATTATTACCTTTTTCTTGCTCCTTTCTCCTCTCTTTTTTTGTTAGGTGTGTCCTTGATCTCTTTGTAGGTTCTGATATTTTATTCCATATTTAAAAGCTTTAATGTGGTTTAGAAATTTTACTAAACAATTTAGGGAGGCCATTTATTGTTTTTCATTGTTACTGCCTTCACATGCTTGGGCTCCATATTGCAGTTGAAGTGCAGCTGAACTTGACGATTGATGTTCTAACAGCTTGTTCTGGGTCCGTTGTCCAATGTGGAAGTTTTACTTGTAGGAAAAACTTTTGAAGTTTTATTCAACATTTAGTATTTCATATTAAATATTTATCCAAACTTTTACTGGTAATTGGTAGAAATTTTTCTCTTCTTCTTCTTCTTCTCTGTCTTACTTTGTTTTAACCTCCTTGTAATAATCAGCTAATGTCAATTTCTTATGGGTTGTGGGTTATGAAGCATGGACACGGCTGGGAGGGTGCTGCACCGAAGTTCGACGCGGTACGCGGCGTCCTACGTGACTGCCTTTGCGTCAATGCCGCGTCTAAGCCTTTTTTTTTTTCACGAATTTGCACCGACTCAACTTCGATTCAAGCTGAACCGGGAAAATTCAGCCAAAATCAAGCCGTATAGGCCGAATTGGGTCGTATCGGCCGGCAACCGAAATGGCCGAAATGGACCGAAATGGCCGAAATCGGCCTTGAATCATGTAGGAACAGCCGAAATCGGCTTTGAATGAGGCCCAAACATCCCAAATCTGTCAATCTTTAATTTTATTTTGAATATTTGTTGCTTCCTTTGTGTTTTCTTTTTTGTTTTGTGTTTTTTGCCTTCTTCTTTCTTCGTTTTGTGAATCAAGGCATAGTAATGTGTTTTTTAAGAATATTTTAATAGTAAAAATATATAGAAAATATAAATAAAAATATTTTTAATAATTTTTTAATCTCCACACCCTGCCGCACCCGCACTCACACCCAACTTTTTCAAAAATTACTGAGTCCCGCACCCGCACCCAAATTCTAAAACACACCCATGCTTCATAGGTTGTGGGTGAAGAGTTTGTTTTGCAATGTGGTATTTGTGTCAAATTTTGGCCCCCAATCAAAATTTACTTATATTAAAAAGAAGGATATTTTTCTTTTTATTATACATAAGCTGTTAAATATTTTTGTTGCATTTTACACTACACATTTCATCCTATTAATTATTTTAGTATGTGATACTTAAGTTATTGGGTCCATTATCTAGTTATGGATGCCCACTTTTACAAAAGCAAAAGGCTGACTCCGAATTTTTAATTGTTACTTAGTGAAGGCATAATGTCTGCACCATAATGCCCACTTTTATGCCTACTTATGGTTTACTATTTTTCTGAATCCTTAGTACACTACCTATGTGCCTTGGTCTCCCCATGAGTGAGCTTGGATTTATTAAGCTTTGGGTCTATCCATTTGAAGGTACAATATAGTGTTGCATTATAATGAATTGAATGTTTGTAACCTGTTCAGAAATTCAACATTATCTGGGGTCTTTCAAAGGTACTAAAGGTGGATTGATAAAATTTTGCTGAGTCATTTAGATTTAGTAGTAGTTACAGTAATTTTAAGTGGATTGTCTCCTTTTATGCTTTCTAGCTACTTTTCATGGGGAAAAAAAAAAAAACATTTTGTATAGTACGTGCATAAAAAAGTAGAAAATACTGGGGGCAAATCATGGCAACAGAAAGTGAAAACATACATATTCTTTAACAAATTATTGGCATCGGAATGAATGTCAAGGCTTGCAAATATGATTACTCTTTTGGAGCTTCATTTTTTCATCCCCAATCTTCCAATAAGTACATTCTTTAGCTTTTTTATTCTATTTTTTTTTCTTGGGTGTGGTCTTTATATGTGGATTTCATGTCTGTGTGGCTGTTACTTGTCAACAATTTTGAGCTCTTGATATCTTCTTCATTCCATAATAGTTATACCATAAATGTTTGACGGATCTTGTGAACTTCATTGGATATAATTTGCTAGAATTTTTTTTTTTTTTTAATTTTTGAAGCTACTCTTGTATATTGGTCTTCTACCTAGATGCATTGATGATGTATATGATAATTACAATGAGTTCGTTGTGAACTTCATAGGAAGGAAACTATACGATAGACTTTTTTTTGTTGGGGGTGGCAGGGTTTGATGATAATCATTAGCTTATATACAGTTTTTTTTTTTTTTTAAAACGTTAATCTCTTTAATTTTCTTTTTTCCAACCAAATAATCATCATCATAGATTATATTATATATTATGGATTGGTAATTTGGTATTGGTTTCTTTGCAGGTATGACTATTTTAGAAAGCAATACAAAGAAAGAGAGTTTGAAATGACACTCGTTAGCGTAGTTTATGCAGTGATATTGGCATGGAGGTCTTATACAAGTTCAAAACAGCAAATGAAAATACTACTCAGGCACTTGATACTTTAAGTATATTGGTAATTACCCTATACAATTACCAATATACTTAAAGTATAGGGTATAGGGTAATCAGGCACTTGATACTTTAAGTATATTGGTAATTACCCTATACAATTACCAATATACTTAAAGTATAGGGTATAGGGTAATCAGGCACTTGATACTTTAAGTATATTGGTAATTACCCTATACAAGTCTTTAAGTATATTACAAAGTATAGGGTAATTACCAATATACTTAAAGTATAGGGACTTTAAAAATACTTGAAGTGTGTGAAAGACTAGAGGCTAGGTCATCAACTAAGCATTCTTCTTTCTTTGGACGATTTGCCTCTGCCTGTTGGTGGGACAAGACTAAAAAGGGCAAGGTTGGTGGGGGTGAGTCTAGGATGGGTGAAGATGACAGAATGTAGAGCTCTTTGTGATTTGTTTGATAAATTCTAGATTTTGTAACTTTATTTTGTTTTGATTTTAGAAAGAATCACAAAAAAAAAAAAAAAAAAAAAAAAAAAACAGAATCAGACAAAAAACAAAAATCTCAAAACCAAAACAAAGTTACAAAATCCAGAATTTATCAAAAAATCACAAAGAGCTCTACATTCCGTCACCTTCACACTTCCCAGACTCACCCCCACCAGCCTTACCCTTCTCAGTCTTGTCCCACCAAAAGGTAGAGGCAACTCGTCCAAAGAAAGAAGAATGCTTAGTTGACGACCTAGCCTCCAGTCTTTACACACTTCAAGTATTTTTAAAGTCCTTGCATCCAACTTCTAGGAGGTTTCAAGTGCCTTAGTAGTATTTTCATCTTGCTGTTTTGAACTTGTATAAGACCTCCATGCCAATATGACTGCATAAACTATGCTAACAATTGTCGTTTCAAACTCTCTTTCTTTGTATTGTTTTCTAAAATATTCATACTTGCAAAGAAACCAATACCAAATTTCCAATCCATAATATATAATATAATCTATGATGATGATTATTTGGATGGAAAAAAGAAAATTAAAGAGATTAACGTTAAAAAAAAAAAAAAAGCCTGTATATAAGCTAATGATAATTATCAAACCCTACCACCCCAACCAAAAAAAGTCTATCATATAGTTTCCTTCCTATGAAGTTCACAACGAACTCATTGTATCCATCATATACATCATTAATGCGTCTAGGCAAAGGACCAAAATACAAGAGTAGCTTCAAAAATTTTATTAAAAAAGTGATGGTATTTGTTAGGCCTATCCACAGGTCAGTCCGAGTCGGGTTTGTGCCCAACCTGGAACCGACCCAACAATTTCAGGTGGAAGGCAAGTTGACCCGCCGCCGACCGCCGGAAACCTCAGGTCGAGTTGGTTTCGATTCGGGTCTATGGTGGTCGATTTTGGGCAAAACCAACAGACAAACAAGATCCGTAGAGATTTGGCCGAATCTTGTCTAGTGGTACACTACTCCCCTGGCTTCATAGCTTATAAGGCAGTAAGTGGGGGGGTTTTCTTTCGATGTGGGACTTCTAGGACTCCATCCGAGGACGTTGCCAAGCATGCCTAGGACGTTTCCATGCATGCCTAAGATGTTGCAAAGCATGCCGACGACGGCCTAGGACGTTGCCATGCATGCCTAGGACATTTCCTTGCATGCCTAAGGTACCCACAAGGACATATCTTTTTGTGAAAAATAAGAAATCCTACTTGGTCTCTACTAATCCGACAGAGATTTGTTTGGAACTGGATATATATATATATATATATATTAATAGGGTATATCTACTGCTTAGCTCAAAAGGTAAATCAAGCTACTTGACATTGGCTTGGAAAAAGGAACCATTCAAATAACATGTTTCTTTGGCTCAAAAGCTAAACAATCCAATCCTAAAAAAATTTCTACTTGCATCGATGTTTTATGTCTTGAAAATTCAAGCTAGTTGAGCTCTGAATAAGAAACTGTTCAATAACGTTCTTCAGACAATACCAATTTAACCCACCTTCTAGGCTCATTTCCAATACTATCTTTGTAGGTATAGCAGTCAACTACAAATAATAATACATGCCATCTCAATGATGAATAATCAAATGTAAAGTAATAAATATGCTTTTGATTGGTAGCATTATGTATACAAGTTATTATTTTTATTAAATGAAGTTTTATTACTTAATGAGTAATTTTTTGGGTTTTGGGGGTATTTTGGTCATTTTTGGGTTTTAGGGGGTACTTTGGTAATTTTTAGGTTTCGAGGGTGTTTTGGTCATTTTTTGGGTTTCGGGGGTATTTTGGTACTTTTTGGGCTTCGGGGGTATTTTGGTAATTTTTTGGGTTTCAGGGGTATTTTGGTAATTTTTTGGGTTTTGGGGGGGTACTTTGGTAATTTTTTGGGTTCGAGGTATTTTGGTCATTTTTTGGGCATCGGGAGTATTTTGGTCATCTTTTGGTTTAAGGAATATTTTGGTCATTTTTAGGTTTCGGGGGTATTTTGGTAATTTTCTGGGTTTTGGGGGTATTTTGGTCATTTTTGAAAATTTTAGAGTACTTTGGTCTTTTTCACTTTAGTGGCATTTTGGTAATTTTGATAATTGGGTAATTTGGTGGGTTGGGGTTTACCCATAATAATTGAGTTGAGTTGGATTTGTGTTAAAAGAAATTAGTTAAATGGATTTTAATGAGTAAATGAGTTTTATATATCTAACTCAATTATACCCATCTCAAACCAATGGAGTGAATTCCGTACCATACCGGCCGGTACGGCCGGAATTTTTCGCACCGGAGTCCAAACCGGTACAGAAATAGCTGTGATTCGTACCGCCTTAGATACCAGGTTGTACCGGTCTGTTCCGGCCATTTCGGCCGGAAAAGATATTTCGGACCGGTATAGAACAGAGAATAAAAAGAAAAAGAAAGAAGAAGAAAAAGAAGTATAGAAAGAGAAGAATGGGTTGGCCATACAGTGCCTAATTTGTGGGTTCTGATCTGTGCTCCAAATCTTTCATTTTTCCTTCTAAAACATATTCTTATTTGGAACTTGTTCAGCCTCCGTAGCAGCTTGTCACTACAGTTTCTTCTTTCTTCTCCTTCTTCTTCGTTACTTTCCCTTTTTTGCTTCTTGATATCTCCACTAGCAATGCATGATAACTTTGTGCTTTTGAGTATTTTAAAATTTCTCATTAAACTGTGTTAGATGGTTAGGTAGGAGTTGGAGTGGTGTGGGATTAAAGCACATTTGCCTACATCTTTTGAGAAGTCACGTGTGCATCTTTTATTTTTTAATTATTATAAAAATACTATTTATGTTAATATATTGGAGTAATGTATAATGACTAATATATTAAACTTATGAACTCATCAAAAAAAAAAAAAAAATTTAAACTTATGCAAAAATATGTAAATTTTAAGTATTTATGATATATAGCGGTAACTCCGAAACGGTACACCGGTATCAACCGGTACCGAAATATTTCATTTTTTTAACTAAACCGAAACGGTCTCCGGTATGGTATTGACTCCCTTGCCTCAAACTCACTTATTTGCCACCCCTAAATTGTTGAGACACCCAACATGCGCTAGATTGAATGGGTTTATGCCTATAGTTCAAAGTTTGTGCTAAAGGCTGTTGTTTCTCCTCTCACCCATAAATATATGTCTTGCCTTCTACTTTCATGGACTAGTTCTCACGACAATTAAGATCATCATGAACCTGAGAGGTCCAATTACTTTCGCTTTGCAGAACATTTATCTGTTACTCGCCATATCCCTTTCATCAATAATCATGGTTGAGTTGAACCATTCTTGTTTTTATATTTTATACATGGTTTTGTTAATCAAAGATGATTGTGATTAAGCTATTTAAAAAATGATTCACTACATAAGCAAGATTTAAGATCGTTAGTTATGGTATCCACTAATCAGGGTGGATTTGTTGACATCGCTTATTTTTCGTAATATCAAGACAGGTACCTTTTTCTTTCCCCTTGAATGAATATTGATGATAAAAGAAATAAAATATTTGAGTTATAAAGAAGCAGACGTGGTTGATATTAACTTGGTCATTCCTAGAAAAAACACAGAGAAGAAAGAATTTATTTATGGGTGCCAAGGTTGTAAACAGAGAGTTGATGAACAAGTTGGATTTAACTTGATAAAAGTTTTTGTTAATATTTGTTTAAAACTAAGTTCAGTTTGAACCTTTTTTTAAAAAAAGAAGTTTGAACCTAATTTGTTTAGTATAAGCCGAGTTTAAGCACATTATTTTATTCATGAACAAGCTTACAAGTAAGGATAAATAAGTTGTGGGTTGTAGTTAGTTTAACAGGTAAGATTTCTTATTGTAGAATAAGAGACTTGAAGTTCGACTTTCTACATAAAAAATCAATTGATATTTTAGCCTAATGATAAAGAGCAATTATCATGACACTGACACCATAAATTTGAAATTCTATCATATATATATTAAAAAAAAAAATGTAATTAAGTCAAGCTTGGACTCTACTTAAGCTTGTTAATAAAGTTTGTGGGTTTCAGGAAAACCATCAAAATCTGCGGCTTGATTTAGCTCATTTATAGTCCTATTAATTTGTGGAGTAATTATTATTTTTACCAATTTATTAATATTGACATGTTCTTGCTGGGAAGGCTACAAGAAAACCTTATGGTAAAGTTCAGTGGAAAAAAAAGCTTTTTAGTAGAGGGAAGAAGATTCTCTTCCGTCTCAAATACTCAAATATCTCCAATCCAATGTTCAATGAATGTTGGCGCATGCAATGGTGCTATATATAAATAATTACACGTGATTTAAGTAGGATCTTCTAGAGTTGTTTGAGTAATTCCGCTATAAAATTTCAAAAGATCTATCCATCAATTTTAAAATTAATGGATTAGATTTACTGTATCATCAATATTTAAATTAACGTTAATCATCACCATTTTAGTTTCTATTTAAATGATAGATTATTTAACAAAATCCATTTCATTTATTCCAAAATGGATGGATAAGACTTTAAGAATTTCATGGTGGATTTATCCTAATAATTCTAGAAGATCTTAATCCGAAATAGTTCAATATGACCAAAATTTATTGAGGGGCTTCTTCCATTTAGAATCTTTAGGTAATTGCCAAAAGGAAAAACAATCATGTGTATTGTGTTCATGTTACATTCAGTGTATTGATATTGGATGCAAGTCAAACCTTTTTTGATTTGTGGAAGCCAAAATTATTGGGTTGTATTTCACTTGAAAGCCTTAGGCAATTGCTCAAATTGTAGACCTAGCAAACGGGTTTGACCTAGTCAAGTTCGATTCAAAAAAGGTTATGGTTAGAAACTTATTAAACTAAAACGAGCCAGATTGAAGTTTAGGTCAAATTTCTAGCTTGCAATTTGAAGCAATTCAAACGCGTGTCTCTAGTAGCACCCCAATAGTAGCAAACATGGGCAGTCTTAGGACTACTATGCTTCTTATAAGGAGGTCTAGGTGCAGTCTTAGGACTATTATGCTTCTTACAAGGAGGTCTAGGTGCAGACTTAGACTCTTGTATGAGCAATGGACAATTTGGTCTAATATGACCAACAACACCACAGTGGTGACACATGGGTACAAACTCAAATATACCTTGCGACCTGGGAGGGGGTTTAGAGATGGGTTTTATAACCTGAGATTCATCTAAAGGTTTTATGATTCCTTTTAAATGGAGGAATAAGTTAGAAGGCTTAGTTGGTATAGATTTAGAATTGGGCTCTACATCAAGCTAGGTACTAGACACTTTTCTAGCTTGGCCTTAGAATCAACTAGCTCTTCTTCCAAGCTATTGACCTTAACCTTAAGGGATTGATTCTTAGATTTGAATTTGTCTACCAACTCTTTAATATCTTTAAATTTAACTGTTAAGTCATCTTTGATATTTTCGATCTCATTTTAATTTTTTTAAGGATTGTTAAGCAATTTTCTTATATTTTTCAATTAACTTGTTAGATTCATCAAGTTTAGTCTCAAATCTTTTTGACTTTATATCATAGTAATACATTTCCTATTAATCTTATTATAGGCTTCTTTAAGGTCAGCACTTTATCCAATTTATCATGGTCACTCTTAGGGGAGTCACCGCTCTTATAAGAGGCTACAAAAGCCTACTTTTTATCTCTGGAGTCTCTCCTAGATATAGACTTATCTATGACAAGAGAGGTCAATGATCAACTTAGTGATTAATACCTAAACTAGAGTTAACCCACTCTAATACTGATTAAGAAGTTATAGTTTAGACCTCGTCAGTTGTTATTATCAAAATTTAGTCAATTTATTAAATTTAACCAGTTATGAATTATGATATTTAATGGATTTTGGTTAAAAACCACACCAACAAATCACCATAATATAAAGTGTGGAAAACATAAAGAATATAATGATTTGTTGACAATGTGAAAAACCTCTGGTTAACACCAAAGGAAAAAACACAAGGAGGTTTTACGATCAACCTCAAGACAAAATCTATTATTAGAACTAGCCGCGAACCCGCGCGTTGCGCGTGATAATTATTTTTATGGTGGTTTTATTAATTATTTTTTTTAACAATTTAAACTAATGTAATAAAGAGTAGTTTATTTCGTAATCATATTTTTATTTATTATAATAACACTCATAAATATAATATAGGAACAATCATAAATCATAAATATAAATTTTGTTATGCCAAAATGAAAACAATACAATTTTCTCAAGAATTCAAAAGGCAAGTTAACAAAAATATTCATTTTTAAATAAAATTTATTTATAACCTTTTGTGAATCATTAAAAAGAACATAAAATTTGGAAATTATTCTTTTATTTTTAAACAAACTTTTTCAAACCTTATTTGTTATGCCTACAATCCAAAATACTGAAAAACATAACTAAAAGAATTATTAAAACTTAGCAATGATTAATTGGGCCAATTAGCAAAACAATTTGCTATTGATAATCTATTAAAGTTATTTTCTTTGCAGAAATTGTAATTTTGTCCACCCAAAACATATCAGATAAACAATTATTAGCAAAATCTAAGAATTAAAACTTCTATATATGCATTGTTATAAAATAATAATAATAATAAAAATAAAATTGCAAAAGCTAAAATTTGTCACCCATCTGATTATTTTTTATTGTCTACCTTTTACTTTTCTCTAAATAAATAGCATTATAGAGTACTTCTAATACAACTATTAAGAGTACTTTGTCTACCACAAATGAATAAAAAATAAACAAAAATTAGTAAAGTCTCATAGTTTAACATCTAAATTGAGCACTATAAAAAATCATGCTATGTAATAGAATAAGTACCAAATTACAATAAATACCAAATTATCCAAATTATGCTATGTAATAGAATAATATTATATTTTATATGCTATATTTAATTCTTTATAACACAATAAGATAACATTTAACAATCAAAAAAAAGAAAAAGAAAAAAAGGAACAACAACAATTTAAAAAATTAAACTAAATCGCATTAACCCAAAATAGAGTTTTAAAGAATATAAAAATTTATCAACTTAAAGCAGAGATGCAAGAAAAATAAAAAAATCCAACAAAAAATTGAGAGAGAGAGAGAGAGAACCTTTTTATTGTGAGGTAAAACTATGCATAAAATGGAAGAGATAGTGACAAATTTATAGTAGAAGGTGTGAATAAGAAGAGACAAATATAGAGGAAGATGAAGGGAAATAAAAAGAATAATATTAATGTAGAGGGTAGTGATGAGATGAAAAGGTAAGGGAGGGAGAAAGGTTGGAAAAGTAGTGGGGAGATGAAAAGATAAGGAAGGAAGAAATGTTGAAAACGTGTAAATATTAAAAAATAAATGTTAAAAACAATTATAGGAAAATTGGAAGAAAAAAAATAATGACATAAACGCTGATGTGGCTCAACTGGAGTAAAGTAACAATAAATGCTATGATTCAATTTTTAGATATATATAGATTTTTATATGCTATATTTAATTCTTTATAATGCAATAGGATAGCATTTAACAATGAGAGAGAGAGAGAGAGAGAGAGAGAGACAACAACAACAACAACAACATCAACAATTTAAAAAACTAAACTAAGTCACATTAACCCAAAGTAGAGTTTTAAAGAATATAAAAAATTATCAACCTAAAGTAGAGATGCAAGAAAAATAAAAAAAAAAATCGAACAAAAAATTGAGAGAGAGAGAGAGCCTTTTATTATGAGGGAAAACTATGTATAAAATGGAAGAGATAGTGACAAATTTATAGTAGATGGTGTGAATAAGAAGACAAAAATAGAGGAATATGAAGGGAAAGAGGAAGAATGATATTAACATAGAGGGTAGTGGAGAGATGAAAACGTAAGAAAGAGAGAAAAGTTGGAGAACTAATGGGAAGATGAAAAAGTAAGAAAGGGAGAAAGGTTGGAAAAGTGTAAATATTAAAAAAATAAATGTTAAAATCCATTATAGGAAAATTGGAAACAAAAAAGATAATGATGTGGATGCTGATGTGACTTAACTAGAGCGTAGCAACAATAAATACTAAACTTCAGGTTTTAGATATATATAGATTGAAGTTTTTACAACTGAAAAAAAAAAAAAAAAAAAAAAAAAAAAAAAAAAAAAAAAAAAATCTTATATTAGTTGACTCTTATGACCCTTAAATATTTTAGTAAGGCTCGAAATCCAAGTCATCAGCTGACTTAATGGGTCTGATTGAGAATTAGGATTCTTGAAACCCAATTGATTGAGACTTTGTCAGGACATAGCTCGATAAATCGATTATGTGTCAAGCTTTCAGACACTTCCTTTTACTTGAGTTGATCTTGGGTCTCCCTTCTTAATCTTGAATTACAACTTTATGACACTTAATTATTTCTTCATGGTATACCAAAATTTAACAAATATTGACTAAAAAAAATATAATTTAGTCAAATACAAAATTTATGAACTGTATTTTGATACAAGGATAGTCCAATACAAATATACAAAATGTTAAGAATTAGGACACATCTTTTACAACTCAATTTAAAACAAAAATTTTAAACGCATTACACATGTCACATAAGCTAGAATTGACCATACCTACTTGTCCATCTAATTTCACAACATGCGAAGTAATCAATTGTGGGTGATAGAAAAAAAGAGGTGGGTCAAAGTAAAAGTTAGTAGACAAAAAATGTCCACTACTCACAATCGATTACTTCGACATGTTGTGAAATTGACGCTTTGTTTGTTTTGAAATAAACTATTTTCTGTAAAATGTCTTCACATTTTTAGATTTTGTTTGCATGTAAAATATTTTCAAACTTGTAAATATTTTCCTTTGATCATAAAATGCTTTGTAAAAAGTTGTAAAACATTTTACCTTTAAAAATTTGGTAAAACAATTTACAAAAATGCATAGCGGCCCTCCCCCTAATCTAGTGCTTAGGCTTGCGGTCCAATTGTTAAAGCCATTATTTGAATGGTCTTATTGTTGGATATCGCGTTGTAGTGGTTAGGTCACAGGAGCCGTTGATCTAGCCGTTAGGTTGTCGGAGCTAGTGGTTTGGTAACCAAAATCACATCCCGAAATTGTTGGTCCAATTCTGGTGATTTGGTTGCCAAAGTTGCCATTCTAGTAGCCAGAATGGCAATCTGATCATCGAACCTCCTACATTAGCAGTTCCAGTGACCTAGCTGTTGGTTTTGATGATTTGTGCTTAAAATTTTTTACATATTACACAAAACACATGAAAATATTTTCTTAAAAATATTTTATTTGTAAAACTCTTTCTCAGGGAGATAAAATTTTGGTTTTGTCCCCAAGGTCTATTAGTTAATAATTATTACACTTTATTGTAAAAAAGAACAAAATATTTTATTATTGTAGGTAGATTTAGGGTCTGTTTGAGACCCACTTATTTTACTAAAATTAAAAATTTCTTATTGAAAGTACTGTAAATAAATAAGCTGGCAAAAATAAGTGTTGCCAAACGCACACTTAGTCTTATGTTTACTTTACGAATTGAGCGGAACCAATAATAGGATATTGTAAAAATATCTTTGAGTAATACCACTATCATAAGTTCTACTACAAGTTGTTCTTGTGGCAAGTCGTTAGTGGTGGAGTTGTGGACCCATCACTTTTACTTCACCACTCATAACTTGTCACGCGAACTAGTCGTGGGCCTTATGGAATAAGTTGTTGGTCTAGAATTTTTTAATGGATTTGATTTACTTCTACTACTTTTTTAACTAGAACCTCATTTTGTTTTAATGAGAAACTATCACATCATCCACTAATTAAATAAAAGATAAAAGATTAGATTGCATAGTAAAACTCTTTTTTAATATCTTCATTTTTATTTTTATTTATTTTATAATTAATTGCTACTAGTCGACTGGGTGGCAAATGGGCGGATTGGGTCATAAATGAGTTGGGTCATAAATGGGCTAGGTGTGTATTTACCCATTTATCAATTTATGATCCGTTTATATATAAATTAATTATCCATTATCTGTTCAACCCATTTAATTAGTAACCCACCCATTTATTCCATTTAATTTCAATATATTGCCACTAATGCATTAGCTGAGACTAGGGGTGTGCGTAGGTCGGGTTGAGGGAATTTTTGACCCAACCCACCATGGTGGGTCAAAAAAAATTCAACCCAACCCAACCCATCACATAAGTCCAACCCAACCCACATGGATCGGGTTGTGTCAAGTTGAACCCATGGGTTTGACAAATTATTATTATTATTATTATTATTATTAAATTTATTAAATATATTATTATTAGTATATATTATATATTTTTTAAAATATATAATAATATTATTAGTANAAAAAAAACCCTTACTTCTAGTTGCTACCTCTAATAGTAACTAACACACATAAGCACATGTTCCTCCAATATTATTATTATTATTAAATTTATTAAATATATTATTATTAGTATATATTATATATTTTTTAAAATATATAATAATATTATTAGTATATATTATATATGTATATAAAATATATTATATATAAGCACTTATAGTATATAATATTATCATTAGTATATATTAAATTTACAGTTGATTTAAAAAAAAAATTATTAAATATATAATATATTTTAAATATATATTAAATATGAGTGGGTCGGGTTGGGTCGGGTTTGGTAGATTTGTAATTTTATGACCCACATCCAATCCGACCCGCTATAAAAAATATTTTGTGACCCAACCCAACCTACCAAATTTTAAAAACCGATCCAATCCGGCGGGTCGGGTTAGGTCGGGTCAAGTTTGGCGGATCGGTAGGTTTTCTGTACACTCCTAGCTGAGACACGTGAGCTGTGCCAACCAAATAGACATCGCAGACGCCACTCTCGGCAGTAGATTCGCACGTGAGAGCCACCACGCTTCTCGATAGTTCCTCCGGAAGAACTTTCCTCTGCTCAGAGCTATCAGCGTCGTGGCTTGTCAAAACGACGTCGTCTTCGTCGTTTCTCTCACGGCTCTTCAACATAGACGATGTTCTCGCTGAGGGAGTCGTCGACGGTAGGGTTTTCGATGTGGACGAAGTCCTCGCCTTCGGCTGCGGCGGCTGCTTCACTGGTGGGCACGTGGGGGTCAATCGCCGGAGGAGGAGAGTGGGGTTTGCGGCGGTAGGAGGCGGTGGCAGAGATGGTAATTTTGGGGATTTGTGGGGGTGAAAAGCGTGCGAGGGTGAAGAAGGTGTGGCTTTGGACAGTACGGAATCGGAGGGAGCGTGTGTTTGTCTTGGTGGTGAAAAAGCATGACTCAGCCGAGTTGAGTGAGTTGGCCAGGTGAGTCAAGTGAGTCATTAAAAAAAAAAATTTCTCTATACTGCTCTAGACTGATGTGGTGACTGGAGTGTAGGGAAGTGCAGGTGTTTAGATTTGAATTTGGATTTGGATTTGAATTTTTTGTTTTTGCTTTTTTAATATTTTGTTATTAGTTTGGATGAGTGATTTTCTGATTTTCAAGGTCATCAGCGTATGTTTGGTTGCCGAGAATGTGATCGTGTGCTATTTTTGGTTTTGTGTTTGTTACGAGTCTGTTTGGACGATGAGAAAATGTAAGAAATGTCAAAGAGTAGGTGGTAAAGTGTGTTTGATTTTAGAAAGGTTTAGTGGGTTTTTTTGGGTTTATTTAAATTTAAATTTTATATGGGTTTAATGGTTATTAATAGATTTATTTAATTAAATGGGTGTTTATCCATTTAATCTAAATATTCAAATGAGTTAGATTAAGACTTATTCAAATAAGGTTGGTAATGGATGGATTCATGAATATGAGTAAAAATTGCTACCCCTACCTGTCGAATGCGCTTACGCACGGCAGCAGTTCCATAATTGATCTTATGGTTTGAAAATTCAGAAAATAAATAAACAAATAAATAAAGCCACTCAAATTCAACACCAGTGGCTGTGGATCGATGAGTTTAAATACAGGAGGCAGAGAGAAGAAACACATCCATTCATTCTGCAGCTAAAACTAATAGTAGTTGTTGAAGAAAGATGGCCTCCGCAGGAATTGGCAGGATAAAGCTGGGTTCACAGGGACTGGAAGTATCAGCGCAAGGTTTAGGATGCATGGGCATGTCCGGTTTGTATGGCCCTCCAAAGCCCGAACAAGACATGATCTGTCTCATTCATCATGCCATCCACACTGGTGTCACCTTCCTCGATACTTCTGATATGTATGGCCCCTTCCTCAATGAAATCCTCCTTGGAAAGGTACTTTGCTTATTAATACATTTTTTTTCTCTCTCTCTCTCTCACTTTCTTTTCTTTACTGTTACCATCGCTTTCTTACAGGCTTTGAAGGGAGGGCTAAGAGAGAAGGTAGAATTGGCAACAAAGTTCGGTGTTACGGTTGTGGATGGGAAGAGAGAGATCCGTGGTGATCCAGCTTATGTGAGAGAGGCTTGTGAGGCCAGCTTGAAGCGCCTTGATGTTGACTGTATTGATCTCTATTACCAGCATCGCATAGACACCCGTGTTCCCATTGAAGTCACGGTTAGTTTAAGTCTAACTCTGTTGATTTGTAAAATTGGTTTAATTGGACTTTGTTATACAAGAATTAGTGGAAACAGAGAATCTGCATTTGATTCAGGATTAACCTCACAATGTTAGGAGTAGAGAAATCCATTCTTGTCATGCATTTATATGATATCTAGCTTATTGTCTTGTATATCATTTAATTTCTTGATACTTCTGTTCTGAATCTGTTTTGAGTCCTATCCAATGTTAATCTTTCGATTTATTTTCTTTTGATAAATAAAAATTCTCTTTTACTGTATATTTGGAATGGATGATATGGGAGGAGAGAAGAGGGGAAAATGGCCAGAATATTCTATGAGGGGAGGAGAAAAGTAGCCGGAATGTTTTTCCCCTCTCCTCTACTCTCCCACCATCCAAACGTAGGGTTAGAGTCATATCATATATCCTTGAAATACCATATTAAGATCATTTGACTGAAGATCCAAATTGTGAGGAATCTCTTTCAGAAAAAAGAAAAAAAGAAAAATCATTTTCACTCTCGTCTTGGAATACTACTCCCCCATGCATATTACTCTAAGCCTTTTACTTGCTACCTTCTAAACAGGAAATGCTACATGGATTTCCTTCACCACTCTGTACTTGTGGTGGTGGAAACATTTAAAATTATCTTCTTGCCTCTTTGATTACTTCATTTTCTCACTTGACTCTATGACTAGTTCATTTTGTAAGAGCTGAAAACTTACGTTACTCTTCCATGATGGTTTTACAGCAATGAATGAATATCTTGGTATGACTTTGTTGTCATAAGGGATATAACATCAATTACTTTGTGGGCCAAAAGCAAACCAATTAAGGCTCACCTCATTTGTTTTACTTCAATCAATTCATCAAAATGAGGCAACCAAAGTTTCAAACATTTTTTTTTTTTTTTAAGAAACAACAAAAATTAATGAGGGTTCCTCTTTCTCTCTCTGATTATGTAATGAGGAATGAGGCTACAACAAATCATTTTCACCCTGTTCATATTTATATTTCCACATCCAAAATGTTTTGGACTGCATCCTAGGCAAATTCCAGATTAATCAATTTTCAGAATATATTTTTGAAATTTAGGATGTGCATGGGACATGTCTGATTTCATTTCTAATATATACTGGATTTAGGATTTCCAAAATATATTCTTGAAATTTAGGATAGTCTATGAATTCTATGCAAAGTGAAGCCATCATCTAAGTAATTACCATCATTCAGTTCTTTTATGATTATTTATGAAATATGTGAAAAATGGAACTACCATTTGTTAAAGATCATGTAATCATGAGACTATATTGTCCTGCTTTTCTTGATAAGTTAAACTGTAATGCTTGTCAAATAATGACTGGCGAGCCTTGTAATTCACCATTCTTGCATTCTAAATTAGTCTAATTACATAGAAAAAAGCTGTTGTTTGTAGAATGGTTATGTTACAGCTATCTTTTTTTATGCTAGCTTAGCGGTTATGTTCGTTGCCACTATTGTGCCTTAATTAGTGTCCCATCATGCATCTTTGAAGAAGCTTGCTGTTGAGCTTCCCCTAATTCTTCTCTTCTATATATTATAAGATTGGGGAACTCAAGAAACTTGTTGAAGAGGGTAAAATCAAGTACATAGGTCTTTCTGAGGCCTCTGCCTCAACAATTAGAAGAGCACATGCGGTTCATCCCATAACTGCTGTGCAGCTAGAGTGGTCTTTGTGGTCTAGGGATGTGGAGGAAGAAATAATTCCTACTTGCAGGTGAGGTGTCAATTACAATTGCATATTAAGGTATTGAATAATTAAGATTCAAAATTTAATTTTGACCTCATTGTGCAGGGAACTGGGCATTGGGATTGTTGCATACAGTCCTCTGGGACGAGGATACTTTACTTCAGGGCCTAAGGTTGTTGAAAATCTGTCGGACAACGATGTTCGTAAGGTTTGTGAATCTGCCACACAACTGTTGAGCTTCAAATTCAATTACTCATACAATAAGAATGACACCTTTATAGCATCATCAGTGTATATATATGAATATCCCAAGATTTTATTTCCTTGCAAGAAACCATTGGCTTAGATAATTATTCAGTTTGCTTTCCTGTTTCTCTTAACCATACAGTAGTCGACATTCTATCTAAAACTTGACTTATGCCCAAAATTTTCTTCTGTGGTAATAATATCCAAATAGAAATAGTCCTAATTTTTCTTAACAAATGATTTTCTATGCCTAAATATTGGCTGAAATCTTTGTAGTGCAAATATCTCGTGTTCATTATGTATTTGCATAGCCCTAGCTCACCTCAATTTCTCATGTTGCCCATCAGAATATTTGGTTCCTTTCTTCGATGGTTTTCCCCTCCTCCTAACTCATTACACCTGAAATAAAAAGTTATTGCCAGGAGTTGAATATTTTCCTATCAACTCCTTTTGGTTTTACAGAAAGCTTGTTTTCATGAAATTGATATAGATTAATTGATTCCTGTTATTTTGTTGATCATAAGAGATGTAATTAAGTATTTTCTCTAACCTACATAAGTTGTCTATGGTCATTCATGAAAGTTTGGAGGCTGGACTCTGCTGGTTTGATCACATCAGTCGTTTTAATATATATTTGCACATACTTCAATGGCACATCATACTAATGACCTGAATAAAGTAAGCATAGCCTGCCTCAATTGACAGGCATATGGTAGCATGGATGCCTGGATGAGGCTATAGCCATAGATATTGTTTGAGGTGTATGTTCATCGTTGCTTTTATGCACAACACTACTTCCTTCAAATTATCTGCAGTGACAACAGTCTTGATAAATATGTAGTGTTATAGAGATTTTCATTTATTATGCAGTGAACTCAGAATTTAAATGATATATGTATTCAATGCTTGCAGATTTTACCCAGGTTCCAACCTGAAAATCTGGAGCATAACAAGACCATATTTGAGCGTATTAATGAAATGGCAACGAGGAAGGGATGCACCACATCACAGCTAGCATTGGCCTGGGTTCATCACCAAGGGAAGGACGTGTGTCCCATACCTGGAACCACCAAGATTCAAAACTTCAACCAGAACATTGGAGCACTGTCTGTCAGACTAACACCAGAAGAAATTGCTGAAATTGAATCATTTGCTTCTGAGAATGACGTTAAGGGTGATAGATATGCAGAAGGCGCTTCAACTTGGAAGATTTCTGAAACTCCACCACTTTCTTCATGGAAAGCTTTGTAAGCACTGCACAAGCCTTTCATTCTGTCTCAGTACCACTTACTTGGAAACCTCATGGATTTTTTCAATATCATCGATGAAGTGTGTTGAGTATTTGACTGCTCAGAAAATAAGTATCTCCTTCCTAAACTATAGAGGCCTTTATAGTGTACACCTAAACTTTGAAATTTTGTTATCATCACCCTAATTCAGTGCTCAGGAGTCAATTGTGGAATTTTTATTGTTTAGGCTGGGTAGATTCCCACTAAACTCTTAATTTGGACCTCAATTCAGTTCTTGGAATGGATATTATAAATTAATCTCAAATTATGGCGTGGAATGCAAATTTGGAAGTGGGCATACTGTAAATGATTCATAATTTTGAATTAATAGTTATAATTAACCCATTTATTATGTTCGATTTCATGAAATTAGTAGATAAATATTTGGTTCATGCTTCACTATTTAGATCTTGTATGGAAAATTTTGTTGCTGTAGTCTTGTAGAGAATGTTTGCAAAAGTAAGCTTAAAGTTTGACATGAATTAAAAGAATGCACTTACCCTCTGTTTGTTTTGCTGTAAAATGATTTCACAAATATTTTTAGGTATTTTGCATTACATGTAAATTTTTTTAAACACCAACTACCAAAACCGGTGGTTCAGCTATCAGAATCATAGGTTCGATGATCGGACATTCAGTATCGGCACTCCAATCATGGATCAGCGGCTATGGTAGCCTAGCCCAGTGGACTGGCAACCAAACCACCAGATTGAGGGGGGAGGGGCTGTGTATTAATTTAAAATGTTTTACTAAGTTTTTATGGTAAAATTTTTACAACAGTATTTTTAAAGTTTAAAAAAATTTACAATGAAACAAATATGATAAAATGTTGAAAATATTTTTCTATAAAAATTTTACCGCAAAATAAACCGAGGATGGTTATTTACTATTAGCCTTAGGCACGAACGAGTTATGCACATGGTTAACAACTAGTGTATTTATTTTTAATTCCAGTTGGTAATAATTTTTTATTTATTTAAAATAAGTAACTATGTAATAATTATAGAGTTGAAAATTTGACTAGTTATAAATATGTATAAAATTAAGGTATACTTGATATATTTTTCAATTTAACTATTTTACCCCCCCTTTTTTTTTTTTTAAATTCCAAACTGTCATGGTCTTTAAACCGTTTGCTAAAATACTTTTGCATGCTTAATTTTTTATTATTATTTTTGACCATCAATTTTAACTAAACTATATATAAGGGTAGGTATGACAATAGTAAAAAGTGGAAACCAAATACTCCTACGCCAATTATAAATTTATATGTGTATATATATATATATATATATATTAATAAGTAAACCTGAGAGAAAATCTAATTAAATTATAAATTGAATTTCAATTGTTGTCTAATTTTGTGCCATGTATCCCATTAAGGTTTTTATTTATTTATTTATTTTTTTAATGTGAGTTAATGAGGTGCAAAAGATGAAGGGTCTAATCTAAATAAATCATCAAAAACTCAATTTAAAAAAAAAATGGTTAACTCGTGTATATCCAAAAGAAATAATTAAAAAAATAAAATAGAGAAATAGAGTATAATTTGAATCAATATATGTATGTAATTGTAATTTTTTTTTAATTGTACCGTGCATATGCATGGATTATACACTAGAATATATTAATAGCCAAAACTAAGAAAAAATCTAATTAAATTCTAAATTGGAGTCTAATATTGTGTCGCGTGTCTTATTTAATTTTTAAATTTGTGTGTCAAATGAATTATTAGGTGCAAAAATCAAAGCGTCTAAATTCAATTAGATTCTAAATTGAATTTTAATTGGAGTTCAATTTTGCTTAATCAAATATATATATATATATATATATATATATGCAATTGTGATTATTTTTTAAATTGGAGTTCAATTTTGCTTAATCAAATATATATATATATATATATATATATATGCAATTGTGATTATTTTTTAATGTACCTGTGCATATGCACAAGATTACACATTAGTATAAATAATAGATTATTCCTACATTATTCTATTATATCAATACGCGGCACTGTTGACTCATGTAATTGGTAACCATTAGGAAAAAATTACAGATTACACCCCTAAATTTTGAGAGTGTTTAAATTTTACACTCTGAATTTTTAGAATTTGCAATTTACCCTAAACATTATACACAATGTTTTTATTAAAATAATACAAGCGTGAGCCCTTTTAATGGAAAAAAAATAGTATTTAATAAGGATTTAGTTCCGGTCAATGCCATTAGTACTGTTAGTGTGTATTTTGAATTAAGGACCCTATGCGGCAATCAGCTGCATCTAGGAATGTAATACACCTCCAAAAAAGAAAATCAAAGGCTTAAATTTTGACTTTCATACCAAAAATATGTGTCCTAGTATCTTCCCTTATCTAACCCTAACTATCCTAAAAAATAATACATCCATAGTTCTAATTGGCAGGCAGAAATCTTAGAGGCTCTTCTCTCTCATTGGAGGATAGTTGCAAGAAAGTCACTAGAAAACAGCCAATTTTCATCAAAATAATTTATTTGGCAACCAAAAAAATAGAAATCAAGCATTTTTAGACCAAACCAATAACTCAAAACAGTTGGTCTACAGTAACGTATGCGGTTAGAAAGGAAAGCCTTGCATTATATTTGATCTTACAATAGGGTCAAACCAGCCAAGATGATACTCCCAGAATTAATCATGACAACATGAACATAGCGCAATGCCCATTAGGCTTTCCTACCACATAACCCCCCATGTGAAAGTCTAAAAATGAACATTTTAACAACTAAAGGTCCAAATTTGGCTATATTCATAAGACTTTCTTAAAATCGAATTAATCGTAAACAGTCATGACACCAATTTAGTGATGCAAATACTCACCCTCTAAAAATAAATTCAGAACCAAATCTTCTATACTTCAACCAAATGAACCTTTGTATGACCTAAAACCCATATTAAGAAAATCAAATAAAAAGAGAGAGAGATTGAGGAACAAATCTTTAAAACTTTAATCAACCGATCCTAGTTGTTTACTTTCCGAGGATGAGAATGTGAAGGGAAAGTAGGCTCGAATCATGACCATGAAGAGGAGATGGTGTTGGGTTGTTTGAATAACAAAAGCAAGATTAAAATTTGAAAAATCAACTCAAAGATACATAATTCACAAAGATTTGGAGAGAGCGAACCCATGAAAAGAAAACCCAACATTATAGTATAGAGAATGTTATCCCCTAAAAATCAATACCCAAATAGTAATGTTAACCTTCAAAGATCTTTCAATACCTAACACATTCTTGAAAAAGGCATCAACCATAGATTCATAGGGATAATGACACAAATATTCAAAAATATTGTAAGAGAACCAAAAAAAAAAAAAATCCATGCAAGAGAAATGGAAACAAGAATTGCCTAGATTGTGAGGAATTCTGGAGGCTTTTGATGTTTACTTTGAAACTGTAAAGCAACAACAACAGAGTAAAGAGACTAAGAATCAATACCTATATAGCAATGAAACTTTAAATTACGAAAAAAAAAAAAGGGAAGAATAAAAAAAGATTTAAGCCCCAAATAAGTTACAAAATTTCAAACTTTTCCCTTCTATATAAATATATACATTTCTCAGCTACCGAATCACAACATATCCACAAACACAAAACAGATCGAACCGAATCAAACCAAAAAATATAAAACTAAACAAAATTAACATAAGCAAGAAATTATATATACTGCTCTTATACAAAACAACTCACATATTTTGTTGCACGTACAATTAATAATAACAAAAAAACTTATTTGAACATTTATAGAAAAACTTCATAGACACTCGTTAATGTACCTTGAATTTTCAAATCACAGGCAAGAGTAGTTGGTCTTAACAGTTTTGCCTTCTTCATTAACTTTTTCCTTCATCTTCAATCTAAAAATAAGAAGATTCATAATTTCCAAATACTCATATTTTTACAAAATCAATAAAATTCTGAACTGTAAAGGGCAGTCAAATTATAATTTTTTAAGAGAGGGTTCAGTAAAAAATTGAGAAGAAGGTGCTTAGCTCAAAAATCAAAATGAATGTAATAAGCAAAGCCCAAAATCCATCAGCAGTCCACAATTTAAAGTTTAGCTCTTTTAACTTTTATTTTAACTCACAAACGCACTTAGGAGCAACAAAGTAATTTTGGGTCTATAAAGAGAGAGGCTGCCATTTAAGCCTTTCCAGCGTTGTTTTGCCAAATACAAGCAGCTCAATTGTCCTTATTTATATATATATATATATATATATATTAGTATTATGCCCATGCGATGCACGGTTTGATAAAAAAATTATATATAAATTTTAATATATATATATATATATATTGATAATATAATCAAATTTAATAACAAATAGAATAGTAAAAATATTTTTTAAAATTAAGTTACATGGAAAATGTATATTATGTAAGTTTTTTTTTTTTTGAAAAAAAAAGATATTATAAAGTATTTTTAAAAATTATGGCAAGTTTTAAATTTCTTAAAGCTCTTAGTAGTAAAATTGTAATTTAATTATGTGTGTGCCGGGGGAGGGGAGGACTTAAAAATCTTTCCATTATACTTACTAAAAATCTTGTATATATGATCAAAAACAAATTCCATAAATTACAAAAATGTAAGTATTTAGATTGTAATGTAAATATTTACTTATAAATTACCAGTCATAGCCATTTTAATGTTTCCATAAGTGAGGAAATAATCTGCATAATCAATTAAGAACATCAAATCAAAAAATAATATCAATAATCAAGATGAATTGCATTATCTAAAATTAAAAAAAAAAATCATATAATTTAAGCAATAATTGAACTACGTTAATAGAAAAATAGATACTCATAAAAAAAAAATGAAGATAGTTCTTCTCACATAAATCTCCTAATTTCATATGGTGGATGAGTTTCATCCCAAATAGATTAAGTGATAAAATTTTGACTAAAAAAAAAACTCCATAAATTATATATATATATATATATAAATATCTAAACCTTCTAGGGTACCACAATCAAAATAATCTAAAAAATAGATAAATAAAAGTGCATAAAGAGAAACAAAAATTGTATTGCAATGTAAATGTAAAAGTTTACATATAAATTACTTGTCTAGTCATTTTGATATTTCCAAAACTGAGAAAATAATCTACACAATCAATTAAGAACATCAAATAAAAAAATACATCAATAATTGAGATGAATTGCATTATGTAAAATATTTTAAAAAAATCATAGAATTTAAGTAATAATTGAACTATGTTAATAGAAAAATAGAAATGCAAAATAATAATAATAATAATAATAATAATAATAATAATAATAATAAAAAGAAGATAACTATTCTCACCAAAAAAGCCAAATCCTTCATTCTAAAGTTCTTCACTTAATTTTGGTTTTTTATTGATTGATTTTAGCATTCTTAAATAGTAGAGTAGAGTAGAGTAGACTTAGAGAGTTTTAGTTCAACTCACATTGCTGTTTTTTTTTTTTTTTTTTTTTAATCCAAAAAAAAATTGGTAGATAATAGGTGTAGTAATATAACTTAAATGAAAAAAAAAAAAAAAAGAATAGATGAAGATGAAGATTTTGGATTGTGATCAAATTAAGAAGAAATAGACGAAGAAAAGAATTTGGATTGTAATTAAATTAATTTTTTTATCAACTTAGAAATTATAGGAGAAGAAGATAAGAAAAAAAATATATCTATTTTTTTTTTATGTGTAGTAATTTGGTATTTGTTTATTGATTGATTTTAGCATTCTTAAATAGTTTTAGTTCAACTCAATTTCTCTTGGATTTAAACTTAATTTGTGGAGGTGTGAAAAATAATCACCTTAACTCAATCATATATTAAGTTGCTTTTTTTTTTTTTTTTTTTTAATCCAGAAGAAGATAAGAAAAAAAAATCTATAGAATATTGCTGCAATTTAAGATGTATTAGACCTCTTTAATTGCAAGTTGAAACCTTATACATTGTTTTTCTAGGAAACAAACATCTCAAAACCCAATCCGTAGAAGCAAGTGTTTGGATTACACTACATTGCAACCTTTGACCAAAAGTCTAAAGTTAATCTAATTTTATTTCAATTCAAATACATAATCCTTAAAGGAAACTGCAAGGAGACATATTAAGAACATCAAATGTAATTCAACTGTAATCTAATTAAGATTTGTATCACGTGAAGTAACTTTATCTTCAACATATTTAATTATATTTTTCCCAATTCTAAAATCTCTCATAACTCCACGTTAACCAAAAAAAAAAAAAAGGATAAAAATTACATGAATTATAAAAGAAGTAGTTGATATGAAAACACAACTGCTACTTTATTCCCAAAAAAAAAAAAAGTTGATAAGAACTAAATTTAAGATATATTTTATCAACTTAGAAATTATAGGAGAAGAAAAATTTTATATATTTTTAAAATCTAAAAATCTAAAATTTTTTGCAATATGGTGAAACCACTTAACGCAACCACAGTGTCTAAACTTAGCTTTTATTATATAGTATATAATATGATATATATATATATATATGGAGTTTAAATCCTAAAACATATTCCACTATGCGTGCCACTAATTAAAAATAATAGCTAGAGCCTTAAAGATGAATTGACATCACCCTATACAAAAAGTGCTTGAAAGTTTGTAGGGAAAAGGTTTTGAGTCGAGAGATTATCCAAACGAATCAATGCATCCTCATATATATATATATACACACACACACACACACACATAGAGTTTAAATCCTAAAATATATTCCACTGTGCATGTCACTAATTAAAAGGGAATAACTGGGAGCCTTAAAATTGAATCGACACCACCCTATACAAAGTTCACAAGTGTATGCAGAGAAAAGGTTTTGAGTCGAGAGATTATCCAAACGAATTAATGCGCCCTCACAGACCCAATCTCTCGAAGCTTATTACCACAATAACAGTACCACTACAGCACTAGTCTATGTCTATCAGTACTTGTACTAGTGCCATGCCATCCCACGAGAAATTATTAGCTCCTCCGGGAGGACAGTTGAGCTGGTCCTCCCAAGTAATCACAACCAATAATAAAAGGCCATCTGTTAAAATAATGCTAACTCAGCTTCCTAACTGGCAAAGCAAAAAAAGCCAAACTATTTTTAAACCCAAATTATATTGTTTGAAGTTTGAACACCCAAATTCATTTTATTTTTACCGCTCCATCCTTGGGATTTTTAAGAAAATAACCACTAATCCCAAACAATATCATTAGTTAGACAAACTTTCAAACAAATTTTATTTTTAACAATTCGAGTCCTTTGAAGTCGATTTTCCTGTGCATTCTCTGTTTCACCAGGAGCTGAGGCGGAGGAGTAGGTTACAGTACGCACAGAAATCGACTCCAGAGGAGACGACTCGTATGCACAGAAATCGTCCTCTGGAGTCGATTTGTGTACATACAAGTCATTTCTTCTGGAGTCGATTTCTGTGCCCCTTTTAGATGTCTCATCCCAGTCTCTTCCATGGCAGAGGGGTGGCAGGGAGTCACGTGCACAGCTGGAAATCGTCTCCTCTGGACTCGATTTCTAAGAATTGTCACATCCCTTCCACGTGTTGCCATCATGGGTCCCAACTGGGGACCTTTTTCCTTCTTACCTGGTCACACCTTTAGCTCCTTTTTGAACATATCAACTCTTCATAAAACTCCTCTTCATAAACAAACAACACTCCTCTTCATCAACTCTTCTTCCTGCTCTCTCTCACTTGCACTCACACAACACTCATCATCTCAGGTAATGTGATTATTTTGCTAGTTTTTTTTTTTTGAAGAAATTTTTTTAAACATATTAGGAAAGTTTTGTTTTTGTTATTTGTTAGTGTAAATATTGTGATTAAATTGTTAATATATTGTAATTTTTTTTTTGTTACTTGCTAGTTTTTTTTTGACACATTATATACACACATTTATAAGATCATGAATACTAAAAGATCATGAATACATTATATACTTTAAGATCATGAATACATTATATACACACATACACTAACAAAAACACATTATATACTTTTAAGATCATGAATACATTACATACACACATTATATACACACATTTACACTAACAAAAACACATTATATACTTTAAGATCATGAATACATGATATACACACATTATATTATGATTATGGGAATATTTAGAACTAAATATTGTGATATTACAACATATTGGGAATTTGTTTTTATTAGTGTAAATATTGTGATTAAATTATTTGCTAAGTTTTTTTTTTTTTTTTTAAATTAATATTGTGATTATTGGGAATATTTAGTACAAAATATTGTGATTAATTATGTTATTACGACATATGGGAATATTTATTTTGGTTGTTAGTATAAATATTGTGATAATATGCTAAGTTTTTTTAAAAAATTACTATTGTGATGTATTGGGAATATTTAGTACTAAATATTGTGATCAATTGTTAGGTATATTTAGTATTTTTAGGTCTTTATCATGGATATGAAATGGATTATGAGTTGATACCTAAGATAGTATTTGTAACAAAGATTTCAATAGATAACTGGTTGGTATATAATATTTTTGTTCATCATAACTTATTTGAATGGGTTTTGAAAGTCATGCCCCTAGAATGATTTGAAATTTTTAAAGAATATGAATTTGGTAATGACTATTTTTGTAAGATTACTAAAGGTGAGTATATGCAAATTTGGTTGAGGTTAGTGTTGTTGGCATTTCATACGCAAAGTTTTGTGATTAATGTTGATTGAGCGTTATGAATTTGTAACTAACACAATTGCACTTGATGATCTATAGGTTGACAATGATCCTTATAAATATATACTACGGTGGACCCCTTACCAATACCAACCCTTATGACGGATCCTCATTTCAAGGTCCGGGTATGCAGTGCTACTATATGATGATACGCCTAAACTAAAGACCCTGAATGAGCTGAAAGTAAAAATTATGGAAGAGTTGCAAGTGAACCCTGCTTTGCATGACAAACATATTACTTTCCGTTCTCCATATGAAGTCCTCAATCAATGCATTAATTACAGAAATATGGAGATAACAGAGGACAAACATGTGAAATTCATGTTTAGTAAGATGCAGAAATGGGAACAAACAGCAATTTTGAGTTGTACGTCACTTTGAAGCCGCGTGCGGAAGTCGGCGTAGAGGAAGAAATTGTACAAACAACTACATCTCTACAATTGCAGTCCTAGATGATCAATGCACCACATTGAGAGGCTATACACCCCCTTTTCAAGGACACTAGCAACAATTGAGAGCGAACTTGGAAATAGATATGAAGATCAATTTTATACACATCGAGGTGAATCCTCTACAGTTCCAGTAGTTGAAGATGAAGATGAAGACTGTTTTGGGGAAGATCCTAACGATAGAGATGAGTACAAAGAGAGGATTGATAATGGTGACTTTGACAGGGGTGTTGATGATCATGAAATTTCTCCAATTCCTGATGTTGATGATATGGCTGAATGTGATGAAGATGATGCGGACGCTAATGTCAGAGTTCAGCATGTTACAAATACGACCCCTGTTTATGAACCTCTTGCCTCATCATTTTATAAAAATACTTGGAAAAATATGGTTGATCCTGAAGTTGTTCAGCATGCATTTGGTTCTTCTTGGAATGCGGACATGAATTTTGCGAAAGGGTTGATTTTTGAGAATAAAGAAGCGGTGAAACGTGCATTAACAATTTACGCCGCAAAGCATAACAGAAACATTATCACTAGTTGGTCACCCAAAAGTAGACTATCTATGAAATGCGTCGATGAGTCATGCATATGGTACGTTGGGGTAGTCGAGAAGCCTGAACATAGTCTATGGATGGTCACATCTTATAGGGGTCCTCACAGTTGTACACCCCTTGCCATGGCCCTTGATGGCAGAATGATGAACTGTAATTTTCTTGCAGCAGAATTTGTTCCATTGTTGCAAGAAAAACACACGACAACAATTTATCACCTCAGAGATTTCATTAAAGGGAAGTATTATGGGCATAAGCTTTCTTACTATAAGATATGGGATGCGAAACAATGAGCTATTGCAAAGATATTTGGGGATTGGGAAGAGTCTTACCAAAGGTTGAGAAAGTTATTGTTGGCATACTTGGATCAAGAACCTGGCACCCGGTTCTGGTATCACACCATACCTAGGGACGAGTTCGGTGATACAATATTGCGCTATGTATTTTGGGCTTTCGCTCCATGCATTGAAGGATTTAGACATTGTAAGTCAGTGATCGGTATTGATGGGACCCATTTGTATGGTAAATATCGAGGGGTGTTGTTGATTGCAATGGCCACCGATGCCAACAACAAGGTTTTGCCTCTCGCCTTTGCCGTTGTGGACAAAGAGTCAGGGCCTAGTTGGGGGTGGTTTTTAGAATGCCTCAGGAATGCACTGGGGGATGTGATAGCAGATAAGGACATATGCATAATTTCTGACCGACATAAGGGTATTCAAAATGCAATTGCAAACTGGCCTAGAGACGATGATGGACGAGTACGAGTAGTTCACAGATATTGCCTTCGACATGTTGCTAACAACTTCAACACGCATTTTCAGGATGCCACTTTAAAGTCATTGGCCTTGCAAGCGGGGTATGCTACTCAGGAAGCTAAATTTGAGTTGTACATGCAACCTATCAAGGAAGCCGAGATCGAGGCCCTTAGGAAGAAACGGAGAACCGAGCGGCAGGAAAGTGAGCTCGACTCCTCCATCATGCCATACACATATCTAATGAAAGAGGATTTACAAATGTGGACCCAGCTATATGATGGTGGATACCGTTATGGGGCTATGACAACGAATGTCTCGGAGTGCTTCAATGGAGTACTCAAAGGTGCCCATGGCCAACCCATTGCTGCAATGGTTGAATTCATACACAGCAAACTTGTTGCGTATTTCCATGATCGACACAAAGGAATTACTCATGATCTCTCAAATGCCAAGGTATGGAGTAAATATGCCTTAGAAATCTATGGAAAAAACCTGCAAAAATCTATTTCACACCAAATAGCAGTGTATAATAATCAGAATGGTATATATCAAGTAATTACGGCATACAACATCAATAGCTCTGGAGGGGGACACCATAGTCATGAAGTAAACATAATAGCCAGAACATGTCGTTGTGGAAAGTGGCAAAATCGAAAGATCCTTTGTTCTCATGCAACTAAAGCTCTTCAGCACTTGGGGCAAGATGCGACTACATATATTGACCCATGTTATAGTTTGGAGAATGTTATTCGCACCTACTCACATCCATTTGTGGTGCCAATGTCAGATACATTGTGGAGGGATGTGGACGGTCCAAAGTGGGTGCCTGACCCAAACCTGTTGCGGGGCAAAGGTCGACCTGTGGCATCTAGGATATGGAATGAGATGGATGGGGTTCGGCAAGAACTAGGAACCTGGAGGCCAGATTCTGACTTGAGGGAGATTCAACAAAAGCAGAGCTGTGGACTGTGTCATCAACATGGGCATAACCGTAGAAGATGTCCGCTTTCCTGTGGGGCTTCGACAAGCGGTAATGATCCAAACTAGGTAAGTGATGCTTTCATATAAAATGCCATTATGGACATCAATTAAATGTTGTTGCCTTGATTTCAGCATATTTAAATTAGAAAATGGCTAGATATTAAAACCAATCTTGCATGTATAAAACCAATGATTTTAGGGCTACTAGTAGAATTTCTAAAATTTCTTTCATATCTAATCCACTTCAACCTATTCCACCCACCACCAAAAGAAAGAACCCAAAATAAAAATTACAAAAAAATTCAATTCTTCATTGTACTTTCAAACAACAAATTAGTATCTTCCATGATCCATGTCAAATTTGTTGTATAGAATTGCATGAATTGCCAAAAGTGCCATAAATTTATATTGTTCAGAGCAGAAGGCATTGCAATGTAGTACATTGATTGCTGAGCATATTTATACCACAAAAATTAGGAAATAGGTATCAACAAAATGGATAAGAACGGATAAGGTTAACTAGAGATGGGTTTGTGCCATGGTTATGCTTGGCGTGTTCTGGTAGGGAATGATCCTCATGAAGCTGATCTTTAGAGCAAGTGTTAAAGAATTCGCTAGCAGCAGATCCCTCATTTAATAGGTGAAAAAGTATAAATTTCTATTTCTCCACTCAGTAATAAAAAGGAGCATAAAGGCACCCCTAAAAGAAAAAAAGAACCACATAGGTGAATTAGAGAGGGGTAAGAAGGGTAGGATGGGGGGAAAGAGTTCCTTTTGCATTGTCAATAGATCTTTCCAAGGATGTGAAAACCCTTTCCATAAATCCTAGCAAGGTTAAACATAAAAATGCCAACACCATAAAAACAACAAATATATGAACAAAAAAGGTCAATTAAGTGTGAGAGACATGATGGCCTCTAAAAGCTGAGAATTCATCCTAAATTTAGCTAAATGAATCCATGTAGGCTCAAAAGGGCTCTCTTCGAAATTGAAAGCTCCATTTTGGTCCACCCGAAGTGAGTGAGTATAATTTAGTATAACCATCTCAATCATAGACATTAAAAACAACAGTGAGAAAGTACAAACTAATAATAAGAATATGGGAGAAATTCCAACATCCATACCAGTTCCAAGACAATATTTGCATCTTTTATGCTCCTGTTGTTTTACATTGTTTATTTCAACCACCATCAATGCTGAGATCACTTTAACTGCTCCTCTAGAGAATGATGCTACAATGGGATCAACCTGACTGCAGTTTATGACAGGAAAGGTGGTAAATAAATAAAACTACAAACAGCAATGTATTGGCATCATTTCAAATATTAATATCAAGGTAGATAACAGATAACATGCATCTCATTTGACCTAAAGTCTGAAACTACTTACTAGATCCTTGAAAATTATAATTGTCTTAGTTTCAAATCTCAATCCATCCTTGCAAGATTATTGAAATGCCCTTTTCTAAAGTTTGAAGCTTTTTGCTTGGAGAACAAAATTAACAGCAATAATATGTGCAAATAAATCAACAAGCAATACATTTTTATTTCCAAGCCTAGTCTACGATCTTACTCATTAAAAAAAAAAAAAAAGGTTTTGATCTACTACCTAAGAATGAATTATAAGTATCATACTTCCAAGCGTCTTCTTATTTTCTTCTGTAAAAATTTACAACATGTTAAAAAAATTTTAATTTAAAAAAGTTCTCATTCTTGGCTAGTTGTTTGGAAAATCTAAAATTTAATACCTAGACAATATTTGGAGGATGGGGCAGTCAAAAAACAGGTTGTAGTTAATGTTTCTTGAATTCCCTTTTTTGGCAAGAATTTTGTGCCAATACAAGTTTAGTGACAGCCAACAAAAAACTCTCTATTGTCAACAATTTTAAGTTTTAAGCAATACCATTCCCTTATCCAAACAAAGCACAAAAGATAATGGAAAGCCAGTTAATATGCTTATCTACAGATTAATCACCACCAATCATTTTTCTCAGATTGAAAATATATTCCAAATTATGTTTTTTATATATAACATAATTATCTCAAAATAACATACCATAATTATTTTTCATTTGAATAGCCCTTAAGCAGTGACATAATTTCAGTCATTTTACAATTGAAGTGTATCACTTAAAATACTTCAAGGAGCTGGTCAAAAATTTCTATCTTCAGAACAAGGCAATTGCTTACATTTACATTAATTGTAGAGACATTACTAAAATTGGTTGGAGGCCAACAAATACAAGTGGAAAAGAAATTGATTCATGGATGATGAGTCTAGGTTCTGAACCACATATAAGTTATAGATAATGTAGTTTTTTGGTCATGAAAGTTTTCATGATTTTTTAAACATATTCCTACAAGCAGTTTCACAAAGGGCAATTGAGAAATAGTTCATATGTACCATAGTGACGAAGATGAAAATCAAACTCGAGACTAACAAAACTAGAGAAACTAAGTGATAAGAGACCAAGATATGAGCTGTACCTCAACTGCATTGGTAGATGCATGCTTTGGATAAAATCTTCATATGATGTGCCTCCTATTCCCAGCGTAAGCTCCAACTGAGTTACAAAAAGGGAAGCATTAGGGGACAAGAAATTCAGAAACCTAAAGTGATCCATGTTTCCCAAAGAATGAAGAATGATTTGATAATTGATATGCATCCTCATTTTCTCATGATTAAAATTCTGTAGATTTGTTGACCATCCGAAAATCACAATATTATGGGGCAACTTTTGGAAAGCTTTCTCTTACATTAAGTGTGACCTTCAACCCCATGCATTCTTTAGTTAGGTATGACAAGATTATTGGTCTTCACAAAGAAATGGCACTTAGCAATCATGTTTTTTTATGAAGTGTATTGTCACTTTAAATTCCTAGTTTGACTATAAAACTTTAGGACTGTTCACCTGCTTCTCAAGTTTGTTTGTGCTCTTGACAGATGCTCTATCAAATGGGTTTGTATCTCCTATTTCCTTCCCATCAGCAAGGACTAAACTTTTTTTTTTTTTTTTGAGAGTTAGCAAGGACTAAACTTGAATATTATTAAGACCATCTTTTCCTTATTTTGATGTGATTTGGCAAATCAGATCACAGGTGTTTTGCCCTTTTGGTCTAATATTGAAAGTAATGCCCCAGCATGGTTCCATTGAACATATTCTATTTGGATTTTGGAAATCAAAAAACTAAAGCTATGGAATCCATTACATCAAAACCTAAAGTCTATTGTAGTTGATAAAGAGTAATCATCATGGAGTGTGAATATCATAAAGTTGAATTTCTAAGGAGACAATTGCAGTCAAAACATGGAACCATACATTAAACTGCAAAATACAAACCAATGTTCATTCCTACACTTGTATTAGGAATGTCTTACTTCTTACCAACCAAACACTTTGTATCATTTTTCATTTCCACTACACAATGTTCATTTCTTTCAATTTTTGTCTTATTACCTATTAAAAATAAAAAATAAAGCATCATTGATCTAATGGCAATTCTATATAACTTTTCCTTTCACTTTAGAAACCCAGCCCTTATCTTATGGACCATATTTATTTCAATCTCCTGGTTGGAAATTAAATTGATTCCAATGCAAAAAAAATCTATTCATTGTGAAAATACTATTTAGTTTATTAAGGCACGCTTACCAGAAGCAGCAACAAGAGCTGCATTGGCCCTTTTCTCTATTTCTTGGTTGTCCTTTCTTCCAGATGTTGATAAAGGCTTGCGACTCACATCTTTACTTGGTTGAGAACCAGATGTATCCACCCCTCCTTCACGTTTCTACCGGGCTTGCTCAGCCATTAGTTGCCATTTTGAAAGCATGTCATCTCCTCCAACAGCAGCACGGGCTACAACGTTTGCTGACCTTGTCCTCATTTTGTCATATTCCTCTTTGTTTGCTTGTACCGAAGCAAATATCAAAGTCAAGAATTTTGATATTTGGTTGAGTGGTGAAGATATAAATGAATTATCTTGTATACCTTAAGTGATTTACCACGACCATCATCTTTCTCCTTGTCACCATTAACTCCATTATTACCCTCAGGCTGCATTTGGAGAGATATATCATACAATATCAAATATATAGAACTTTAATTAGACCCAAAGTAAACATTTGTGTGTATTTTACCACATTCAAAAGAAGTATATTGCAATATGCTCATTTAAAGAAGGGATACTTTAAGAATTTAGTTCGTTGTCTCATAAAGTGCAAGGGCACTCACATCATTCAGTCTCCGCAACTTCTCTACTTCAGCCTGTTTTTTTTCCCATTCCTCCCTAGCTTTCCTATTCATTGTCATGATTTGTTGTTGAACATCTGAGGTGACAACAGTTCGGTGTCTTGGTTTCTCAATATCAACCCGCTACAATGATCCACAAAAATTCAGAACCATTTAATCACCGATAATTCAAGTGAGAATAAAAAAAGAGGAAAAAACCTGACCTGTTTTGACAGTCTGATTAGATTACTTATTAGTTCACGCATTCTTTCCTCCACGCACTGAAGGTTTAGTTGCATTGCATAAGAAAACATGTAACTTGTAAGCTTTAATAAAGAAAAAGGACCAAATATCTAGCAGCTCACCAGTGACAAGCAACTTTGAACAAATGATTACATGACAAATATCTGGATTTTTTATATCAGTTGAATTTTAAATGTTAATTGATTTTTTTTCCCTCTTGTTTCAGTTTTTCCTTTGTATGCTTCCCCTGTACTAGGGTTTGTGTCCCTTTGTGTACTTTTCTAATAGATTTATTTACAATACACCGTCATGGAACATATGAGATTTAAGATAATGAGAACAAATGCAAATGTGGCACCCTCACCTCCCCACCTCCCCCTTAGTGGTAGGCTAGCTCAAATGACACCTCCTCCCCTTATAAGAGCAAGGTGAAGGATGGGGTTGTGGATTCAAGACCCACTAGGTGCAATTTAACTTACAAATCAAAATGGATAAAAAAAACCCCCCCCCCCCCCCCCCTGAAGAACACCCACCAGCTTTCCCTGTAGATCCAAACTCAGAAGCTTGTCAAATGCATCAATGTAGTCCTCCCCACTCATTATTATACAAAAGATTTGCCTTCGGACCTCTGTATTCATCCGCTGTGCAGCAGCAAGCTGCAGCATTTTCTGGGCTTCAAGAACCTCCTTGTCAATTGTGCTAGCAATCTCTGCAACATTGTCCATTGTGGAAGCCATGTCCCCAGACAACCACCATTGGCCCTTCTTCTCAGGATCAAGAAGCTTGCTCCATTTGAGCCCTCTAATTACAATGCCTTCTACTCTTAACTGAAAAAAAAATCAAGAAACATACAATATTACACACACATGCACAAAAAAGGATACTAAAAGTCATGTGAAGGGGGGATTTGAATTTGTTCGAAACACTGTGAGGTGCTAATTGAACAAAAAAGGCTCTTGGCAAAATAAAATAAAACAAAGTGATAGAAAATGATAAAAAGAAAAAGACCATGTCACCATGATGAACAAAATGTTATAAGAATGAACAAATAAAATAGCAAGACCTTTTGCAGCCACTTCTTTATTCGTGTGTGATGAGCAGGATCCTCTTTAACTCTTTTCTTGTTGTTCTTGATGTCACATATGGTTTCAAGCATAAATTCCATCTGCAAAAATTCATGAATTATATGCAAAAAGAAAAAGAAATAACAAAAAGAACCTTTTTCATAATAAAACTTAAAGTTACATAAGGTTACCCTTTTGCTAATTATATTTTCCTGGCCATCTCCAGAGGAGACCTTCAACTCATTGACCCTATTCTGAACATTGAGAATAAAATTTTTCATGGCAGCAGGATCATCAGCCCTTATTTTCATGCCACAGCCTATATAGTTAACCACGGGTCACATTAGATATGACTTGCCAGCACTATCATGATACTATAAAAAAGCTAGAACAGTAACATCAAGCTACTAACATCAAGCTACTAATTTTAGTACAGTTACTAAAATCTTAGCAAAGGCTTTTGCCACCAAAAGCCAAAAATTTCTCAAGTAATTAATCTTGAGAATCCAAACATAAAACCTGCTATAATAAAGATCTAATAAATTTCTGAGTATAGGGTGTACCTCAAAACATTTAGCAAGGGAAGCCATAAGCTTTGCACTAAATTCATTTCCAAATAAGCATGCCATCCCAGCAACAAAAGCACTAAAAACAGCAGCATACCTACACAAAGAGCATGCAAGCAACTATTAAGACAATTATAAGGAGGAGAAACAATGATAAGGACCCAATTTTATATTTACCTATGGACTAATAGAATTTGACTAATAACCATAGTGAAAATATTTTAAGCATCAAACGCATTCTCTGAGAATATTTTATTAACCTGAAAAATCTGTTAAGGTAAACTCTAGGTGTGACTATTTATATTAAAGTAACAAGTCTTACATGAAGTTTATTCTATAAAGGGCACCTTCAACGTAAAAAAATATATATATAAAGGGCATAATAAGGATACAGCTTTTGCGTTTGATGCAGATGGGGTGCTCATCCTAATGCATTTTACGTTTATGTTGTCTCCTATAATGTTTGGTAGGTGGGGGAGGGGGTACTGCATCTCCTTGGTGAGGCTCCTCGCGTTGCTGCGAAGATGGACCTATTCTGAACATTGAGAATAAAATTTTTCATGGCAGCAGGATCATCAGCCCTTATTTTCATGCCACAGCCTATATAGTTAACCACGGTTCACATTAGATATGACTTGCCAGCACTATCATGATACTATAAAAAAGCTAGAACAGTAACATCAAGCTACTAATAAGCTTAGAAAAATGAACAGGTTATGGAATATATTTAATACCGATACTAATACAGAAATGATATATATTGGTTTGATATGCAAGCTTAGGCAAAAAAGTGGATCTCCATTGATATTAAAAGCTTAAAGTTGGAAGAATTCTGACAAGAATCTATAAAAGCCATGAAAACCACATATGCTAAAAACAAATACCAAATTTTAAAGAGGCTTACATTGTAAAGTTGTCAAGATGACAGAGACATCAATCTCTGTTAACCGCTTGCTCAACGTTAGCAGAAAATCGTATATCAAATCACTGGGAAGCATCATCAGAAGTATAGCTATTAGATAGAGCCATTATGTACAATGAGAGAATTGAAAGACACTAATTGAAACAGATGTCAGTGAACTGTGCAAAGACATATACACTCATCAAGCAGCCACTGCTTTGTACAAAGATTGCTTGTAATATGGATTCACTGCATGGATACATCATGCCACATCATCTAAAAAAAATGGTTAATTAATGCAACCTAGGAGCATTTTCGAGTTTGAGGATTAACCCCTCCAAAAAAATTTGGAGTAAGGCTGTTTACCAACCACTTTCCCAGACCCCACAGAAGGAGCATTGTGCACTGAGCATGAATTTTTCTTTCTTTTTTCTTTTTTTTAAAAAACACACGCGCTTAGTGATTTTTGAATTCACGGCCTCACCTTCCACCTATTCTTATGCGATAAGAAAGTTTCATATGAGGTAGAACTCATTGGTTACATCATGCCACATCATCCTAAAGTGTAGTGCTACAGTATAACAGAAAAGCATAATAATTTCCAATTCCTTCTGTTCTGTTTCAGTAAAATGAAGCAATTATGGAATCACTGTCATGGAACGCACAACCACGTCTTCCCATAACCTAGTAATTTTAATGAATGGAAAGCAACTGATGTTCACATTATCAAAAGAACATTGCATTTGCAAATGTTCATGGTTCATCCCTTCATTCTTGACAAAGCATGAATCTTGATACGTACTAGAAAGTTTTAATGAGCAGAAATTTGGCTGCCCAGAAATTATTGTCTCATCCAGTAACCCACTTTAACTAGTGTATGGTTTTTTTTTTTTTTTGATAAGTAGTGTATGATATATGCTTTTAGTTCTTGAAAAATTATTTTACTTCTCACTATAATATATTTCTACAAAGTGTCAAGGAAAACACAAGTTACCTACCTTGAGCAAACTCCAAAAATGTAGAAATAGGAGAGCAAAAGAGTAATATTTCGCAAAGAAAGATTGTCTTCTTTGTGGTACTCATCCTGGGTGCAAAAACAGAAATTTCAGTACAGTTACTAAAATCTTAGCAAAGTCTTTTGCCACCTAAAGCCAAAAATTTCTCAAGTAATTAATCTTGAGAATCCAAACATAAAACCTGCTATAATAAAGATCTAATAAATTTCTGAGTATAGGGTGTACCTCAAAACATTTAGCAAGGGAATCCATAAGCTTTGCACTAAATTCATTTCCAAATAAACATGCCATCCCAGCAACAAAAGCACCAAAAACAGCAGCATACCTACACAAAGAGCACACAAGCAACTACTAAGACAGTTATAAGGACGAGAAACAATGATAAGGACCCAATTTTATATTTACCTACGGACTAATAGAATTTGACTAATAACCATAGTGAAAATATTTTCCATCCACATAAGACAATTGCAGCAAAATGGAATATGAAATTCCATCTTGTGCCATTAATTATACAAGTTTTGGATCAAAATATTCCACTGGGCCTTAAGAGAGAGACTTTTGATTAGCAAAGAGACCTTCATCCTGCAAAATTAATTGATGCATATGCAATCCAAGTCTTTCAACTAATGAAGCTTACAAGCTTCTCAAAAAAGACAATTATTAACTACAGTTTTGAAATAAAATTTAGAGGCAACGGCATATAGACAATTACGAATAGAAACAGATTATCATTTTATCAACCAAAAAAAAAATAGAACAGAAACATTTTTTTTTTATTATAAAAAGCTATTGCCAAATCAACAAAACAAAGAAAAAAATTTAAGAAAACTAAAAATAGCTGACACAGCTTAGCTGGATAAGATATAATTGCAGGCCAAGAGCAGTTTAAACTTTTACATTCTGTTCATTTCGATTGAAAATATTCTCCTAACAATGTTTTCCACATTTTCTGGCCAATGGTGTGGTAGAAAATTTTGGTCCACAGAAAACACTTTCAAAAGCCAATGAAAATAACTCCAAAGAGGCCGGAAATGATTTCCCTTTAAGCAAAGCGGAAAATATCTCGTCATTCCCTTGTGCCCTCACCCCTCTCCATTCCTTTGTGCTTCTGCCACCACCCCCACAGCCCACACCACCACTACTGCCATGCCACTGCTACCATCACCTCTGGTAGCTTTTCCCAACTCTCAACATGAAATCAAGAAGATAAATTGAAACTCTAAGCCCTCTGATGCAGTGCCATGGTGGCTCAATGTTGACTAGATTTTTGTCATATGACCCAATCTTGTAAGGGTAACATCAAACAGGTCAATGTAGTGAATAATGACAGATTATCATTTAATCAACCAAAAAAAAAAAAAAAAAAACAGAAATATTTTTTTTTTATTATAAAAAGCTATTGCCAAATCAACAAAACAAAGAAAAAAATTTAAGAAAACTAAAAATAGCTGACACAGCTTAGCTGGATAAGATATAATTGCAGGCCAAACGCAGTTTAAACTTTTACATTCTGTTCATTTCGATTGAAAATATTCTCCGAACAATGTTTTCCACATTTTCTGGCCAATGGTGTGGTAGAAAATTTTGGTCCACAGAAAACACTTTCAAAAGCCAATGAAAATAACTCCGAAGAGGCCGGAAATGATTTCCCTTTAAGCGAAGCGGAAAATATCTCGTCATTCCCTTGTGCCCTCACCCCTCTCCATTCCTTTGTGCTTCTGCCACCACTCCCACAGCCCACACCACCACTACTGCCATGCCACTGCTACCATCACCTCTGGTAGCTTTTCCCAACTCTCAACATGAAATCAAGAAGATAAATTGAAACTCTAAGCCCTCTGATGCAGTGCCATGGTGGCTCAATGTTGACTAGATTTTTGTCATATGACCCAATCTTGTAAGGGTAACATCAAACAGGTCAATGTAGTGAATAATGCGTTACCAATAGGTGATATCATACCAGTACCAATAAATGGATTTTTTTTAATCAGTAAATAAGTAGTTCATTAGAAAGAATATGGGACCAGGCCCAAGTACACAAGGAGTATACTCTGGAACACTAACAGAAAAAGAAAAAGAAAAAAAAAAGATGAAAGAACATGCAAACCAAGATACAAACTATCCAGAAATGACAAAAGATCTGATGCAAAGGTAGAGGAATGCTAAGCAGCATGATCCCATTCAAATAATTGCCCACCATCTGTGACTTAAACTGACGTACTGAGCGTTCTTCAAAATGCACAAAATCCTCTCTCCAAAAAGTCCACATCACACAAGACAGAATTGCACTCTGCATTTTCAGCTGGTTTTTTTTTTTTTACAAGACCAGCCCAACTTAGAAATAGGTTGGACACCCACCCAGGCATCACCCAATTCATGCCAAGAGGACAAAATGGTAAATCCCATAACTCTCTAGCTACACTACAATGTAGAAATAGATGATCAATTGTCTCCTCATCAGACTTACACATGCTACACCAGATGGGAATAACAATAACTCGTTTCTGTAACTTGTCAGTTGTTAATAGCCTGCCCTTCACTGTTACCCACATAAAATATATATATATATATATATATATATATATCTCAGGGAAGATTTTACTCACCATACAATTCACCAAGGGAAAGACTGATCCCCTCCTATCCACAAAGTTCTATAATAATTTTTAATTGTTAAATCCTGAGCCTTACATAAGATCCAAGTCATCCTATCCTCTTGAAACCGATGTATCTTAACCAAGTACAAGTTCTTCAAAAAGTAATCCAAGGATTACAACTTCTAATCTACACTGCTCGAATGAAAGATGGATTCCAATGAAGCAATCAGGAGGGTTGTTGGTGTCATGCCCATTAGTTCTAGAAGTGAGGATCTAGACTATGCCATTTGAATTGTTTGTTTTTCTTGTTGTGCCTATAAATTTTCTAATTCAGTCTTCCTCCATCTTCCAACTTTTTTTTTTTTGAAAAGTAATCAAAGATTTATTGCATAAAAAGGACATCATGTTCACGATGGTGAACACTCCGTAGCTTATACAAGCAACTCAATAAGAGATACGAACAGAAAGGAGAAAATCAGAAATAAAATACATTATGTAAAACCCCAAATTCTAACCCATTGAAATAAAGTCCCAACTAGTATAGGCTTCAAAAGTTCTACAGATCTCACAACATCTTCAAAAGTACGATTATTACATTCCCGCCAAATTAAACTCATAAGACAAGTTGGAACCATATTCCAAATATTAGAAGAATGCTTCCCCAGCCAATTCCACCAACCAAAAAGAAGGGGGGCTATTCCCTTCGGCATCACCCACTAGATCCCAAATATCAAAAGAACTTCACTCCACAAAACATAAGCAAACTTACAATGGAGTAGAAGATGATTTGCAGTTTCCTCATCACAACGGCACATGCAACACCAATTAACTAGAGGTAGACGTCTTTGAACAAGATTATCAATGGTAAGAATACTACTCCTAGCTGCTTTCCAAAAAAGAAAGAAACCCTCTTAGGTACCTTTATACTCCAAATGCTCTTCTAAGGGAAAGAGATAGAAGGAGAACCATCCGAAACAGTCAAAAAAATTAAAATAAGAATGAACATCAAAAACACCAGAACGATTCAACTTCCAAGTCAATGTATCATTTCCCTCGCCCCTTGGCATATTAGAGTAAAGATGCTCAAACAAAGAACATACTCCCTCTATCTCCCTGTCATGAAAAGCTCGACGGAATTGGAAATTCCAATTCCTATTACCCCCTTCTAAAGTAGAAACAACCAAATAAAAAATCCAAGCTTCTTTAGACACAAAGCAAGCAAAAAGATTCAGATAGAGATCCTTTAGAGGGACAAGCCCACTCCAAGGGTCGTACCAAAAATGAATACGATGGCCTTCCCCCACAACGTACTCCACCTGTCTAAAGAAACTCTCATCTCCTGCTCTAATATTCTCCCAAATTCCACTACCATGAGTCCCTCGAACATCCCTAGTACACCAGCCCCCACCACCCACTCCGTATTTGGTTGCTATAACCTGATGCCATAACCTGTGAACTTCCTTCCCAAAGTGCCATAACCACTTACCAAGCTCCATCTTCCACCTACACAACCTTCTTTCTCTCTCTCTAATTATTTGTTTATTACAATTTTGCGGGCTTGAAGACCTACTAAACCAGAGTAGTAAAATTTCAATTAAAGGTCAGGTGGAAAGAAAATTAAAGAGGAGCACATTTGCATGCAAAGCAAAGTGCTGTTGAATAGATTCATTCCCAACACAGATGAAAAATTTTTAAGTAACAAAATAAAACAAATTAATTAATAAAATTTTGATTGTGAGTAAGTAAATAAAAAGAATCAAAGCAGAATAAATAAACCCTTAACTGTTCATTGCCACGAGGACCTCCAGAACAAGATGCCAAAACCTCCTCACTGAAAATTTGAGAAGCAGCACCACGAGTAATAGACTGCAGATGGTTGAAACAAGGTGAACAGTATGATAAAAATTGATAAGATAATAGTTCAATAGTAAGTTTCAAGGTGCTAAAATATTAAATAAGTGACGGTAAAGCAACTGCAGACTGTAACTTCCAATGACAGTTCTCAAGGGTCAATTTTCTTTTATAAGTCAAGGGTAAAAAAATTGGACAAAATGATGTCAGAAATGTTTAAAATGTAAACCCTTTTGACCTAGATATCAATCTTCCAATTTTTGTTGGTGAAATTAGAACCTAGAGCTAACCCCACCTCGACTGTTTACCACCCATTCATAACAAATTAGTCTATTGTCATAAGAGTTGCAGTTCATATGATTTTCCTTTTGTTATTCCCATTTGCCATGGTCTGGGAATATACAGAACACATCATGGGGGAAAATCTAGACAAAATATATAAAATCAATAAGGTATATGAAGAATGGCATACATGAAGAATATTGGATATTTCACTCGTTATTGATTCCACGTTCGATTCAGATAACCTGTTCAGAAGACCTGGAACAAAGGTAAATATCAGAAATTTAGAGAAAAATTAGAAGCTGAGCCTAATAAACTTAGGAAGCATAGATTTCATACCACGTACACGTCTACGTATTTGGATATGCTCTTCTGACTCATTTCCTGCACGGGCTCTCAAATGAGGAGCGATATATTTTCCAGTGCCCTTCCCTGCCGGTGCATTAGCAGGAACTTCTTTGGCAGCACAAGACTGGACCGGCTTGGATGTAGCAACAGCTGTATCAACCCCCATGTCACCTTCTTGTTCTTGCACCAACAACTTTCTTTTCTTATGCTTCTTCCTTGAAGAAGCCTCATCCTCATCGGGAACTTCTTCCAAAATGTGTACGTCACATGTTTCCACTGGTTCAGAAGCAGTTTCAACACTAGAGTGATCTGCTTGATCCAATGAAATGCTCTTCTTCTTCTGTTTCTTAGTTTCAGATCTCTTTCCAAAAAACTGTTGGAGTTCTTCTTCTTCCCCAGAAGAATCAAACAAGAAATTGATACCATCATCCTCTCCCCTTAATTTTCCACCGTCCTTGACCTTGAGTTTCTTGGCAAGTTTCCTTTCCATTTCCAAGTCCTCTTCTGCTAATAAATGAGCAGAATTGTGCATGCCTATTTCAAGATACTCCTCAAACTTGGTCTTTTTTTTCAATATTCCTTTAGAACCCTTTTTTCTTTTCCGCAGTGGCTTATCCTCCTCCTCAACTTCAACTTCCTTTGGCAGGATGTTAGAATTAGATTTCTCCTTCTCCAAACTCTGACTCCCACTCTCAGACTCAGAGTTTCCATTTGGTGCCAAAAATTCTATCTTTTTTACATTCTTCTTAATCTTACCAGAAGATTTATTCACATTTTTGGACATTTTCTTAAGCTTTAGAGCTTTCTATAAGAAACAAAAAATAAAAATAAATAAATAAATTTGATCTGAGTCCATAACTATAAAAACAAAACAAAACAATATATAGATATAGTTTGACCTGATGTTGGAGGCGAGCTTCATGTATCTGAGCTTTCTTTTCCAACCGAGCTTCTTTTCGGATTTGTCGCCGTGATCTCTCTTCTGATTTGGTCACTGCAACATAATCATTATTTATTTAATTTCCAAGTTCGAACGCATAAAGATATTGGTCACTCACCCATAAACATGTTGTTACACACAAAAATACATTGATTTGAGAGTGTGATTGATTGAAATAATAAAAGATTTGTCTCTAAAAAAAGAAGTTAAGATTACTGATGAAAAGAAAACAAACAAAGGGCAAATCATATCATAGTTACATACTGGATTGCAATGGGAGAGTCGCGGCGGACAACACAACTGCTATGGAGTTGGAGTTGGAGGCTCTCTACTCTATACTTTATACTATTACTACGAACTCTTCTGACAAAAGGAGAGTGGAGATGGTGAAACTCCAAGAAGCGCGACACAGAGAGAGAGACAGAGGTGGGCAACGTATTAATAAACCTAAGAGCAGGAGGGTTTAAAATTATTATTATTATTATTATTTTTAAATCTGATAGTAAAACGAGATCAAATAAAAAAAAAATCTGATAGTAAAACGACGTCGTTTTATAACTGATATTAAAATTAACCTCTCGTTCTCGCCAATTTTTTAAACGATGAAAGACACGTGTTAAGTGAAAGATCTAAGGGCAGAAAACAAAGCCACCTAAAAACCCAATTTATCTCTCTCTCTCAACCAAACCTTTTAGCAACCCATCTCCCTTGGTAAGCCCATCGGACCACTGGCAACTTCCCATGGCAGACCCACTGCCGCCTATGCAAACCCACAAAAAAGGCAATTGAAGCCGAAAACAAACCAAGCGAACCCAACAAACAATTTTAAAGCCGAAGGAAAGAAATTGAGAAATGGGAAAAGATAAGCAGGAAATTACGTGGAGGGAGAAAACAAATCCTGAAGAAATTTTGGTACTGGGTAACTGGGGATTGTCCTTGAAACCTTGAGATTTGAGAGATTGCTAGGCCTTGAAGAATGAAGACTTCAAGGGCGAATCAGGTGGAGGAGGACACAGAGGCGGAGGAGGAGAGGGAGAGGAGAGACAGGTTTTCAGTTTCACATGAGACTTGAGAGAGGAGAGGGGGAGAGCCGGAGAGGCGGAAAAGAGAGAGTGACTGATCTAAATGAGAATTGAAAAGTTTAACCTAAACCTAATGAGTTAAAACAACGTCGTTTGACTATTTTATATAAAATAAATCTAATAGTAACAACGACGTAGTTTTGAAGTTAATATTAACATGAATTTTGGGTTCAAAACGGCGCCGTTTAGTATCATTTTTTTTTTTTTTTTTTTTTTCTTATATAATAGCTAAACTATATCATTTTACACGTATCAACTTAAACCTGTTGTCTTCTTCCTTCAAGCTTCACCCGCCGCTTTCTCTCTCTGCTACTGGTGTGGTATGCTACTTCCTCTCTCTCTTGGGAAATCACCTCTTTCTCAGTATTTTTATACTAAAACACAAACACAAACACACATATATTCATTTATGTTTATATATAAAAATATCGGTGCGGTGCGGTTCTCGTCGGTGTGCAAAACTCACCACCGCTCGCCGCACCGCCGGCGTCGGTACTTGAAAACTCTGCCGACCACCGCGCCTGAAACCTGTTGTTGACTCATGAGCGGGCGGATCGGTGCGGTGAAGGGCGGTTCCGTCGGTCTCGGGCAGTGGCTGAACAGGCCTACTATCAAGTACTAAAACAACGTCGTTTTACAGTGCCATTTTCTTCTTCTATTGCTTTCATGCCTCGTCTAAGTTTTCTTCTCTCTGCTGAAACATAAAACTATATATACACTGATATATGATACAGTATATGTTAAATTATATTGTGTGTATATATACAGTGCAAAATAGCCACCGCTCGCCGCACCGGAGTCTTCGGATTGCCCAGATCGCCGCCGACCACCGCGCCGGATACCTACAGTGGGTTTTTGCTCTACCTCTATATATTCTCGTTGCAAGGCTCCAGTTTTCTAAGGTCCGTATGTCTACTTCCAAGCCCTTTACATTTATTTATTTTTATTCTGGCTTTGGCCTTTGGGTTGGAGAAGCTGTGATTCTCGTTTTTTTTTTTTTTTTTTTTTTGGGGGGGGGGGGTTGGGGCTTGGAATGGTTAATTTGGATATATCCAGACTCAAAGAAACTGGTTCTATATATCATATGAGCTTCATTGTTTCAGATCCACTTCATCATTGTGTATCATAGCTTCTTTCACTTCAGATATAGTGTTATTTTTAGTTAATTCAGTTGTATTCTGCTGTTGTGTACCTTCAATTTTGACTATTTAAGCCAATCATTTTTTTTTTCTTTGCTGTGTGGATATTTCAATTATTACAACATGTGGGAGAGGGGATATTTGAATCCATATAAAGGAGACAAGGCAATGTCACTAAGTTCAAGGCTCTCTTGGCTATTCAAGCTAATGATTTCTTTTTTTGATATCATTTGTTACAGCTCACAACAAGTGGGGAGGGGGAAGTTGAACCCGGGTTCTCCTTAATAAAGGAGATTAAGCAATGCCTCTGAGCTACAAAAGGCTCTTGGCTATTCAAGCTAATGATTTTGAGGAGATGAAGTTGTGATCCCTGCATCTTTGTATAATGAAAATAAAAATGAAAAAACGGAAATATAAAGTAGTTGCCAAGGAAAATTTGTAGTTTTGGACATTTTAGATTTTTTTGGAAGATATTGCCATTATTCAAATAATCTTGGTGGTACTAATAAACTACCCTAAACTGATTACTTGGGGACAATGATCTTTTTTTTTCTTTGAAAAAAAGACATTTTGGTCCAAAGGGGAATCATTCACAGAATTCTACACAACTACAGAAACACAATCACAGCTCTTTCCAACCTCTCTCCATCGTCTCCTCTCCTCTCCTCTCACAACAATTGATCAATAGCCTTTTCTTCACTTCTTTCCCTCACAAAGCAATACTCATCTCTGTGCTTTTAGTCGCCGACTTCCGTCGATTCATCCAGCGCTCTCTGCTAAATCACAAATTCATGTCTCTTCTCTCTCTCTCCAATGGGCAGAATTATTTTGTGCTGTCAAGTGTTTCTATGTGTCACTTTTTCTCTCTCATAATTTCTAAATTTACACCCTCCTTTTCTGACTTCATTCCATCTCTCTTCCACACCGAATTCCATCCAAGTGGAGCTCTTCTTAATCTCCAAGTTTGTGCTCAACGTCACTGGTAATTACTACACTACACTGTCTCGTGTTTGAATTCTTCACAGTTTTTAGGTCTTATTTGGATACTATAAAAGTGTAATTTTTGCCATATGATTTTTTTTTCTTTTGAACAAATTACCCATCTACTAAAGAGAGAAATAAATCGTTGATGTATGAGCCTCATATTCCATTTGCACATGGCAGGAATATTTAGTAATACGCCGGAAATGTGGGGATTATTGCTTAGTGGGGAAATGGTGAATCACTTATATTGGCTTATTGCTTCATTGTGATGTTGCTTTGCGTTGTGTGTGATTTTTTTTTTCCTAAGCTTGGAGTTCAGCTTATTATTTGGGTGGAGGGAATTGGTTTGGGAAGTACTCTTCAGTAGTTTGGAATTTAGTGCCATCATGTTTGATGTGGTTCGTGTGGAAGGAATGCAGTTCTTGCACATAAGGATATATTGAGAGATATCTTGATCAATTCAAATCCTTATTGCTGTGTACCTGGTTTGAGTTTGGGGTTTTACTAATTCTACGTTTGTTTTTGAGTTTCACACTTTTGTTAGCTTTGCTTTGTAATCTTTTAAATTCTGTGTTCACCATCGTGAACATGAATGCATTTTCTTTTCAATAAAATTATAATATATATATATATAGGAAGGTGCAAAGGATATGTCAGATGTGTTTTTTTTTCTTTGGTCAGAGTCTGTCATGTTTGGTAGAGCATGCAGTTGTGCATTAGCAAACTTGCTCCTTTTTTCCTTCTCTCTCTATCAAGTATCAACTGAGCACGTTAATTTTTTCTAATCCATCATATTTGAGTGCCAGGAATATCACATGAATATGTACTTCTGTGAACTATTGCAATGTATTACAACAGCTTTCTCAATCCATTAAGCCTTATGTAAGGTTTTTCCACCCCCAAAAGGAAAAGGTTTTGTTTGTTAGGTATTCAAATGATTATCTTACTAGAATTGATGACACCTGAATAAAATAAATGGGTTAGAAGTTTAGTGTTGTAGTATTGCTCAAGATTTGTTTTGGCAGTTGATTCAGCCGGAAACTTAAGTTTGAGCTTGGATTGTAAACTCACTTTGATGAGCTTGAAAACTTAAAGAACATCAATGAAATTGTAGCCTGATCTTTAGAGTATGAATTGCAGCTGGGGTAGGCTCAATTTCACGTTTTTAACCAACATATTGGAGGTTTGATCATGAAGTATTTGTACAATTTTTTTTTTTTATAAGTAATAAGATTTATTGATATAAAAAAAGGGACACACTAGTACACAGCAAGTATACAGGGGTCAACAAATCAAGTACCAAAATTATTATGACAGTACACTTTAAAAAAAAAAATTATTATTGTTATTAAAGTTGATATAAGATATATAACAGTATGAATGAGCTTGCACAGTCTCTCCCTTACATCCTTCACACCACTATGTACATTCAGTTTACACAAGGTTATCAGTTACTGATATCTAATTGACTAAGATCTTGTGACTCTTTTGATTACTTTTTCAAGTTAAGAGCTTCAGGAGTTTGATCTGCTGACAGATCAATCCCCATTAGTTGTCTTTATTTTGTTCTATGCCTATGACACTAATGAACCTCACAGAGCTTGTTGAAGTAAAAACTTGTGGGTTACAGTTGCTATAATGTCAGCTTTAAAAATGGATACTTATTGCAGGTTCATTAGACTTCTTAATGCAATATAAGGAAAAATGTATATGATTTTAATGCAGTAAGGAATAAGCTTGGTTTTAGTGGATCTTAATTGTCATATTTTGTCACTTATAGTTGTTTGAATTCAGATGTTTTCGCACAAAAAAGAAGGATGTTTTCAGTATTATTTCTATGTCTAATTCTTGTTTGCTTCGGATATTTCCAGTATTATGTCTATATCTAACTCTTGGCTTGCTTTGAATGTCAAGGGTATTGAGATCAATGAAGCATTGCCACCGAGTATAGAAGTGTCTGCAGAGTTGCACTCACTGTGTTTACTCTCTGGAAAGAGAGAATGACCCTCTGGATAAGACAAAAGAGATCCAACCATACCCAGTTGCCTCAGAAGCTTGCCTCTTTGCTCACTGTTACCTTTAAATCATCCAACCAATCAAATCTATCTTCAGAAACCAATGGTGAAATCAACAAGATTATCAGAATTATTAATGATCATCCATTTCCTGATCAACCACTTCAACCTACCCTTCTTCAGTACACACCTCCACCTATACTTTCCAACAACTTTGTGGAGAATGTTCTTGGTCGCCTCTTTGCAGCCCACTCCAATGGTCTCAAAGCACTTGAATTCTTCAAATTTTACCTCCATCATTCACAGTTCTGTCCAAGTCCAGATGCTTTTGAAAAGACACTCCACATCCTTACGCGGATGCGGTATTTTGATAAAGCTTGGGAACTGATGGAAGAAATCCGTCAAAGACATCCTTCCTTGCTCACCCTTAAGTCTATGAGTATATTATTGTTATTAAAGTTGATATAAGATATATAACAGTATGAATGAGCTTGCACAGTCTCTCCCTTACATCCTTCACACCACTATGTACATTCAGTTTACACAAGGTTATCAGTTACTGATATCTAATTGACTAAGATCTTGTGACTCTTTTGATTACTTTTTCAAGTTAAGAGCTTCAGGAGTTTGATCTGCTGACAGATCAATCCCCATTAGTTGTCTTTATTTTGTTCTATGCCTATGACACTAATGAACCTCACAGAGCTTGTTGAAGTAAAAACTTGTGGGTTACAGTTGCTATAATGTCAGCTTTAAAAATGGATACTTATTGCAGGTTCATTAGACTTCTTAATGCAATATAAGGAAAAATGTATATGATTTTAATGCAGTAAGGAATAAGCTTGGTTTTAGTGGATCTTAATTGTCATATTTTGTCACTTATAGTTGTTTGAATTCAGATGTTTTCGCACAAAAAAGAAGGATGTTTTCAGTATTATTTCTATGTCTAATTCTTGTTTGCTTCGGATATTTCCAGTATTATGTCTATATCTAACTCTTGGCTTGCTTTGAATGTCAAGGGTATTGAGATCAATGAAGCATTGCCACCGAGTATAGAAGTGTCTGCAGAGTTGCACTCACTGTGTTTACTCTCTGGAAAGAGAGAATGACCCTCTGGATAAGACAAAAGAGATCCAACCATACCCAGTTGCCTCAGAAGCTTGCCTCTTTGCTCACTGTTACCTTTAAATCATCCAACCAATCAAATCTATCTTCAGAAACCAATAGTGAAATCAACAAGATTATCAGAATTATTAATGATCATCCATTTCCTGATCAACCACTTCAACCTACCCTTCTTCAGTACACACCTCCACCTATACTTTCCAACAACTTTGTGGAGAATGTTCTTGGACGCCTCTTTGCAGCCCACTCCAATGGTCTCAAAGCACTTGAATTCTTCAAATTTTACCTCCATCATTCACAGTTCTGTCCAAGTCCAGATGCTTTTGAAAAGACACTCCACATCCTTACGCGGATGCGGTATTTTGATAAAGCTTGGGAACTGATGGAAGAAATCCGTCAAAGACATCCTTCCTTGCTCACCCTTAAGTCTATGAGTATAATGTTGTCAAAAATTGCAAAGTTCCAATCTTTTGAAGAAACCCTGGAGGCATTTCAAAAAATGGAGAATGATATATTTGCTGGGAGGAAGTTTGGTACCGATGAGTTCAATGTTTTACTTCAAGCATACTGCACACAGAGGCAGATGAAGGAGGCACGCTCAGTGTTCCTAAAGATGCATTCTCGATTTCCACCTAACACCAAGACCATGAATATCTTGCTCTTGGGGTTCAAGGAGTCAGGCAATGTTACTGCAGTAGAACTGTTTTATCATGAAATGGTTCGAAGAGGTTTTAAGCCAAATAGAATAACTTATAATATCAGAATTGACGCTTATTGTAAGAAAGGTTGCTTTGGTGATGGTCTAAGACTTCTCGAAGAAATGGAACAGGTGAATTGCTTGCCAACGTTGGAAACAATTACTACTCTGATTCATGGAGCGGGAATTGTCCGAAATACAACCAAGGCACGGCAATTGTTTGATGAAATTCCTTTGAGGAATCTACACCCTGATACTGGGGTTTATAATGCTTTGTTGAGCTCACTTGTTAGATCAAAAGATCTGAATTCTGCAGTTGCTTTGATGGATGAAATGGAGGAGAAGTGTATAAAGTATGACAGTATGACCTATCATATCATGTTCTTAGGATCAATGAAGTCAAATGGCATTGAGGGTGTTTGTGAGCTATACCACAAGATGGTTGAGAGAAATTTTGTGCCCCAAACACGAACAGTAGTGATGTTAATGAAAATTTTCTGTGAAAATAGTCGGGTTGATTTGGGTTTGAATTTATGGAATTACCTTGTGGAAAAAGGATATTGTCCTCATGGGCATGCATTGGATCTGCTGGTGACAGGATTGTGCTCTCGGGGGAGGGTGCAAGAAGCATTTGACTGCTCCAAACAAGTATTGGAGAGGGGGAGGCATATAAGTGAAGCAGTATTTCGGATGTTGGAAAGATTTTTGTTGCAGACGGGTGAGGTAAACAAGTTGAGTAAGCTTCAGAGGATGATAGAAAAACTACATGATATTTTGCCCCCATCAATAGGGCATGCTGTAGGTATCACTGCTTCCACAGATATACATTAATAAATATGGTTATGCTCTATTATACTTATCATGATTCATCAAAATTTGTTTTAATTCATGGATGAATTACTTTTTTCTTGCTTTCTTCTCAATAATGCGTTTTTAGATACTGTAAAGTATTTACATATATGCCTAATATATTCTTAGTGAGAATTGTCTTGCCACCTCCTTGAAGAAATCATTAGATCAAATTATGTTGTTCCCTGCCTTAGGAGTGCTCAGGCAGTCGATAGATCAAATTTATGGAGTCTGTACATCTTGTGCAAGAGATTAAAGCTCTTGAAAGTCATATCAGAGGAGTTTAATCAGTCAAACTTTGGAGGGAATTCATAGAAATTTAGGTGCTGGAGAGGCTTTTTTGAATTGTAAAGCTGGGATCAATTGGCTAAGGTTAGGGGACCATAATAGTGCTTCTCTTCATAGGATGGTGAAAGTCACTAGGAATCAATCAAATGCCTCTTTGATGACCAAGGGAATCAAATTGAGGATATGCAAGAAATCTGCAATCTAGACATCTGTATCTTTTAGAAAGTGCTTGGTACTGCCTTACTAGTTTTGTTAACTCTATTGGCGTTGCTTAGATTATGTAGTATGAGATTCCAATATGGAACAAAGAATCACTGATGCAGAGATTAAGCATGCCATGTTCTCACTAAATGGAGACAAATCTCTTGTACCCAATTGATATGCAGCTCATTTTTTCAAATAGGCTTGGCATATTGTACAGAGAGATGTGCTTGCTGCCGTTCATTAGTTTTTTCTCTTCATCTAAGCTTCTTAGGGGAGGTAAAAGCTACTTTAATTACTTTTGAGTTCTTAAGATCCCTAAGCCCTCTAATATGACAGAATGTAGACCAACTTCTTGTTGGAATACAATATACATATGCATTACAAATATATTAGTCAATAAATTGAAGAGTTGTCTTGATAAATTGATATGTTCCACACAAACTGCCTTGATATCTGGGAGGAGAATTGCTGAGAATGTCCTAGCTCAGGAATTAGTGAGGAATTATCATAGGAACCTTGGCTGATGCGCTATTAAAGTAGGGAAGGCCTATGACGTAGTAAATTGGAAGTTTCTTCCCAAAACTCTGACTAAAGTTGGCATCCCACAAAATTTATTGAATGGATTGAGGCTTGCATTACCTCTCCCCATTTTCCAGTTGTCATTAATTTCTCTCTGGTGGGCTACATAAAAGGGAGAAGAGGCTTGAGGCAAGGTGATCCATTGTCACCATATCTTTTTTTATCATAGCTATGCAAGTATTTTAAAACTGATGAGCAAGGTGGCTGAAATGAAGGTTCCATCCTAGATGTGAGAAAGTAGCCCTATCTCACTTGTGTTCTGCAAAAGATTTGATGTTTTTTGCAGTTGCTAAAGAAGGAACTGTTCAAGCTATTTAGCAAAGTCGAATTCGATTTTCATGTCATTGAAGACCAAATCAAGACATTGATTTTCAAAGAAAATCATAGGAATACGTCAAGGTATAGATTGCTAGAAAAAAAATTGTGGGTTTGACTTTGAAGCAATTAATATGGAATTCAAATTCAAATTCTGACTTCTTGTGTAATCTGCATTATAAATATAGTTTCTATTGTAATGTATTATCAAGAAAAGTGAACAAGAAAATGTAGCCATTTTTGGCTCTTGTTTCACGGTTGTGGGCCACAGGGCCGAACCACGTGAACTATCTTGTTTCCTCTTTCTTTTTTCTCTATCACTTTATCAAAAAAATTTACATATTATTAGAGTGGGTCGATCTTACTTGAATCTTGTCAATTACATTGTCAATCTTCCTTTATTTTTCTACCTCCCCTTTCTTCCTAATTTTAATAGGAAATAGTTTTGCTTCCTTGTGCATATTAGTAATTTTATCTATACATTTCTTTTTTCTTTTTTTGTTTTTAGGTAAACCGGAATTTCATTAAAAACTAAGAATTACAAAGTCTAGGGTGTACAACACTCCAAGCATCAGCTAAAAGCTGGTACAAAATACAAGGAGGAGGACTAGGTTGCAAAACAAGGGAATTTGAATTATGAGTTCCTTCCTTGGCCAAAATATCTGCACAATGATTCCCCTCACGGTGAATGTGGTCAATACGGTGACAAGACTGATTGCTAGAGAAAATCATTAGATTAGTTAATAAGTCAAGCAATTGGTTGCAAAAGATTATTTTGGGATTGAAGCAATCAATATGTAATTCAGATTCAAAGTATTGCTAACTTTTGTATGTAATTTCTATAATAAATATAAATTCCACATTAATGTATTATTAAGAAAATTGAATCAGAAAATGTAACCATTTGAGCTTGTCCCAATGGATGGAGCCATGCAAGCCACAAGGCTGAAACATGTAAAATGCTAAGGGTAAAGTGTCGTTCTCTAATGTGCCCAAGGTGCTGAAGACTAATTTTGGGAATTTTAAAGTTGGGTAAATTATAAGTTTGGTCCTTAACCTTTACACCAAATGCCAATTTAGTTCCTAACGTTTTAAATGTGTCAGTCTAGTCCCTAATCTTTTGGTATTGTGTCAAAATAGTCCTTAACATTAAATGATTAATGGAAAATGCTTACATGACTAACGGTTAAAATAAAAAAATTATTTTTATGCCAAATCAGATGATGCCATTTTGAATATTTTTGAAGAACAGTTTATGTTAAAATTGGGATTTCAAAATTAGTTTATGTTAATAAATCATTCACTCAAATCTTTACTTGAGCCTTGTGAAGAAACCGCAACTTTTTATGGACATCTATTTGGTTGCTGAGAAACTTAAGAAAAACAATGGAAACTACGGTCTTGAATATTTGTTTTGTGATTTTTTCATGTTTTCAAAAATTGAAGGTTTTCTTCTATTGTGCCGGAGATAACTGAGCTATAGATCTAGAATATGATTGCATTAGGTTCAAATTGAAGTAATATTGTTCAGTCAGTTTAATGATAGGGATAAATGTATGGAATAAATCTATTAATTATAATCATTTTTCATTGTTGATTAACCAAACCCCAACTCCCAAGTGTTCTACACTCAGAAGGAGAAAATCAAGCCAAAGAAAGTGAAGCACAAAACCTTGCCAATTCCTTCTTTTCTTACAAGTTTGATTGCCAAAACCAACAAGAACCAACAAGTTATTCTAAAGCTTGAAGACTTTCTTGGTGACTCATAGTCTAATTGGAAAGCAATTGAGAGGTCCACATTCTCGACATTGATGCTTTAGAATTCAGATGATCATAGGTCGCTTGTATGGAGTACAACGATTTTGAGACCCCAATTTTAACAAAAACTTTTTTTTAAAAAATAAAATTTTATTCCAAGTAACTGTACACATGTCATCTAATGTGGCATAATAATAATTTTATTATTTTGACTGTTAGTCATCTCAGTATTTTCCATTCATCACTTAATGACATTGTTCAGTTAGTTTAATGATAGGGATAAATGTATGGAATAAATCATTAATTATAATCATTTTTCATTGTTGATTAACCAAACCCCAACTCCCAAGTGTTCTACACTCAGAAGGAGAAAATCAAGCCAAAGAAAGTGAAGCACAAAACCTTGCCAATTCCTTCTTTTCTTACAAGTTTGATTGCCAAAACCAACAAGAACCAACAAGTTATTCTAAAGCTTGAAGACTTTCTTGGTGACTCATAGTCTAATTGGAAAGCAATTGAGAGGTCCACATTCTCGACATTGATGCTTTAGAATTCAGATGATCATAGGTCGCTTGTATGGAGTACAACGATTTTGAGACCCCAATTTTAACAAAATCTTTTTTTTTTTAAATAAAATTTTATTCCAAGTAACTGTACGCATGTCATCTAATGTGGCATAATAATAATTTTATTATTTTGACTGTTAGTCATCTCAATATTTTCCATTCATCACTTAATGACATTGTTCAGTTAGTTTAATGATAGGGATAAATGTATGGAATAAATCTATTAATTATAATCATTTTTCATTGTTGATTAACCAAACCCCAACTCCCAAGTGTTCTACACTCAGAAGGAGAAAATCAAGCCAAAGAAAGGGAAGCACAAAACCTTGCCGATTCCTTCTTTTCTTACAAGTTTGATTGCCAAAACCAACAAGAACCAACAAGTTATTCCAAAGCTTGAAGACTTTCTTGGTGACTCATAGTCTAATTGGAAAGCAATTGAGAGGTCCACATTCTCGACATTGATGCTTTAGAATTCAGATGATCATAGGTCGCTTGTATGGAGTACAACGATTTTGAGACCCCAATTTTAACAAAATCTTTTTTTTTTTAAATAAAATTTTATTCTGAGTCCTTGTTAGCAAGTTCGCTATCATTTTTAAATTCTATACAGAATGTACCCTAAATATGCCCTTTTTTTCTAAGAGGCAGAGTTCAAATAAATTTGAATTAAAATAGTTCAAAAGCTCCAAAACACAAGAAATCAGTGATAAAATTTTGAAAATCTCCTAATGAGTTACTGTAAGGTTATATATAGTACAAAAATACAGTATGCAATTGCTTTGTAAATTCAAGCAGCAGCCAACATTAGTTAAATACTACACTCAAAATGAATAAACAATAGCATGACTATTTAAAGCATAATATTTGGAGTGCAATACAAAATCCATAAAAAATAAAAGAAAGCACAATACCACCACCAAAGAAAGAAAATAATATCCATAAATCGTGCTTACTCCAATACTAAATCCATTAAAATAAAGTGAAAATGGAACATCCCAACATTAGTAGAAAATATTTGAGTTCTCAAAACATGCTACCAGTTTTTGCCAGACATCCTCGTCAAGAAGTTTTGGGGAACTGGAGGAAAGTTGACATGAAGTCTTGGATGCATTAGCACGTGAGTACCTGGTAAAACAATCATATAGTGGAATGGAGTCATATATGTCACTCTGCAAACAATCAAAGAGAAACACACAAAGATAAGCTGTAGCTCTANAAACACACAAAGATAGCTGTAGCTCTAGGATCTCACAAACTCAACAGAGACTGCAACCTCTCCCCTTGCGTTGCCAAGTCACCCAGCACTGTTTGCATCCTCACAGCAATGATCCTCAATCGATCATATCTCCCTTTAAGAACTTCACCTGTCTTCCTAGATGGTAATGGATCAAACTCTTCATCCAGTTCATCTTCATTTGTTGTATTAGCATGCATCCACATGAGGAGGAAGTCTTGGTCTCTTTCTATAGCGCCAACGCCCAGTTAAGAAAAGGCAGATAAATATTCCAGGTAATATTACTTATGAAAAGCAAACCACCAATAGGAATATTATGTAAATCAAAATAGTAGTAGCAGGATTTGTCCAATTGCGTATCTTTTTAAACCAATTGATCATAGCAAGAAAACTAGTCAAGAATGTTGTGACTCTATCATAATTTGCTTTGCTTCTCCTAGGAATGGCAACGGGTCGGGTTCAGGCCGGGTTTTTGTATACCCGGACCCAACCCGCAAGCCAAGACTCGTGGCTCGGATCTGGCCTGTTTAGTAAACGGATTTTTTTTCCGGGGCCCAGACCCGCCCCCACGAGCCCCGTTAAGCCTAACCAGAAAGAAAGCTTTTTTGAAACAAGCCCCAAACTCAACATCAAACCCACGACCAAACAACCAATCCCAAAAATCCCTTCTTTTCAAATCTCCACACTTACACCGAAATAAATTTAAAAAAAAAAAAAAATCCCATTTTTCAATCCTCAAACCTAGAAATAACCAAACCAGCGGAGGAGATTTCGGATCAAACAAAAAATAAATATAAAGAAAAAGATTTTAAAAAAAATGGAGAGAGAAGAGAGTCTTAGCCCTAACTTGGAGATCAGAGAGAGAGAGAGAGCTGAAGGTCTTTAGCCTTGGGTTTTAGAGGCGTGGCTCAGAGTGAGGCCCAGGAGTGACTGTGAGGTTGAGGCGTGGCTCAGAGTGACTGTGAGGCCGAGGCATGGCTCAGAGTGAGGCCGAGGAGTGACTCAAAGTGAGGCCGAGGCGTGGTTGCATGCTCGTGCATGGTTGCGTGAGTGATAGAGAGATTAAGGGCGTGCGTGAATGACATAGAGAGAGATTGAGGGCGTGAGTGACAGAGAGAGAGAGAGAGATTAAGGGTTAGGAGATGCAGATGGGTACTGGGTTAGTGAATTAGGGAGTTAGGGTTTACAAGTTACAACTACATATATATATATATATATATATTAGGGGTGGTTTTAGTAATTTCATGGTAACCGGGTCATATCCAAGTTGGGTTTCGGGTTTTTTTTATAAAACCCAGACCCAACCCGAACCTACTTCGGGTTTTTTAAAAAAAAACCCATACTCGACCCTATTCTTTATCGGGCTGGGCCGGGCCGGGTATCCACGGGTCGGATCTAAATTGTCATTTCTAGCTTCTCCTTATGCTACACGTTTGTGATCCAACATCTAGCATGTATTCAATGACCTCCTTCTTTAATGGTGGCTCAGAATTGCTTAACGTCAAAGAGATCAAGTAAACAACTTGTCGCCTAAAAGCGTTAAGTTGATATATTGATAGTGGGCTTAAGTGGTGCATCTTAGGAAGCAGTGGTTGCAAATAAGTATTAATTGTATTAATCAAAGATCAATAAGAAAATCTTACAGCCAATTAAACTTCTCCCATCTTTTTTTAACCTAGAAGCTTGTATGACTACAAGTGGATAAGAAAGTGTATAAACACGATTCATCTCAAGTGTGGATAGGCGAATCCTTACCCTCCCAATCCTTTGATGCCATGGCCCTCGAACAAAATCTACTCCTTGTAAATGATCATTATCAAAAACTCCAATTGAAATGACAGTACATGGATCATAAACATCCGAGTGTCTGCACCCACCGTGAGCCATATTTAGCCACACAATATGCATTTATGCGATTCTCCATTGGCTTCATTACTGACAACCCAAATAGCTTTCAAGATGCCCAAATGGTAAACACTAATGATAGGTCTCCATAATGGTTTTGCGGTTGGCCTAAGGTCATTGCTATATTAGGTGCACTCATCAAGAACATGGTACCTGATGAAGCACAAAAATCATCAGTGAGTTGATTGTCCACATGCGCTCCAATTAGGGTACTCGAGAATAAGAGAACAAAAGACCAATAGAGAGTACTGGTGAGGTTGACAATAGGACCCTAAGAGGTCATCAGGCCTTTACCTATGCCATGACGAGGAGGCTCGGGCATTGTTGGGAACATCTCCTCCTGATCCAGATAGTCATAAGGACCTTGGACCTTCTTACTAGATTGCCCTTGTCCATCGGTTGTTTCCTTTTCTGGCCAACTATCGCAAGAGAAACCAACAACCCACCTAACTGTGTGAGCACGAAGAGTAGCAGCTCCTAATCTCAACTTGCTTCTTCTTCTAGCCTCCATCTCTAAAACCTAAATATTAAGGGAGAAATGATATTAAGTTTCCATACCAAACTACTAAATAGAAAACCGATGAAAGATGAAACTTACAAGTTCAAGAGAAGGAATTGAGTCGCCAGGCTTCTAGCGAAGGTTCGAGCCAACCACAAAAAGTGTGGAGAGTGCCTAGTGTAATAAGGGCCTTCTGCGACCTCTGTTCAAAAGGGATCACTAGTATCCAGTTGAGGAAGTCTTCTTGTTCAGGGTAATCATCAGGCGAGCTTGGGCTAAAAAAAAAAAAAAAAAAAAACCAAGTTAACTTAGCAATGATGTAGCAAAACCGACGGTTAAAGTAACATGGCAAACAATTGGGAACCGACGACTCACCAGACTTATCCATAATCCCCTAAGCATGGCATAAGCCTCACCTATACTCTCCTACTCGTCGAGTTTACATACCCAATTAACCCCTGGACAAAGAAAAACCTACTCTTCCATAGACGGTTAGAATCGGCCATGTCTGATACTCGCCTTAGTGGTGCCAACACACACGAAGTTATAAAATCCCTTCGATGCCAATATCTCTTGAGGCTTGTAGCAATAAAAAACTCCTCAAGAGAGAGGGCCGACGGCCTCCACCCATCTGTCCCTACAACACTTCAGCCCTATGAATATTCTCCAAGCATTGGGGTTATCTGACAAACGGATATACCCAAGTGATCCGTTAACTTCAATGAAGATAACAAGAGACAACCTTAGCCCTGCAATGAAAGTTCCTCATAAAAACTGATGTCACTCAATTCCCTATGTAACATCCCCCCCCCCCCCACCTAAAAGCCTTCTAAATAGGGATGTCGTTGAGAATCTAGAAATGAGGGCAAAGTTTATCAAAAACCTCCTTCGTCATTTTTGGAGGAAAACCGTTTACTGACCAAATTCGAGGAAGGACAATTTTCCTATAGCCCCGCCCTGATGGATTGGCAATACCGTCTTCCTCAAGGGGTGAATCTGCCAACAACTCTTTCTCAGAGCTAGATTGGTCATCTGATACAAATACGTATCCAGATGGGTAGACCTCATCATCGCTCGATTCAAAATGGACTGACAATGAACGCTTACTCGTCGCTTTACTACTTCCTAACATTCCCTCACCTACAAGCGACAAATGGAAACTAAGATTCCACTCACACGTCTCCCAAACATAGAACCGATGACTACTTATCAAAATAAGGTAAGTAAAGTAAATCAAAAAAGAAAACTTACGTGATAGTAACAATGGCAGAGTGAGCGACTAATGGTAGGAACCAACGGTTCTTTAAGGCGACCGATGATCTCAAAAAGTCGACGGAAGAAAAAAGCTCTGCTTAAGCACTAGAAAGTGAGAAACAACAAACAGGAGGTTAGAAGAGGCATTGAACTATTTATAGGGTGAAGAGACACAAAAAATGAAGCGACACGACTATTCAGGTCACCCAATCAGAGATCACCACGTGTCACCTAGCATCCGTATAAGACCTTTTTACCACTATAGGTGGCATAAACCCCTTGGCAAGGTAATTAATGGCCATGAGACATTTTGATATACTTTGTGACCCGTCGGTTATCTTGATGAGCAACGGAGTATGGGGCAGTTAATGGGGGTATTTTTTACCAAAAGAAATTTTCTAACTCTTTTAACTGTCGAGCTTTGAGTCTTCCATCAATGTAAGAATATCTGTTAAGCCTAAATCCTATTTTGACCACAAAGGCACCTTTCGTATCGTTGCCCCATCATCCAGTTGGGCCCAAAGATAAACTAACTAGACAATGTCAATACTGAAGGGTGAAGGTATCGATGGGATGACAAGGACGAACACTGACGAGGGTGACGAGCATGCCGTTGGGATGACAAGCATACCGACGAGTGAAGGTACCGATGGATGACAAGCACATCGACAGGTAAGGACGAACACCGACGAGGGTGACGAGCATGCCGATAGGATGACAAGCACACCAATGGTTAAAGACGAACACCGACTAGGAATGACAATGGGCCGGGTTCGAGGCAAGTTTCTTTATGTTCGAACTCGCCCTATAGGTCCATACTCGTTACCCGAATCTGGCCCGTACAGCAAACATGTGTTTTTATGCCTGCCCCGACATGACTAGTTAGGGCTCAATCCGTTGCCCAAATCATGGCCCAATAATATATATGTATATATATATATATATATTGAAACCTATATCGTGGCCCAAACTAGAAAAAAAAAATCATTTTTGCCTAGATTCAAGCCCTATGATGTCTAAATTCAAGCCCATATAATGTGGCATAAATGTCAAATCAGTCCAAATACCATTACAAACCTATTAATTATAAATCAATAAATCACTTATTAATTTTAAATCTATAAATCAATAAATCATAGCTAAGATCATCCGCTAAACATAAAAATAAAATAAATCCAACAAGTCCAATAAATAAGTCCAACATGTCCAAGAAGTTAATCGAACAAGTCCAACAAGTCCAAGAAATTAAAAAGCTATAAAATAAATCCCACAAGTTTAGGATAATTACAAACCAACAAGTTAATCCAACAAGTCCATGAAATTAAAAAGCTACTAAATTAATACAACAAGTCTAATCCTCTACAACTGTAACAAGCTCCCATCCTCTTCATTAGGCTCCCCATTATCAAGAATTGATTGAAGTGTACAATCTCCCAGCATAGTTGAAGAACCTACAACAACAATGAATTAAAAAATGGAGTAAACTTCATCAAATAATAACTAGCAAATATGAAAATACAATTTTGATTTCATTTTATAAATACAAATTATACAATTGCTAACCTTTGATTTTACTACGTAACCAATTTTGAGCACATATCATTGCCTCTATAATTTTGGGATGAAGCTAACTATGGTGTGGACTTAACAGTCTCCCATTAGTGCTAAAGGCAGATTCTGAAACAACAATTGTGATATAAATGACTAAAATATCTCTTGCAATCCTATGTAAAGTAGGATACTTGAGACCATTATTTTTCCACCATGCCAAAATATCAAAGCCATCATTCCTCTTCAACACTCCCTCATCAATGAAATGATTAAATTCCATTCTAGCACTCTCATGTTTCTTTGAAGTATTTGAACTATTGTTGACAAACAAATCAAAAGATGACATTGCCCCACTCAACCTATGTTTAATTTGTGCCACATCAATTGAAGTACTTTTAGGCATATGAGAACTTCCTTCGTTATCTACAGGGGACTCATTTACATTTTCATACTCATCAAGCAATTCATAATAAAGGTTCTTAATTTTTTTCAATCTCCTAATTAGAATTATTACCATAAATGTTAGGATAATAAAACTCCAACTACATCATCTTATATCTTGGATCCAAGATGACAGCAACAACCATAACAATATTAACATTAGCCCAATAAGAATTAAATTTAGCAAGCATGCTTTCTACCATCCTACTTATCATCTTATTTAAAGACAAACTCCATTCATTCAATGATATTTTCAATTCACACACCAAAGTAAAATATATATTAGTTGCAGGGCACTTACAACCAGAGAATAACTAAGTCACACTATAAAACAACTCAAATCTCTCACAAATGTCATTAGCTACCTCCCAATCATAATCATGTGATAAACAAATATAAGATGCTTCACATTTAGCCAAACAAGAGAAAACGTCTTTATAAATCAATGCAGTAGAAAGCATTAAGTAAATTGAATTCCAGCGTATCTTATAATCTAAGATCAACTCTTTGACATGTATTTTCATCAAATTTCTACCTCATTTTTGGTGAAACAGCCCAGTAAATCACACTATCACGAATCCTTTCAATACTATCACTAATAAGAGACAACCCAACTTTAACAATCAAATTCAAAATATGTGTAGCATACCTCATATGCAACATAGATCCACTCAACATAAAAGAACTAGTATCAAACTTGTTCAATAGAAGTCTTATCATGACATCATTAGTACTACAATTATTGTGGATAAGTTTCTATCAATGTTTCACTCTAAAAAACAATTAACAAGACATCAACAAGAACATTTTTTGTGTGTGGAGAGGGAACATAAACCAACCTAGAAAAATAATAGGAATAATTATAACATAACTCAATAAACACTATGATCAATGACATATGGTACAATTCATATGGTTTAACAAATTTAACATTCATAGATCAAAGAATTACCTTAAAACCAGGCTTTGCAACGTCCAAGTGTGATCGATAAAGTGAGTAGAAATGACTATAAACCCTCTCTTTTTGTTACTCGAAGTCCACATATCAATTGTAATTGTTATTCTACTTCCATTCTTATCCATCATCTTCAAAACTTTCTCCATCTCATTATCATAGATTTTAAGAATGTCACTCTTCAAAGTGTTTCTTGATATAAGTTTAAACAAAGATTGAAGATAACTCACAAATTCTCTAAACACAATGTGGTCAACCATTGAAAGTGGGTACTTATATAAGATGACCATACGAGCAAGATTACTCCTCTCTTTGACTTAATCGTATTGGTAAGAATTTAAACGCATCGTTTCATTCACCTTATTTTGTTGTTGTTTAATTAACACTTGTTGTCGCATATCCCTTGTATCTTTAAACTTTAACGTGAACATCTTCCAAAATGATTACGCACATGACTTGTGGCTTGGCTAGAATCACCCAAGTAAAACTTGCCACAATGATGGCATTGGGCTTTAGATTTCTCATCAACTTTTTCTTTGTAAAATGCTCCCAAACATTTAAGGTACACTTTCTCTTTTTACTTGTATCCACATCCTCATTTGCAGCCTCTTGCTCTCCCTCTTCCTCTATCTCTTCTTGTCATTCTGCCTCTAGGTCCTCTACCACTAAGTCCACCATCGGGAATTTCGGACTCTCAATTGGTTCAGAAGTTTAGGAGTTAGGAATTCTATCAATCAAAACAAATATTCACAAATTCATTATTACACATACTTATTATTTAATGGGCACAAATTCATAATTACACACATTCACAAGTTCTATCAATCAATCATAATTAAACATGATTAACTACAATTTCAAACACTTAGTCATTTTTTAATGGGCATAAAGGTGATGGTGATCCTGAGGGTGAGCTGGCAGAAGGCAACAATGGTGAGATCGATAGTGAAAATGGCGAAGGAGACCGCATAGTTGGCAATGGACAATGTGTAGTTCTCAAGGGAGAACTGCCTGATGAGGGAGAACTAGATTTTTTTGTGTCTCCCATTTCCCCTGTAGGCACTACATTCACAACAAACACAAAAAATAGTAAACATAATTTCTTCCACTGCATTCACAATAAGCAGAAAAAAAAAATCATTCAAACCCCAAAAACCCTATTGCATAGTGATCACTTCCTTTGCAAATTTGTAAGACAAACCCAAAAAAATCAACTACAAACCAACTAGCCCTAAACATTACTCAAACATTAACTTGAGAGTGACCGAGACATCAACAACCCTAAACATTACAATGAACTACAAACACATATTAAAAAACACAAACAACAAGATTACTCATTAAGACGGAATTTGTGTTTCTCAAAAAAAAAATTAAAAAAAAAAGATTCAAAATCAAAATTTGAGTTTTGAACTTCCAATCTTTGAAATTAAGAGAAAAAAAAAATTTCCAAAGTTAAACTAATTTAAACCTAACCCATCAACAATCCAAATGCAATTTAAGACAATAAGCATGATCATCAAAAAACAATACCCAACGATGTCATTAACAAACCCAAAGTTATAAAAAAAAAAAAAAAATTGGACTAAAACAATGTGATCGGTGACCTAATCCCTCAGTTTTTAACACTGAATCGCGTTTAATCACAAGTTATTTTACTAAAAATAACATTTTATAAATTATTAATAAATAAATAAATAAATAAGAAGCCCTTTTCATGCAATAAAATATAAATCGTAAACATAGAGCTTAAGGGATTAGATTGAGAGTTGTGAGCAACCCGTGACGAACTTGAGGTTGGCGGTGACAAAGCTTCAGGGCTAACAGTGAGATTGAGTGATGGTTGGTGTTGACAAAGCTTGAGGGTGAGACTTAAGAGTGAGTGAGAGGGCGACTGGGTTGGCTGAGTGAAATGAAAGGGAATTAGGGTTTATAAGTTTATATATGTATGTGTGTGTGTGGTTTTTTTTGGTAATTTACATTTAAGCGGGTCAGGTCTGGGTTCGAGTTTGGGCCAGGTATTACCAAAACCTAGACTAGACTCAGACCCACTTCAGGTTTTATTTTAAAAACCCAGACTCGACCCTATTGTTTATCGGGTCAATAAAACCCGACCCATTAGGGTTGAGTGGGTACCCGCGGGTCAGGTAACAATTGTCATCCTTAACACGGACGAGGACGACGAGCATATCGACGGGTAAGAACACTTGTCCTCCACGGTATATGTGTGTTCCCCACTCATGTATCTCAATATGGAAAGAATTTGCACTTCACATCTAAAGACCTTACTACACGGTCGTATCTTCCCTGTATGGGAAGAAAAACCCTAAGATCTTGAGGCTTTAACTCCAAATCTTCTTTATAAGGAAAGATCCTACATTCAAGGGATCTTGGTGTGCCCTACACCACTATATAAGTACCAAGCTTCCTCTCCCTTAAGGTATGTGAAATTTCCTAACTTTCACACTATTGAGTTTTTGGAGATCCTTCTATCACTAACTTAACCTTTGGATGGTCTTTGGTCGACATCCCACCAGTGCTATCTGTTGGTTCTTTGTTCTCTTATTCTTCAAGTACTATAATTGAAACGTGTGTGGACGATCAACTCACTGGCGATTTTTGTGCTTCATTAATACCTACCAAAGATATCCTCATATTAATCTTACTAGCAAACTTGATTTCCTTTTGTTCAACTTTTAATTCTTCAGGCATTTCAAGATTTTACCACTTATAATCTACTCCTTATAATCTTTTATCCATTATATGAGAAGGAAGGAAGTTTAAGAATCACATGAACATGTATTGAGGTTCATTAACTCTCAATAGATAGATAGGTATTAAGAAGGTATTAGGACTTGTAGTTTCAATTTTTATTGAGCAGTCTTGTATCTTCAATAATACCACTTGTTATTCAAATCAAGGTCTTATTGAACACACTTAAAAACTAACACTTAGGCTGTGTTTGTTTCGGGTGTAAATCACTTTCGAAAATGCTTTTCTATAAATGCGGTTATTTGGTTGCACATGGAAAATAAATTTTCCGAAAATGCTTTTCAGTTGACCGTGAGTCAAGGTGAAAATCACTTCCATTTTTATTTTACCTTCAAATATCATTTTTCGAAACAACAAAGAAAGAGAGAGCACGAAGAGAGAGAGAGAGAGAGAGAGAGAGAGCACGAGTCGCGAGCTCGAATCGCCGCCCCAAGCCCAGAGTAACCGCACGAGCACCCCTCCACGCGACAGTGAGAGAAAGCCCATCGCCGGCGACCCCCGAGCCTTCGACTTCGCCGGCGACCCAGAGCCTTCGCGCCACGAACCCACGAACCCAGAGCCGTCAACCTTTGACCCAGACCCATCGCCACGAACCCATGAACCCATCGCCTTCGACCTTCGACCTAGACCCATCGCCACAAACCCACGAACCCAGAGCCTTCGACCCAGACTATCGCCTTCGACCTAAACTATCACCTTCGACCCACCGATCTTTGACCTAGAGCCTTCGACTTCGCTAGAAACCCACGAACCGATCTCTCTATGTGTGTGATTTTGATTTTTGTTGTTTTTGTAGTGGTGTGGGTGGTGGTGTTTTGGTGGTTTTCCTGTTATGTGGTGGTGGTGGAAAATAGCATTTTCAGAATGTTACCAAACACATGAAAATATTTTCTAGAACAATTTTCATAATGCAACTAAACATTTGAAAATATTTTCCTTTCCCGAAAATAGCATTTTTGGAAAATAAATATTTTCTGGAAAATATTTTACGGGAACCAAACACAGCCTTAAGTACATAAAAAGTGCGTTTTGCCTATAGGATATGTCAATCACATAAAATATGAACCTTACAAATCTCAACTCAATATCAAACAATGGTTAACGACATGGATGGACCTTTTAACACAAATTGTATTATAAAGTTTTGCTCCAAACATGTTCAAAGCTTTTGGCTTCAATCCCCAATAAATAACATGTGCTCCTATCATGTACATTGCATATGATTCAATTGGTTGGTTGGGTTAAGTGAGTCATGTGTATTATACATGATAATGACTTATATTATCTTTCTATTGGGAGTTGAAATCAATGGCTTTAAACATGTTTAGAGCCAAACTTTTTTCAACTTATGATGAGTATGGTTACAACTTTGTGCTTTTTGCCTTTTGTCTTAACTTGATTTTAATAATATAATTTTAATTCTTTTTAGAAATAAGTTAACTTTTAACTTTTTTTTTTTGGTCTCACATTATGTAAATAAGTTACTGGAAATAAGCTGTTCTCAAATGGACACTTATTAATATAAAAATTAAAGCTTTTTTTTTTGGGCTAAAAAATTATTTCTATATCTAAAGTTTGCATGAAGTTTGGTTTTCATCTCTAAATTTTAAAACATTTATTTTTCATCCTTAAACTATTCAAACATTTCACCATTCATTCTTTAACTATTGTGTCATTCATATTTTAGCCCCTAAACTATTAAAAACAGCTCTTTAAAAAGTTTAGGAACTAAAAAAACAAAATTTATAAAATTTTATAGATGAAATGAAATACGGAATTTTTTTTTTTTAAAGAGAAAAAAAATTAGGGACAAAAATAATTCTTTAGCAAAAAAAAAAAAAAAAATCTATAATTAA